>NC_133064.1:15762575-16065606 GCF_048771995.1 Taeniopygia guttata
GTGGTGGTGCCCTCGATCTCCAGGAAGAAGATCTCTCTTGAACCCTCAGCCCCAGGAGAAGAGGAAAATAAGGGGGACTGTAGTCCCAAAATGAGAAACGGAACTGTTGTTCTTTTGGTCCTTAGCAAAGCATCCTTAAAAGAGCCCTATGAGCAGTCTGTCCATGCACAGTAATGAGAGCACTGTAACATACAAAAGAGAGTGTCACAATGGCAGATTTTCTCTGGGCGGTTGCCATGTGTAACATGGAAACACAGAAGGGTTGCAATTGTGTTTCCTGAGGGTCTATAGTATAGGAGAGACTCCTCTCTTCCTTAATGAACTAAAAATTGATTATATAAAGAGTAGTAACGTAATCAAAAATCCAGAGTTTTGTCTCACTGTAGTTTGTTAGAAATTAGGTGGGGGCAGGAGGAGTGTTTTAGAGGGTTTTCATTCCGAATTCTGTGTGTCTTATTATAGTAGTAGTAACTTTAATAAAGTTTTTTCCTTTGTTTTTAAGCTTCAGCCTGCTCTGCTCTGTTCCTGATCGCATCTCACAACATTTATTTGGAGAAAGTGCATTTTCATGGGGACACTGGCGTTATGCCAGCGTCAAACCATGACATAGACCTGTTCTTGATCATTGCCTGATATTAGTAGATCATCCATATATTATAGAATTTGTATTCCTTCTCCAGGTACAAAGGACTTTAAAAGATCCTCTAAGGCTCATCCAAATAGGTTAGGGGACTCTGTGAATCCCTATGGGAGGCGAGTCCACCTAAGTTGTTGTTTACGTTTGCAGTCTGGGTCTTCCCATTCAAAGGCAAACCAATTCCTGCTCCCCACCTCTAATGTACAGGCCCAGAAAGCATCTTTCAAATCTATTACTGAGAACCATGCATGCTCTCATGGAATTTGACTGAGAAGAGTATATGGATTTGATACTATTGAATATCCGGAAATTGTTTGTTAATTTACCTTAAATCCCGCACCAATTGATAGATTCCATCAGCCTTTTTGACAGCTAGAATTGGTGTATTATGTGGTGACATGCATGGTTCTAGTATGCCTTCTTCCACGAGTCCCTGGATCACAGGTGTTAGTCCTCTCTGGCCTTCAGGGGAGATGGGATATTGTTTTACCCAAACAGGGGGAATTTCTGACTGCATTTCTATCTTAATTGGTGGGATATTTAACAACCCTCACCCTCCTCCTTCCGCCCAGACTATTTGGTTAATTTCTCCCATATCCTGTTCAGTTAATAACATTATTTGGGGTACCATCCTCCCCTCCTTTGGCACTATTCCAATTCCCATCTTTACTTGCAGGTCCCACCCCAATAAGTTGCAACTTAGTTTTGGGATATAAAGGAAATCAGCCTTGCATCCCTTTGAGTTGCCTTTTATAATTATGCTCTCTGTAACCTGGGCTCTGAACGGTTCCCCTTTTGTTCCCTGCACTTGGCAGATCTTTTTGCTTAGCTGAGCCCCTCTGGGGAGCTTCATCGCACAGGATTGATCAGCACCTGTATCTACTAAAAACTCATGTTCTTCGCTCTGGAGGCCAATTTCTAAGTTTACCAGGAGCTCTATCTGGTGTCTGATCCCATCCCCCAGAGCGTAGAGCCCCTGACACCCCTAATCATAATTTCCTCGCAGAATCTCCTCTAGGGTGTCCTGTTCTTTCTCAATTGTTTCATCCATTTGTAATTTTTTTACAGAACTGCTTAACGTGCCCCTTTCCACTGCAGTAATAGCAATACACATCATCTGATGGTGTTTTTTTCCATTTACCCAGCTTTCCTTTATTTTCTGCCCCCCCTCTTGGCTCCCCTCTTCCCATTCCTACACTTTCTCTTGCTACTGACACTGTAATTTTTGCTTTGGTTCTGTTTTTCTCATCTCTCCTTAAATAAACTTTTAGAGCTTCCCTTAACAGATAGTTAATTCCCCTTTCTTGCCAGTCTTCTAATTTTTCTAATTTCTATCTAATGTCAGGCTGAGCTTTGGTAACAAACTGGACTTTTAATAATACTTGGCCCTCTGGTCCATCAGGATCAATGTTGGAATGTAACTGAAAATTTCGTTTTGATCTATTTAACCATGCCCCCAGGGATTCATCCTTTTTCTGACTCTCATCAAATGCCAGTTTGGTATTGCTGCTTTTGGGTACAGATTCTTTTATGCCTCTTATAATTAGGGTCCTGTAGTCTTGCATATTTCTCTGGCCCTCTTCCTGGTTGGGATTCCAATTTGGGTCCACTATAGGGAGTTTTTGCTCACCCAGGGGTCTTGTATGATTTTCCTTCTCCCAAATCTTTATCCCTGCTGACCTTATGAGGCGTATCTCCTCTGGGGAGAAGAGGATGTTCATAGCAGAATGCAGGTCTCCCCAGGTATATATATTGGGACCCAGGAACTGATCTATTTGCTGAGCTGTGCCAATTGGATCTTCTATTAAACCAACTAGCTCTTTCTTAAATATTCTTACTTCAGAACCTGTTAGGGGTGCATTTACAAAACGTATTCCTCCTACCCCCCCACCTAGTGGAACTTCCCTCAGGGGAAACAGCCTGTCCAGATTTACCTCTGGCTTTACACCACTTTTTGATCTGGTATTACAGTAAGGGCCAGCATCTGAAGCGTTATTTGACTGGCTCACTAATTCTTTGTTATCATTTGGGAGGGTTCAGTTGTTAAATTGGAGGATATATCCAGAGTTTTTTTTCAGGGCAAAGTGTTGTATTCTGACTTACAGGTGGAGCATGCTGCAGGTTAGTGGGTGTAGGAGGCGGTGGGGGAAAAGCATCAAGGGGTGTGAAATGAAGAGGGCTTATGCCTTTATTAATGTTCAGCTCTTTATTAAAAAGATCAGCTGGGCAAGGAGGTCACCCCCGCTGTTGTAGCTTTTTCCAGGTAGCCGAAGGGGAAGAAGGCGTGCAGAGTCTGTCCCTGAAGCCTTCATGGCACACTGGTAGCCGAAGGGTGAAGAGGTGTGCAGTCTGTTGCTGAAGTCCTGATCAGCAACTGTCCCCTCTCCTTTCCTCATGGCACACTGGTAGCCGAAAGGTGAGGAGATGTGCAGAATCTGTTGCTGAAGTCCAGCAGCAGCTGTCCCCTCTCCTTTCCTCGTGGTAACACCAGAAAGGTCTGCCTCTTTGTTCCTGCTTCCTAGAGCCCAATCTAGTCTAATCTTCTGTATGTTATAAATGAAAATTTGTTTAGCTAAATTAATATGAAAAAATAAAGTATTTGTTTTGCAATCAAATTTTATCTAGCCAGCCACAAGGAAAGAACAGAGCCGAGCCTGGGGTCTTCCCTGGGTGTGCAACAAGGAGTCAGCCTCATCAGAGGTTTTCCTCCATGCCCACACACCTCCATCCTGGCACAAGTGGTTTTTATAGGGAAAATTCTGCCTGGGGCCAAGATTTCAGCAATCAGTCTTTTCTTCTACTCAGAGTCCATATGTTAATAAGATTTTCTTTTTGGTGATGAGGGAGAACAATTCAGTGTCTGGAGTTTGTTGAATCCCTTGATGAAATTTACGGGAATTCGGGAACACTGTATTCACATGTATCTGCCTGAGGATTTCCATGATATCCATCTCGGGTCATTCACGAGAACGATCAGCACCTGGCGTTCCCACCTGGGATTCCCGTATCTCCCCAGACATGGCCCATCTCCTGGGGAGCCGTACCTTCTTACTTGTAAATCAGTTTCTAATATACACTTGGACTTGCCTGGGAGGGTGGGGGAGAATTCTAATACAAACATGTATACTCTAACAAATATTTAATATCACATATATCATATTAGAAATGGCGCAAATTATATCTACTACACATAACAATCCCCCACATTTTATATTAACCTATTAATTTGTGCCCTAATTTTTATTTTATTCGATATAAAACTACAGAGTTTATATATATATATATATATATATATATATATATTTTCTAATTATCCACATTTTAGTTTTTACTTGGGATTCTATGGTAAGATTTGTGGGTTTGTTTCTTTCTTTTTATTTGTTTCAATTACTCGTTTATCTAGCACCCACCCAGTAGGTTTTTCCCTATTACACACATACCAAATTTATTTGGATTATAACACAGTGAATTAGCTTGAAAATAAGTTACAAAGACAAACTTCTGCTTTCCCTAACCCATACAGTACGATTATATCTGTTATAAACTGGAATTTAGATTTCCTCAGTGCTCTTTTGATGCAGTTTATGAGCTGACTGTCCGTTTTCAAGGTATGTTTTTGATTTCCCTTTGAATTTGTATACCCCTTGTTGAGTGTTTGTGTCAAGACAACATTTATTAGGCTTACCCGTGCTGCAGTTCTATGAGGTAAGAGGCGATTTCTTCTGGGTATCTACCACTGAGTTCCCCCTTCCCAGGATTGGGGAGGTTATTGAGGCACGAGGTTAGGCTTAGGCTCGCCGGGACTACTCCCACTGCTAGGATCCCTCTGCCATTCCCAGCGCCCACTGGGGTGCATCCAGCGGCGGGGTGAGCCATCTTCTTGGCATCAGGAATCTTTGGGGTTTCATACTAAGGCCGAGCCGCATACCTTTGTTTAAAAATGCCTCACTGGTGTAGTTCACTAGTGTCTGCACTGCAGGGTATGATGTTCAACCTATGACACTCAACAATAATAATTTTAGCTTTTGTTTGTACTTTCCCTCTTAATCCCTTCTGATATGAGAGAAAAAGAAGAAAAAACTGAAACTTAGATTATTGAATCTAATTGGAACAATCTTAGCCTTGTGGCTGTTTTTAGAAAACGGCTAGTCAGGTCTTTCTCCTGCTCAAAGCACTTCCCACACAACCCACTTGGTTTAATTCAGTAATGAACAGTTTAAACTTTATGACAGTATTTGTAAGAGAAATGTATGAGAGGATTATAGTTACACTCTGGCACAGAACGTTTGATAGAGATGCTCTCAGTCATTTACTTGGCCGGGGCAGGGTTATTTTCAAATTTTCAGGGGGGGGGGGGGGTAGGTGATTTCCCACTCTGGTGCCTGGTCTTGGAGATTGACTTTCTTCACTCTTGATGCTGTGTGTCTGCCCCTTTTCTGCAGTCTGTATAGCAGTATCTGTAGTTAAAAGGATAATATAGGGTCCCTCTTAATGAGGCGTGAATGTTGACTCCTTTTATGTTTTTACTAGTATTCTGTCTTCAGGCTGTATTTTACTTATTGCTGTATCTTATATATCAAGAAACCTGGGGGGGGGTGGGGTGCTGTGCTGCATGATCACCCCCTTGAGATTCTTATTTAATGCTATCAGGTATGGTTGTATCTGTCTATTCTCTACTCCCGGATGCCCTGCAGGCATACCATGGGTATAAGGTATCCCATGTAACATTTCAAAAGGTGGAAATCCCATTTCAGAATGAGGCATAGTTTTTATGTTTTAATAAGGCTAATGGGATGCATTTTATTTATGACATTTGTTTTTAACATCAATTTGGCTAATTGGGCTTCTAACATTTGATTAATTCTTTTGACTGGCTCAGAACTCTGAGGGTGCCATGGAGTGTGGTATTCCCATCGAATGCCTAAAGCATCTGCCAATAGCTTAATGATTTTTGATGTGAAATGTGTCCTTTGGTCTGAATCAATGTAGCTTACTAATTTATATTGAGGTATAATTTCTTCCAATAAGATTCTTGATACTGTTTGGGCTGTAGCCCGGGAGCTTGGGAAAGCTTCCACCCAGTGGGTTAGTTTGTCCACTATGACTAAGAATTTGTATCTCCCGACCTTGGGTAGATCCGTGAAATCTACTTGGACCCTTTCAAAAGGCCGGTAAGCTGCTGGACAACTCCCTATTAACTTTTGGGAGTTTGTACGATTTATTTTTTTTTGCAAGTTATGCACCCCTGCACTTCCTGTTTAGCCAATTCATATATACTTTTGCAGTTAAAGGATCTCAGGAATTGCTCTGCCAGAGCTCGGGGAGCCCCAGTGTGTTTGTTGATGTAATTTTTTTTTTAATCTTCCTAGTGTATTCTTTTGACAAAAATTCCCTCCCATCTGGTAACGTCCACTTATCTCCTTCTAATCGTCCCCCGATCTTCCGATAAGCCTCTATCTCTTTTTCAGAGGGGGGGGGGGGGAGGAATTCCTGAGCGTCCCCTTTTTCAATCTCTGGGGCACTTACTTTTAAGAAAGCAGTGCTTTTTGCCTTTTTGTCTGCTAAGTTGTTCCTGAGTCCTGAACTGCATCCCGGTTTGGTGTCCTTTTACATGGACTACAGCAATAGCTTCTGGCCCTCTAATGGCTTTTAGGATTTGTTTAATTATTTCTTCATGAATCAATCCTTTTCCCTGTGTGTTTACCAGACCTCTTTCTTCCCAGATTTTCCTAAAGGTGTGCACCACTCCAAATGCATATTTGGAATCAGTGAAAATTGTCCCTTTTTTCCCTTCTAAGTCCCAGCAAAGCCCTGTATGCTGCATACAGCTCACAAGCCTGAGCCAACCACCCTGCACTCAGGGGCCCAGTTTCTACCACCCCTCCCGTCTTCTTATCTATGACTGTATATTCCGACTTTCTTTTTCCCTTTACCACCCTTGTAGATCTATCCACAAACCATTTCTCCCCTTCCTTGAGTTCTTCTTCTTCCAAATCAGGTCGTATTTTGGTCTGTAATTCTACCATTTTAGCACAGTCATGGGGGGGATCCCCTGGGACTGCCCCAAACAAGAACTGGGCAGGATTTTGTGCCGGGGTAGTTTTTAGCTCCAGGTCCATGGAATGGATTAGAATAGCTTCATATTTTAGAAGCCTGGCCTCTGTGAGCCACTTGTCAGCTTTCTGCTGCAAGATGCTTCTCACATTGTGAGGGGAGTAGATGGTTAATGAAGCCCTGAATGTTACCTTTTTGGCTTCTTCTACTAATATTGCCACCGCCACAATTGCTTGTAAGCAGGTGGGCCATGCCCTGCTGACAGGGTCCAGGAGTGTGGATAGATATCCGATTGGTTTCTTGGCCCCTGCCCAGTCTTGGGTCAGAACTCCGTGAGCAGTGTGGTTGCTCACATCCACAAAGAGCTGGAAGGGCCTTTTTATGTCAGGGAGACTCAATACTGGAGCTGCCATGAGGGTTTCCTTTAATCCTCTGTAACTCTCTTCATCCTTTTCAGTCTACTTAAGTCTGTTCGTGGTAAGTTTGTCATATAAAAACCTTACCTTTTCACTGTAGCCTTCGATCTATTGTCTGCAAAAGCCTAAAAGCCCCAGCAATTGCCTGACTGTTGCCTTTATAAAAGACAACCAGGGACCTGGTTCAGATGGCAGCACGGTAGCCTGCTCTCGGCCAGGCTGCTCGGGCTAATCAACAGACGCATACACCAATATGGCAGACGGTTGAAAAGCGTTTATTATCCTATCTCGTGGGTTTAAATAGTTTTTAGGGGTCTTTGCTACGTCAGAGGGGGGTTGGGGGTCGTAGGGGCTAGTTGGGTAGTGGAAATTTACTAGGGCCGGTGTGGCTGCATTCCTCTGAGACTTCTGGAGTTAGAAGATAGCGTGGGGGAGAGAGAGAGAGAGGGGGATGGGTCTATCTTTCCGTCACATCCCGTGTTGGTCTTCCGCTCCGCCTGTCCCTATCTACCACACCTGACTTCTCTTTTTGTCTGGGGAAGGGGGGGGGGGGGGCAATGCAATTATTTCTGCCACCCGGTCTGGGTCTAGTTTCTTTTTTTCTTTTCAGCCAATTTCAATTTCAGCCAATGCCCCAAGTATTTTACTTCAGGTTCAGTGAATTGTAATTTAGACTTTGAAACTTTCAATCCTCGTTCTCCCAGGAAGTTTAACATTGCTATAGTTCTAGTTCTCACTTCGTCCTCTTTCGAGCCAGCTACTAATAAGTCGTCTACATATTGAAATAGTTTGGTCCTAGGGACTGGCACAATATTGCTAAGCACCTGTTTAAGGGCCTGACCAAAAAGATTTGGTGAATCTACAAACCCTTGAGGGAGAGAAGTTTATCTTACTTGCTGTTTTCTTTGTGTCTCCAGGTCTTCCCACTGGAAGGTAAAGTAGTCCGGACTACAAGTATAAAATGGCATCCTTTAGGTCAATTACACTATATATAATAGAGTATAAGGATTAGAGACCGTGGGTAACTGCCATCAGGTTTTGTATTGTTAATATAGGTGTGTTATGTCTGGACGTGCAGGGTTCTAAGGTGCCCCTTTTTATTAAATCCTTATTATTGGTTTTAATCCCTTCTCTCCCTCTAGAGGGATGGGATACTGCTTTACCCTTATGGGGTCTTCTGGTCTCTTAATTTCAATGTGAATTGGTTTCATGTCTAATTTTCCAGCTTCCCTTGGAGTGTGCCAGACCCTGGGATTAATTTTCTTTTCATCTTCAGTAGTTAGGTAGTATAAACTTACCATGAGTTGTGAGTCCTTTGCACTTATATTTTTTCCTAATATTACCATTAAATCCCTCCCCAATAAATTGTATTCTGTTTCTTCCACGCAAAAAACATCTCCAACACAGATTTTATTAATAGTTTCTATTTCTCTCTCTCTATTTTTTTTTTTTTCATCCCCTGTATGGGAACTTATACAAACATGATGAGGCTGGGACTCCCTTAAAAGGTATTGTTATAAATTACGACACGGGACCAATTTGTGTCACTTTCTAAAATGAGTTTTATCAATTTAGCAAGCAAGCAATACGGGCAAATACAGCGCTGGGCGGCCGGGGAGTCTCCACTCCACCACGGGACGCAACTGAGCCTTAGTTCCAGTCCTTTTTTATACAGTATTATTTCCTGTTGATGTGGCCTTCTAGGTGTACTCTGCGCATGTCCTTCCTGTTGCTAGGGTGTATTTTTTCTGCCTCCTGGTGGTCATCTGGACGAAGGCTGGTAGTCTTCCCCTTCTATCCCCTTTATGGCCTTTCCTTATTTGGTGAGTTTTCTACTTTTCCCTGGAACTTAAGGCACCATTTCAGAACCAAGCAAATATAGCAAACATATCACAAGCAGTTCTTTCTTAACCACTATTTCCTTATCTACACAGCGAACTTGTTCGGGCACATCTTGGTTCAGTGAAGAAATTTGACCATTTATTTATCTCAGGTATAGATTAGGTTTGTTCCTTTCATTATCGCTACCCTCTGTTTTTTCTCCTCCTCTTACACTGAGTGCTACTGGCGGGAGCAGATGTGTTTTTCCCCAGTGAGAAGCGTGTGTGTGTGTGTCCCCGTGTTGTGTGAGATGAGGGGGGAAGTTGAGAAAGTCTCGGCGTGTCTGCAGCTGATATTTGTGCATTAGGGGCGATGCAGACTGATCTGGAGGTGGGGGGGGGCTGCTGAGACTTGTGCTTGTGATGGAGGAACTTGGTATGGGGGTGGCAGCTTTCCCTGTACTTACCTTGCAGCCAGTTGTCCTAATAGCAAACAGCCGCGCGCTGGCATATTCCCATAGCCTGGCATAATCCAGCTCCTCATTGTCCCACTCCCATTTTAGGCGTAAAATGCACAGCACAACTTTATACTGACCAGAAACAAAACAAATTCGCTACCGATTTCTAAAAACCTTGGTTGAGAAGCGAAAAGCACTTAGATTTTAGCCCTGCAGAGTAGTAGCAGCAGCTTGTGCTGCTTTTAAAACTGCCGCCTGCAGGAACGGGTTTCCCCACGCCATGTGGCCGAGCGGCGACCAGCGCTGCCTGTGCGCGGCAGGGAAGCCCGAGCCGGGCTCCCCCCGCCGGCGCTCCCCGCAGCCACCAGGAGCCATGCCGCCGTCCCCCGCCACTATCGGGGTAGGTAGGAGCCTCCCCCCGCCCCTCTCCCCCCCCCCCGCTCCCTCCGAGCCGGCACCGCCGCCTCCGCTGCTGCCGCGCGGGTTCTAACAACTGCAGAGGCACGCTGCCTGTGGCTGCACGGGGCTGCGCAGCCTTTTTAAAACATTAACTTAAGGGGTATTTTACTGCTCCCTTGTCCCATATTTAAAAGTTTTCCTTACCGTATTCCAAGTCAGTGTCCGCAAGTCGTTCCGAGAAGTCAGTTTACCCGCGTGCTAAAATGTGTATTTCAGTCCTGTCCTGGACCGAGTTTCACCAAGTGTTTAAACCGGTCTGTCCCCGACCGTGCCTTGCCAACCTAATAACCACACAGCGAACCGGTCTGTGGGTTTTCGGCTGGAAGATGAGTGAGCTCACTTTTACCTGTTCTCCTGGGCTCCCCGAGCCCAGAGCCGGTGATGTTTACCAATTTCTCGAGTCCACGAGAACGTACCTTCCCTCCCTGACCCATCCGTGGATGGATCCCTGTAACTCCCAGAGTTTCAGGTCGTATGCGTGTTGTGAGTATACCCGAGTCCTTTCGCTTCCCCCGTAGCCGACCACCTCCCTCACGGGCTAGTGAAACTGCGGCATATTGGGGTCCTCACTCGTGCCGTGACTATGCCACGTCTCACTCAAACACACACCCACCCACGCGCCACCCAACCATGCAGTACTTACGGCTCCTTTTCCCGATTGGATTCTTCGTGCACGTCGATTTTACGAGTGAAAAATTGCTGCAGCCTCGGAGATTTAGCTCCGAATTCCGAGAGGTCTGGGCCTGTTTATACCCTTTCCTTAACGTGGCTTTTCGCCTGTTTTTGGAATCTGGTTGGTTCCGTGGAGTACCGCAGTCCTGTCTGGCTGCAGAAATCAGCAGGGCGCCACCCGGATCAAGGATAGGGAACTCCCTGGATACCCCCAAACCAGATCACGTAAGGGGTCACCAAGTTTGTTATAAATGAAAATTTGTTTAGCTAAATTAATATGAAAAAATAAAGTATTCATTTTGCAATCAAATTTTATCTAGTCAGCCACAAGGAAAGAACAGAGCCGAGCCTGGGGTCGGCCCTGGGTGTGCAACAAGGAGTCAGCCTCAGCAGAAGCTTTCCTCTATGCCCATACACCTCCATCCTGGCACAAGCGGTTTTTATAGGGAAAATTCCGCCTGAGGCCAAGATTTCAGCAATCAGTCTTTTCTTCTATTCAGAGTCCATATGTCATCTCTGAAGTAAAAAAAAGGTTAAACAGAACTTTTTAAAGGGGACGGTAACAGCAAGCAGTTTTTACCAGCCCAAAAACTTATAGTAACTAAAAGTCACTATGGGTCAGACCCACAGTAGACAAGGAGGGCAACCAAGGAAAAAGAATAAGAATTTTCCTCCTGGAAGCCCCCTTGGTAATTGTTATGTGTAGTAGATATAATTCGCGCCATTTCTAATATGATATATGTGATATTGAATATTTGTTGGAGTATACATGTTTGTATTAGGATTCCCCCCACCCTCGCAGGGGAGACTGGATGTATATTGGAAATTGATTTACAAGTAAGAAGGTACGGCTCCCCAGGAGATGGGCCATGTCTGGGGAGGTACGGGTGCTGATCTCGTTCGCGTGAACAACCCGAGATGGATATCATGGAAATCCTCGGGCAGATACATGTGAATGCAGCGCTCACTCCGGACACTAAATTGTTCTCCCTCATCACCAAAAAATAAAATCTTATTAACATATGGACTCTGAATAGAAGAAAAGACTGATTGCTGAAATCTTGGCCTCAGGCGGAATTTTCCCTATAAAAACCACTTGTGCCAGGATGGGGGTGTATGGGCATTGAGGAAAACCTCTGCTGAGGCTGACTTCTTTGTTGCACACCCAGGGCTGACCCCGGGCTTGGCTCTGTTCTTTCCTTGTGGCTGGCTAGATAGAATTTGATTGCAAAATAAATATTTTATTTTTTCATATTAATTTGGCTGGACAAATTTTCATTTATAACAATGCCTTGCCCACCCAGACTATGTAAGGTACCTTTTTTCGACACCCCAGAACCTTAAGTACTGATACCCTAAGTTTCCCCACTGACCTAGTTTCAGCACCCTGCACATTTCCCTTTATTTTATTGCACAGAGGAAGGAAATGTTAGCAAACCTCTTAGACTTACTCGAAGTGGATTCCTGTTGCCAGAGAATCACTGGTCCGTGTAGGCCCTCACCCTGACCCCTTCCACCTCCCCTGAGGTTTGGCTATCCTTCTTCCCTAGAGATAGCCTCAGAGTCAGGGGTTCTGGCCTCCGCATGTTGCCCAAGCTGGACTTCCCACCCCCTGTACCCTTGAGGGAATGGGCCACACGACTACCCTTCGAAGCCGCAGTCCTAAAAGGTCCTACAATACTTAACCCTGATTCTTTTGTGCAGTTTTGGATGCCACAATATAAGAAAGATATAAAGCTATTGGAGAACATCCAAAAGAGGGCTACAAACATAGTAAAGGGCCTAGAGGGGAAGCCATATGAGGAGCAGCTGAGGTCACTTGGTTTGTTTAGCCTGGAGGAGAGAAGACTGAGGCGAGACTTCATTGCAGTCCTCAACATCGTGAGGGAAGGGGCAGGTGCTGATCTCTTCATTCTCATGACCAGTGACAGGACCCGAGGGAATGGCTGGAGCTGTGTTAGGGGACATTCAGGTTGGATATTAGGAAAAGGTTTTTCACCCAGAGGGTGGTTGGGCACTGGAGCAGGCTCCCATGGGAAGCGGTCACAGCACCAAGCCTGACAGAATTCAAGAAGCCTTTGGACAATCTTCTTGGGCACATGGTGTGATTCTTGGGGCTGTCCTGTGCAGGGCTAGGAGTTGGACTCAATGATCCTTATGCATCCCTTCCAACTCAGCATAGTCTATGATTCTATGAATTGTTGCCACTTGTCTTGGTTTAAGGGACAGGTGTCTGCCAAGGAAGGTGGGAACCTCCCTTGGAATGGGAAATGTGACCCCCTTTCCTCTAAATTATTATAACTTTGAAATTACAGGGCTTTTAGGCAAAGATATGGGAAAAGGAATAACAGTACTTTTTTAATATATATATATATATATATATATATGTATGTATGTATAAACAATACAAACAAACAAGAACAGTGGCAGCAACAATAAACAAAACCAGAAAACCAATAACAGCCTTCTTTCTCTTGGCTGTCAATCTCATTCCCCTTTGGCGTAGTTATCAGTTGTCAGGGCCACTGTAATGATTGCCCCATGGCTGCAGGGGGCGCTGTGGCTCGAGCTCAGCTGCCTCTCCACGTGGGTAATGGCGACTCAGCCGGCGAGAGAAAGAAGGGGCAAACTCACGGGGGTCAGCCGGTGTCAGTGCCACTCGGGATGCTGAATGGACTGCAGCAGGAAAACCTCGGAGCAGCAGGCTAGAACAGCAGAGACAGACACACCTAGTGTGGCAAAGTGTAGCAAAGACTCGAGCCATGCCGGAAGCCGCGGGCTGTCCGGGCGGGCATGGGGTGTCAGGTTAAAGGGTCGTAAAAAGCCTTGAAGCAGTGGCAGAAAACATTGGGGCTGGGTGGCGGCAGATGGGCTGCTGCAGGCAGCTGCCGTAAGCAGCTAGGAGACACTCCCTCCGGAGGGGGTCAGGGTCCCTGGTTTTTTCCTGAGCCACCCGAGTAGATGGTGAGGGTCCTTCCCAGTGAGGTTGGGTATTGAAAAAGGTCCCAGTTCAACGTCTGCTCTTACGAGCAAAGGCTCACCTACGGTAGGAGAAGCAGTAAAGGGCTGAACTCCCCGGTGGCAGCGAATTCTGCCCCACAATAGCACCAGCCCGACTGTTCCCCTCTGGTCCCAAGAGAGAGAGCGAGGGAGGACCCCAGCCCCTTACCCCCCTAGCCAAAATCTTGCGGTATCACTGCACTTCCCAAGATAAAACCCCCCAGCTAAGAGACTGCAGCCAGCTGCACCCCTCCCCTCATCTTGGCCACATCCTTTGTCTCTCTTAAGTATTCATCGTTCTGGTCTTAGGCAACAAATGCGAGAAAAATTCCCTAAGAGAGAGAGAGAGAGAGAAAGAAAGAAAGAGAGAAAGAAAGAGAGAAAGAAAGAGAGAAAGAAAGAGAGAAAGAAAGAAAGAAAGAAAGAAAGAAAGAAAGAAAGAAAGAAAGAAAGAAAGAAAGAGAAAGAAAGAAAGAAAGAAAGAAAGAAAGAAAGAAAGAAAGAAAGAAAGAAAGAAAGAAAGAAAGAAAGAAAGAAAGAAAGAAAGAAAGAAAGAAAGAAAGAAAGAGGAAGGAAGGAAGGAAGGAAGGAAGGAAGGAAGGAAGGAAGGAAGGAAGGAAGGAAGGAAGGAAGGAAGGAAGAGGAACAAATCCTAACCTCCAACATAATTTAAAACTTTAGAACTTAATGTTGAAAATACAGAAGTCTTCCTAGTTAGGACTAGGCAAGAAAATAAGAGGTGACTGGAAATTATAGGGATCTTGTCCTTGGCAATGATGAAAGTTTAAAATCTTAGTAATAGTGAGTTTGTCTTTGAAATTAATACATTTGGTAAAAGTCATGGCCAGAGGGACAGCTTCCTTTTTGCATAGCGAGGTAAGACACCATTTTGCATCTCTTTGGGGGAAATCATATTTGGTGTTGTGAAAAATGCCAGTCACTTGGTTTTTAAAATTTCAAAAGTTTAATAATAATAAAATGGTTATAAAAATAATAATACAATTAGAGTAATAAAGTTTAGAGTTAGGACAATTACAAGACAATAAAAAGCAAAGAATTACAGAAGTCCGGATGCTCTTGGACACTAAGTCACGAAAAGCATACCTTGTGAACAAAGGAATAACCTTAAAAGCAATAGCCGGTTGCATATTCATATATCTCATACATGATACATAAATTCCTTGCAAATTAAGAACTTTTCTGGTTTTTGTCAACTTCTCCTTTATCTTGCTGGTTCTGTTATAAATGAAAATTTATTCAGCAAAATTAAAAATAAAAATAGTTTTATTAGCGGCCAAATTCTATCACGCCAGCCACGGAAAAAAACCCACAGTGTCGAGCCCGGGGATCGAACCTGGGTGTGGGACAAGGAGTCAGCCTCAGGAGAGGTTTTTCCCCTATGCCCACACACCTCCATCCTGGCACAAGCAGTTATTATAGGGAAAATTCCGCCCGAAGCCAAGATTTCAGCAATCAGTCTTTTCTTCTATTCAGAGTCCATAGGTTAATAAGATTTTCTTTTTTGGTGATGAGGAAGTGTCTTAGTTTAGGGTAAATTTGGGGAACACCTTCTGAAAGGAGCTTCCAGGAAATAAACTTCTACGGCTCTTCTCTACTTACTTGGTTCAGGGAAAAATTTCTTCTGAGAGAGAAGTGGAAAAGAACCTGTTTATTTAACGAACAAAGCACTCCCCAGCACTAAAACAATTAACAACACTAGATGATAACAAAACTCTTTTACTACTTTGAAGAGATGAATAAATTTAGAAAGTCTTTCCTGGGAGTGGTCACCCGGGTCTGGACGCTGGGGATTGCTCTCTAGCACTGGGGATGGCTGCTGCAGATCACAAAATGCAGGCTCCTGGTGTTCCTTGGTGTTTCCCAGATCCCAGTCCGGAGCAGGTTGTATGGTATTCAGGAAGAGGAAAGGAAAAGCAACAGTCTAGGGAAAGAATTGGACTGCTTAGTTAATCTAACTAGGAAGTAAAGGCAAAAGCAGAAGCAAGCAAAGCAAGCAAGCAGGCAAAGCAAGCAAGACAAGCAAGCAAGTAAGCAAAGCAAAAGCCAGCCAGCTAGCACTAGCCTTTTCTAGTCAGCAGACCATGGGGGGAGGTGAACCAGCTGATAACAAGGCAAAACAAACCTTCACTTTCAGAGTCAGTTCTGAAAGCACAGAACATAATATCAAACGTAAACAGAACACACGATTGGAGATACAAACACCATAACGTCACCCTAGGACAGGAAGAACAATTCAGTGTCCCGGAGTTTTTGAATCCCTTGATGAAATTTACGGGAACGCTGCATTCACATGTATCTGCCCGAGGATTTCCGTGATATCCATCTCTGGGCGTTCATGTGATGATCAGCGCCTGGGGTCCCCGTATCTCTCCAGACAGGGCCCATCTCCTGGTGAGCCGCACCTTCTTACTTGTAAATCAGTTTCCAATATACACCCGGTTTCGCCTGCGGGGGTGGGGGGGGGCTAACACAAACGAGCGTAATCTAACAAGTATCCAATATTACACATTTTATACAAGGAATGGCGCGAATTATGTTTACTACACATAACAGTTCCAAAAAGACAGAGAGAAGGTGGAAGAATGTTTGTCTTTTCTAAAAAGGAGGCTGTAACTTTTTATGGGCCCCCTTCGCTGACATCTCTGTGTGAGGAGTTTCTTGATTATCTCATCTTCCTGCTTGAGCTTGTAACAAATCCTATATCACAGAGTTTCTATTTTAACATTATGTTGTAACCTAAAACTACATTTAACACACTACTTAAAAGAATTAATCCAGCATAACTTTCTAACATTGCGCATATAATATTCATTGTAACATTTAGGAAAAGCCAATCATAAAATATGCATTTTTCACAGTGTGAAGTTGAGAGGTGTTAAGCATTGCTTCTAACTGAATGCATTAAGCAATTGGCAGTTGGAACAGCATAAAATTTAAGTTATTGATCTTGACCTATGTCATGGTTTGACACGGGAAGAGAATTTTTTTTTTTGGAAGGAAGAGGTCAATCCAGTCAGGGGTCAGGTTTGGATACTGACACTTAAGGTGACCAATTGAAGGTGGACACGCCTCTGAGAACACAGAGGGGTTAAAAGCGGAATTCCCAGGAGGACTCGCTCTTCTTTGGTTCCGGTCATTGCAAGGTACAGACCTCCCCCCCCAGCCCGGGCTGGGTGGGGGAGGGGAGCCATGCGGCCTGCAGAGGTAGGCCAGGGGGTGAAGGATCGGAACTGAGCTGGGCCAGCTCTTTCGGACGGAAGGGTGGAGAACATCTGGGATGTCTTTGTTCCCCCCCCCCCAAGCTAGAGGGAAAAGAGATAGCCAGCAGACACCTGGAAGTTTGCCGGCAGAGGAGAAGGAGAAGGGAGGGGAAGATGCCCAGCGTGGGAGATGGGAGACGGAGTCCTGGGCTGAGATTTCAGCCGTCCAGGGAGTCTGGGAATTTTAACCCTTTCTTGTGAAATGAAGGCTTTATGAAATATTACTCCTCCTCAATTTGAAGGAAAGAGAGACAGCCTGGGACCTCAGATGTTCAGAGAAGAAGGTTGGGGGGAGATGATGGAGTGGCTTTTGGCTGGACTCTGCTTGTTTACCATAGACTGAACCACTCCTTCTTTCAAGAGGGACTGCATTTTAGGGGGATGCACTGGTGAGCCAAGAGACCTTCTTCAGCAACTACCAGTTCAGGAATGGACAGAGAGAGCTGAGGAGGGGGTGAGGATGCCCTCCGTCTTCAGAGAAAAAGAGAAGGAGATCTCTGTCCTTGGACCCTCGGCCCCAGGGGAAAATGGGAGGGACTCTAGTCCCGAAATGCGACACTGGACTGTTGTTCCTGGTGGTCCTTGGCAAAGCATCCTTAAAGGGGCCCTATAAGCAGTCTCTGTCCATGCATGGTGGTGAGAGCACTGTGACATGGAGAGGAGAGTGTCACACTGGCCGGTGTGTCTGGGCAGTGCCACGTGTGACATGGAAACACAAGAGGTGGCAGCTGTGTTTCCTGGGGGTCTATGGTGCAAGGGGGACTCCTCTCTTCCCCAATGGACTCAGTATTGATTATATAGAAGCGTGAAAACTTGATTAAGTATCCAAATGGGTCTCGCTGTGGTTTGTTGGAGTTGGGTGGTGGGAGTAGGAATGTTTTGGAAGGTTTTCATTTTGATTTTTGTGTGGTTCTTTTTCTTTTCTTTTTTTTCCTTTTATAGTAGTAGTAGTAGTAGTAGTAGTGTAATAAAGTTTTTCCTTTGTTATTAAGTTTGGCCTGCTTTACTCCGTTCCCGATCACATTTCACAGCATTCGATTTATAGGTTGTATTTTCATGGGGCGCTGGCATTGTGCCAGCGTATAACCATGACAACCTATAAAATTCTAAATGGTATAGAGCCATCTAAGGGTGTCCTGGTTCTGACTGGGCTTGAGTTAACTTTCTTCATTATAGCCCTGGTGGCATTTTGCTTTGGATTTGTGGCTAAAATAGTGTTCATAACACACTGCTATCTTGACTGTTGCTGAATAGTGTGTTCAGAGTGTTAAAACTTTCTCAATTTCTCACTGTTCCCTCTGCCCTCCAGCAAGTAGGTTAGAGGTGGGAAGAAGTTGAGGGGAGAGACAGCCAGGACAGCTGACTGAAATTGGCCTTAGGGGTTCCATGCCATGTCAGGTATCATCTCAACATTAAAAAAAAAAAGAGGGTGTGTGTTCCAAGGTAGCCGTTGCTCAGTTTTGCTGGACGTTGGTCTGCTTGTGGGAGGTAGTGAGAGAGTGATTGACTTTGCATTGCTTTGGGTTTTTTTTTCTGTTTCCACTAGCCTATTCCTTTTTTTCCTTCACTTATTAAACTTTTTTTCAACACAGGAATTTTCTTGCTTTTGTTCTTCCTGTTCTCTACCCTGTTCTGTTGGGAGTTGGGGGAGTGAGCAAGCCGCTGTATGTGTGGTTAGATGCTGGCTGGGGTCAACCCACCACAGATAGGATCTTTCTAACCTTGCCTCAAATGCAATACAGTGTACAGACAAAACAATTCTTTCACTGGTTTAACTTGTTTTAATCAGGATGGGGAGATGCAAAGGAGAGGGCTATACTTACAAGACTGCAGCTTTGCCAATGAAAACAGTGTTGGCACTGGTACTATTTCTGCTGTTATATGTAATCTGTATAATTTTTTTATTTGACTTTCATTCTGATGGAAGTGAAAGTTGGCTTTGAGAATTTCTATTTTATGGAAAAAAATGTTTTTTGCAAGATTTTTATTACCTGCTAAGCTGTTTTGTTAGGTATTTTTACTCTCAACTGCAATTTTTCATTTTTTTTTCTTGTGTATTTTAGGCCGAAAGATTACTTTCATATCACTTCTAAAACACTTTTTATGCAACTTTTGCAAGACGTGTAAATTGGTAGAATCAATAGGTTAATGGTCTGAAATAGCTGATAATTTAAATAGTATAAAACATTAGCTGTATAAAAGTTTTCGTTTTTAAAAGGTTTTGGGACCAACACTTGGCTTTGCTTCGATTGCTCCCTCCACTGCTGCTTCCCCCATTTGATTGCTTGGGGTTGAAAGAGGTCAAAATTGAGGAAAGGGTAAGGAATGTTTTAATGAGTTTAGCCTTTGACTTAAACTGAAGTGTTCTTTTGTCATATTATGAAGTCTGTGAGTTACCATGCATTTGTATTTGCTCTTAATAGGCTGCATGTTGTACTTGGGGAAGACATTTTGGCTGAAATATACTCTGGTGTGAATGCTGTAATTTTTTTTAGGTGCAGATTTTGATACTGTGATCTGTGTTTGTTGTTTGAGAAACAGGTTGTATTGTAGCCTGAATGGAAGCCTGAGTGGGCTTAAAATACAGCATATCAGTTACCTCTGGTACTACTTATTTACTGAAAATGAACAAATTGGGGAATAAAAAAAGATGGTTATAGAGAGCCTTTGTCCCCTTTGGATGGTTCAGAGTGCTTTTCTCCAGTGTGAATTATTTGGGGAAATGGGTTATTTGAACCTGTGAAGCTTTCCAAATTCTGCGTGTTGGAAATAAGTAATTTGAGAGAGGTTGCACATGTAAACATCTGATAGCCTTATTTGAAATAAAGGTTTGGATCTTTATCCATTGCAACTGAGATCTTTCATTAGTTTCATAGCTCTGTTCTGTGAGAATAAACAGAAGCCTTAACTTTTAAGAACATCCACTGTTACATGTTTTTTAGGTGGTATCATGGAAAACTCGACAGAACAATTGCAGAAGAGCGTCTTTGGCAAGCAGAAAAACCTGGAAGTTACCTTATTCGAGAGAGTGATCGGAGACCGGGTTCATTTGTGCTTTCATTCCTTAGTAAAACAAGTGTCAATCATTTTAGGTGAGAAGTAAATGTTTTCTTTTAAAACACTGTAACTTATTTATTTGTGGATTTAGAACGTAGTATGGTATAGAAAACAATTGTATTATAAATTAAATATTTTTGACTTTGCTTTTTATCCATGTATGGTATAGCTCTTTGCTAGGGTTTAATTGTTTTAAACCATGCTACAAAAATTCCTTTACAGGCTGAAGAATGAAAATGTGAGGAAACCAGCATTATCAGGATAGAAAAGCTTGTCTAAAGCTGTTCTGACTAAATTTACAGTAACATGCAGGCTTCTTAGTAGTAATTAGATTGTTTGAAGTCTATTCCTCAGATATTGCAGCTTAAAGAACATATTTGAATGTCAAAGTCATAGCAAATCAGTGTTTATAAGATAGCTATAACAAGGGGAAACAAAGAGGTAATATGTTTAAAAATATGAGGATTTGCTGGAATCAGCTTTCAGTCTATGTTAGAATTAGTTGTTCTAAATACAAGTATCCATTTATCTGAAATTGTAACTGTGGTTATTTTACCATTAGCAAGTTATAGACATTAATTTAGTCTCATTTGGTGTAAATCAGATGTTCTGGGAAGCACTTGAATGTTAGTCAGCATGTAGTGTGCTGCAGTGTAATGTTCATCTTCACAAAATACGATATCAAGTGCATCTTCAGCACTAGAAAAAATCTTTGTCAGCTATCTAGATAACAAGAAATAAACAGAAAACAAATTTTCTTGCAAAGCAAACAAATAGCATGCACATGTTTTCATCATGTCTGAGCTAACAATTCATGCTTCTCAGCTATAGTGATTCTTGTTAGGAAACTGATTACTATGTAACTGTAGTAGAGAATGAAGTTATGTTAATACTTGTTTTTTAAGTTTAAGTTTTCAAGAGTCTCATTTTTAAAACTTCTACTTACTGTAGCCAATATCAGGTGTTGAATGTTGGTTTGTGTCCACCATAAAATTGTTTCTGGCATCTCAGAAAATGGGGAACCATTAAATGCTACTTTCTAAGAAAGGAATCCTTATAATATTTTCAAATCTTAAAGAATATTTTCTTCTTGGATCCATTAAATATGTAAATTATCTGAAGGAAACAAATTTGTCTGCTGATACTGGTATTCATAGAGCAGACCTGCTTTTGATTTTACTTGTTGACTGCAGAGTGTATATATTTTTTGTTACTAGAAGGGCAGATGCCACACTCAAACATTTTTCCAGCCTCAAGATTGACAGTCTTAAAGTTAATTCAGCCAAATATAGGGATGTGCCCCCTGGGTCCCATAGACTGGAAGTGTCACTTCCACCAAAGCTTGGTCTCTGCCAAAAATGAGTGAAATTTTCATTGCTTGACAATTTCCCTGTTATTTGTTTCCTAAAAGTGATATTTCTCAGATTAAACTTTCCTTATATATTTCTGTTTGACTAAAATACCAATATTGTAGGTGAAAGTTCTCCAAATCCCCCTCCCCTCAAGTTATATATGGGCATATGTTCATGCAGCATATGATTGACAGATAGTGTATGGGTCCATCAAAACGAAATTCTTTTTGGCTGTAGTAGTATATTTTTTGGTGAGTTGCTGAGTGATATAAAATATTGGGAAGGAAAATATTTATATTTTCATCTTGCCCTTCAGAATTTTCTGTAATTGAATGGAGGTTAGCACATGTGATGTCTATGTAGAAGAATGGCCAGAAAGAGGATTTGGAGAACTACAGGCCTGTCAGCCTGACCTTGGTACCAGGGAAGATTATGGAGCAGATCATCTTGAGTGCCATCACACGGCACATGCAGAAAAAACAGGTGATCAGGCCCAGCCAGGATTGGTTTATAAAAGGCAGGTCCTGCTTGGATAAACTGATCTTCTTGTATGACAAGGGGTGACCTACTTAGTGGATGAGGGAAAGGCTGTGCATGTTGTCTACCTGTACTTTAAGTCCAGTAAAGCCTTTGGCAGAGTTTTCCACAGCATTCTCCTGGAGAAACTGGCTGCTCATGGCTTGGACGGGTGCACTGTTTGCTGGGTAAAAAACTAGCTGGATGGCTGGGAGCAGAGAGGTGGAGATTGGAGTTAAATCCAGTTGGTGGCCAGTCACCATTGGTGTTCCCCAGGGCTCAGTACTGGAGCAAGTCCTGTTTAATATCTTTATTGATGACCTGGAGGAGCAGATCAAGTGCACCCTCAGTAAGTTCACAGATGATACCAAGTTGGGTGGGAGTGTTGATGGGCTGGAAGGCTCTGCAGAGGGATCTGGACAGGCTGGATCGATGGGCTGAGGCCAGTTGTAGGAAGTTCAGCAAGGCCAAGTTCTGGGTCCTGCACTTGGGTTATGACAATCCCATGCAACACTACAGGCTGGGGGAAGAGGGGCTGGAAAGCTGCTCAGTGGAAAAGGACCTGGAGGTGCTGGTCAACAGCCAGCTGAATATGAGCCAGTGTGTGCTCAGGTGGGCAAGAAGGCAAATGACATCCTGGCCTGTATCAGGAATAGTGTGGCAAGCAGGACTAGGGAAGTGATTGTCCCTTTTTACTAAACACTGGTGAGGTTGCACCTCAAATACTGTGTCCAGTTCAGGGCCTCTCACTGCAAGAAAGATATTGAGGTGCTGGAGTGTGTCCAAAGAAGGGCAATAAAGCTGGGGAAGGGTCTGGAACACAAGTCTGTCTTATGGGGAGCAGCTGAGGGAGCTGGGGTTGTTTAACCTCGAGCAAAGGAGGCTTATGGAAGACATTGCTCTCTAGAATTACCTGAAAGGAGGTTGTAACCAGGTGGGTGTTGGTCTGTCTTTCCCAAGTAGCAAGTAATAGGATGAGGGGAAGAGGCCTCAAGATGTACCAGGGGAGGTTTAGATTTGATATAAGGAAATATTTCTTCACCAAAAGGGAAGCATTGGAACAGGCTGCCTAGGGAAGTGGTGGAGTCACCATCCCTGGAGTTATTTAAAAGGTGTGTCGATGTTGTGTTTTAGGATCATGGTTTAGTGGTGGATTTGGAAGTGCTAGGTTAATGTTTAAGTCCCATTATCTTAAAAACCCCCATGGTATTAAAGGTTTTTTTCAAGCCTGATTCTATGATCCTAAAAATTATTGGTTTGCCACTGCAACAAAGAGTTCTGGTGGAAAGTATGACATTTTTCCAATTTATTACATAATTTATTGGAAACTGTTTTTAGCATTCTGTAAGCTTCATAAAACTGATAATTTCACAATTTTTTACCAAAAAAATAATAGTTTTTAAGTAGGTCAAATGTCTTGTTCATTTTTTTTTTCTTTTGTGTAACTAAAGGAATAGTTCAATCCCTCTGTCAGTATTTTCTCCCTTCTCAAAGTTGCTTTTCCAGGTAGCTGTTAACATTTTTAGAGAGTGAGTTTGTAATACTGTATTTTGAATATAGACAGCCTGCTTTAACAACTCAGCGTCATCCTCATTTCCTTTTAAAAAAAATCCCAAACCCAAACCATCCCAACTGTTTGTAGCAAAAGTTCTTCTGTCAAACTTCCTTTTCTTTATTTACAGGATTATTGCCATGTGTGGAGATTATTACATTGGTGGACGTCGCTTTTCTTCACTCTCAGACCTAATTGGGTATTACAGTCATGTGTCTTGTTTGCTGAAAGGGGAAAAACTATTCTTTCCAGTAGCACCTCCAGAGGCAAGTAGTAGAATTTTAAAATGTAATTTACTTAAATATTAATATCATTAATCTTGCATTTGATAGTCATAGTTTTCTATGAAAAAAGCCTTGTAGATGGCTTCCCCTAGTTCTAGACCTATCTCAGCATATGGTGAAGTATAATGAATATATAAACAAGGTTTTACTGATAGAAACTAATAATAAAAAAAATGTTTTTTAATAAAAATCTGTAATGAAAAGGCTAGATATCAGGAATTGCAGCTATCTCCAAATGTAGTAATAACATTTTACGTAAACAAATAAGAAAATGTGTGGGTTTTGGCTAATAAAGAGCACCAATATAATGTAGGGTTTTACACAGACCTAATAAATGATATCAAAATAATATTACTGTTTTCTAGCAAAGATTTTGGAATACACATCCTCGAAATAACCAAAGCTCTTGAAAGCTGTTTCTTTCAAGTGACTATCCTTAAGACAATATTAGTAATTACCAGTATGAGTAATGCCCCCTTCACCCCGAATAAAGATGTTTCTGAATGTTAAATTTTCAAAAATTTCCACTAAGAGGAAGTAAGTTGTAAAGTGCTCTTTCATGGGAATTACATTTTTGGTAATTTGATTTTTGGAGATAACATGAATGATAATGTTACAGGCTAGAACCAAAATGAAGGCTTTTGTAGATAACTTTAGGAATTGAGCATTTCCAGCTCTTACTATTTTTGACCTTTTAAAAACTTAAAACTAGCAAAGGGATGCAAATTACTATTACCAGTCTTTTGCCTCAGAATAGCATAATGTTGGGGAGAGTAAGCTACACTAGAATGAAAGGGAAAATTAATATCTTTGAACTCTTCTCTAAAACTGTAGCCTGTGGAAGATAGAAGGAGAGTTCGAGCAATTCTACCTTACACCAAAGTGCCAGAAACTGATGAAATAAGGTACGTTTTAAAAATAGGTAGAAGCACATGTGACATTCTTGGAGTATTTATAAAACTTAATGATTTTGGTATATGTTCACTATGCAAATACTTTCCAATTGCATCTTAGACTTAATGCTCTGAGAGGTTAAAGGTATGATGCCTGCATTTTTTTTTCTTCCACTACATATATTATGTGGAAAAGATGCAAAACCAACAGTCCTGTATCTAATGGAAGAACATATACTAGTTGCTTGGAATTAATACTGCCTTCCTGAGATATCAGTTTTCTTCCAGATGAAAAACAAAAAGCCAGATTTGAAAGATGTTTGTAGTAATTTCTGATGAGACTGTCTTGGTTTCCCATGTTGATAGAACATGCTGGTGTAATTTGGAATAAGGTTCTTGATAGGACTATTAACCTAAGATTATAGAGAAAAAGCATATGACAGCTTTATATCCTCATCAGGGTGAAAATGTATCCAGTCCATTCTGATCTCTATAAAAAACCACTTTGAGGATATTCATCCTATAGAAGACCTTCTTCTAAGCATACAATAAGGTAGTAAGACAGGAGGGAACTCCCTAATTGTATATTGAAAGTAGGGCTTCTTTCTATTCTTATGCATAATAGGGTCAATCAAGTCCAGTAAATGCCTAATTGCACCTACCAATTTAAGAGGAAAAAGTATTTCATTACCCTGCCATGGTAACAAGAATCATAGGAAATTGTAAAGTTCTATGTGTCTGGCTGGGTTTCTGAGATCTGCATGGTAAAATAGTCTGTTCATAGCAAAACTGGTACAAAGTACACTGTTTTAGGTCAAATTAATATATTTTACTCCTGTAATGTACTCTTGAAGATGTTATGTATTTCAGGAAATCTTGAGTTAATTTTAATGTAATGATTAATATTTAGAAAGCTTGAAACATTTCAAACAATAACAACCGATATAAGATGGCTTTGCTGTCTATTGTACATTGTTAAAATTTAGGTTCATTAGCAGCTGAAGTAATTCTAAGTATTTTCATTAGGCTTTATTTATTCTTACTTTTTACTTTGTGCTCAAGTTAATGCATTTTTTTGTTACTCTGTCACAGGTGAATTATTAAAAGAAGTAATTGTGGGGTTAACTAAAAGGGTTTTGTTAATGATTAAACAATTATTAAATGGTAATTAATACTGTTCACTCAGAGTGGGTGCATCTATCACACCCTCTCAAGAGATGTTCAGTAGAAAATTGCTATCTAATTTTGGTAGTTGATGGACTTCAGTACTGTGTAGCTATTGCCTGCATCCCTGATACATCATTTGACTTGAATGAGAAGTCCCTCTGTGCTCCAGTAAAAGGTTTTCATATTACCTGATGTTATGGTTTAACCCTGGCCATCAACTAAGCACCAACAGACACTAAGGCAGTAATTTTCCTGGATGGATGCCTTTTTTGCTGCTGTTTTTTCTTGCACTTCTTGTACTTGAGCTTCTAGTCTCCATGTAGGTTCACCATCCCACTTCCTTATGTCCTCCCCCTGGTCATGGCAGATAGAACCACAAGGTGGCATGTGATGTGTGTCACTGATAAACTTCTCCCTTAATACAAAAAGGTTGACTCTTAATAGCCAAGATGTTGGTCACTATGGGTGAGGAAGACTTATCCTTCTTTAATTGCTGGGACAATTGTTGGAACAATTTCTCCACAGCTGAGATCCATGGAGGAAGTGAGATTCTCTTTGAATTCCCAAGCTGGCTGGCCAATCTAACCACAGTTGTTGCTTTTGTGTCTCTCCAGCTCATTGCTGCCAGGTTGTTCGTGTACAGTGTTGGTGCACTTCATACAAACTTTCACCACATGGGCCATGTGCATGGGATTTCACACAGCTCATTGGATACCTGGTTGTCATATACCTCCCCCACAGTTAATTCCCTCAGATACTGGATACCTCCCCCAGTGGTGGTCACCTTGCTTTGGGAATTTGTAGGTCCTTCCTTGATGAAATATCTGTCCACACTCGATGAAAGCTGCCTCCAAAGATTCCTGCCCCTTTTGCAATCCTTTTGTCAGTGACCTTATTCCTAACAAGGGATCCCAGCTGTTAGGTTTCCTTACCCTCTAATTCCTGATGTTTGGCTCCAATATCCCAGCATCAGAATAACTAGCTGACAATTTGTTCACCTGATTGATGGCTTCACATCTCTCACTACTTGCTTAGGGATAGGGATTGTATGGTTTCTGTCTCATTTATGATTTCATTCTTTCCTCTTCTGTTCTTGTGACTGCTCTGGTGCTGTCTCTTAGGAGAAGCGGCTTCATCCCTTACTGAATGAGCTGACTTCCACTTTGTTTCTTTTTAATTATAGAGATGACTGATATAGTTGAAGGCTGGGTCTCTGATTAAGTCACAGTGTTGTGAGAAATGACCCTCACTTTTAAAAAAAAATTTTAAAAGGTTTATTAAACCTTAACAAAAAATACAACAAAGGACAGAATAAGGAAAAATTACAGCACTGGGAGCCTCCATGATTATCAGGACCCAAGACAGCAGCACCAACACCGGCACAGTCCAGTGGGTAGCAGGAGGTGGCAGTAAGTAGCAGCACTGACCTCACACATGCCAGCAATTCCCATCTGCCATTAGAGCGGCTTTGTAAGCTCCTACCTTCCTATTTTTTTGTTCCAGGGGGAAGGTTGAGCTGAGAAGGGTTTGTCTGCCATCTTTTCCCTTTGCCTCCCCACACATGGTTGCTTGCAGAGGATGCCATCTTAGGGAAGGGGTTACGCTGCCATTTTGAGTTTCTCTTTGTTCCTGAGGTATCTGCAAGATTTAAGCAACTTTGTAACTAGTACCTATTACTGTTATTTTTTTTGCCTGTTGCTATTTTGTTTTTTTTAGGAAACTGCTATTTTTCACGTATATCTTCTCGTATTCATTTCTTCTTATTGGTGGAAAGGGATTGGTTAAAACTATAAGGGGAGGTGTCCTGGGGTGACTTTATGATACTGAATTCTATCCCCATTCATCTGTTTAGCCCAGAAATAAGTTTTGCACCTTTAAGACTGGTTCTAAGAGGGAGGAGGGGGGAGAGAAGGAGTGTGCAGCTTGTTTTCAGGAACTGCACTAACTCCTCCACATCCTTCTCCTGGACTGCGGTGTCTGCAGAATGGACAGATGGCAGGAGAGAGCTTTCCTTTGGTTTGTTGCCTTCAGGGGAGGCAACGGCGACCTGGTTTGCAAGGAGCAGCACGGCAGCCCGGCCTAGTCTGGGCTACTCGGGCTAACGACACACGCAGACACCAATGTGGTGGACAGTCGAAAAGCGTTTATTATCTTATCTCATGGGTTTAAATAGTCTTGGGGGACTTTGCTACGTCAGGGGGGGTTGGTAGAGTCTCTAGGGTTAGTCAGGAGTGGAAAACTACTGGGTTAGGTGTGGTTACATGTTCTGGGGGTGGTAGATAACATGTTGCAGGGAGAAAGGGGGAAGGGTCTTTCTTTCCGTCACATCCCGGGATCTTCCGTTCGCCTGTCCCTATCTACTACATTGGTTTTAGATAGTTTTTAGCTAGTTGAGGCAGAGAAGTTCCCTGGACTGTGGTTTTTCTTTTTCTTGGAACTGTTTGAACCTGCTCTGGACTGAAAACTCAGAAGAGCACCAGGAGCTCACACCTGTGGCCCATCGGGGCCTGGCCTGGGCTGCAGCATTTCCAGCATTGGAAGGACTGATAACAGACTGAGTGAGCTAAGCTGCCGCCCATGAAGGGGACTTTCTGAGTTTGTAATCTCTTTGGAGTGACAAGAGGTTTTATTGTTTAATATTGTTCATTTTTTGTGCTGGTGAATGCTTTACTTGTTAAATAAACAGGTTTTTTTCACTTTTCTCCACGGAAATCTTTCCCCGAAACAGTTGGGGGAGGGGCCGCTTGAATTTGCTTTCTAGAGGAACCCCTTTGCAGGCTTTCTCGCAAATTTGCCCTAAACCAGGACAGGAGGTAACTCATTTTAGAGTGTCCACCTCTTAAATTGTGTTAAACCAAGACACCTTGCAACCCATAACCACATTGCCGTGGCATCTGGGTGATATTCCTAAATTGCTTGTTAACCTTGGAAAAAGCCAAAACAATTTCCTAAGAAATACCAAAAGTAATATTTTCATTACCCAGGAATGTTTAAGATACTGAAGAGTTGTTATAACAAGGGAGAAAACATCATATAAGAATGTGGTGAAGGTGCCATTCTCCATTTCCGCCACAAAAATCCTCTTGGAGGAAGTGTAATTGTTATTTGTCTCCATGAGACAGTTCCTGAAGTACAATAATGGAATCAGTACAGAGCCCAAATAGCAGATTAAGCTCAAGGCTAGTGTTTTAGTAATAAATATTCCAGCACCACTAAGTGCTACAGAGCACAGAAAACTGCAAAAGCCAAAATCAGTGTTTAACATATACAGTAAAAAAGGGAGCATGGCACAGATCAGATAAACTAATTTTTAAAACAAATAAATCAATATTGGAACCAGCAACTGTTAACATATATAAGTTCCTTCTAATACCTTCTGGAAAAATCTGTTATTATCTTAAACCCTTTGAGGACCCTGTTGGGTACCAGAAAGGACTGTCGTGGTTTAACTCCAGATGGCAGCTAAGCATCCCACAGCTTCTTTCTCCCTCTGTCCTGGTAGGATGAGGAAAGAATTGGAAGGGTAAAAATGAGACATCCGTGGGTTGAGATAAAGACAGTTTTAATCATTAAAAATAAAATTTTAAAAAAATGTTGCAAGGGAAAAAAACCCACCCACCAACTGACAAAGAGAAAGGGAAATAAAACCCAAGAAAAATGAGTTATGCAAATGAAAACAGTTGCATACTACCAATGGACTGATGCCTAGCCAGTCCCCAAGCACACTGTCTGCCCCTCCATAGGAGCTACTATGAAGAAATTTATTCTAGTGAAAACCAGTATACCTGAGTTTGGGATTACACTTAAGGAATAACTTATACTAACCTTCCAGTAATGAAACTCCTTTGAATGTTTTAATGCTTTGTATTTATACTCTTATTTGTAGTTATTTGCATGTCTTCTCAAGGAACTGTTCTGTATCTTCTTTTTAGCACTTATCTTCATATCCATATACTTAAATAGTAGATATTCCATAGGCTTTTGTTCTGGTTTGCAAAAAAAACCAGTCAGAGACTCCAAGTCAGAAATACAATTTATTAGGAAAAGTGAAAAAAGAAAACTAAATACATGCAATAATACAAAAGAAAAACCACTGACAGAGTCAGAATACAACCTGACACCCTTTTGGTCAGGGTGTTGGTAGCCGTCCAAATTGGAATGACTGCAGTCCTCCTGGAAATCCAGCGGAAAAGCCGCAGTCTAGTGTCCCAAAACCCCTGATTATATCCAGTTAGGAATGCTTGGCTCCTCCTTCTGGGCGGAGCATCTCACAATGGGATGTTATAGTTCTTATAAGTCATGCAGTGACATTCAGTAGTCCATTATCAGCAGATGCCTCCCCCAGGGAGAATTTGTTGTAAAAGAGATACGGAAAACTGTCTACTTAACAGAAGACAACTGCCATAGAGATGGCAAATGGAATACATCTTGCCTTTCAATCTGGGACAGCTTTATTATAGAAATCTTGGTTTTGGTAGAAATATTTTTTTTGACTGTTAAGGAAATCTTTGATTGTTTTTACCTGTGCTTAGTATTTGGTCCCTCTTGATAAAAGAATGTTACTACTTTCTAATGTTGTGGTGTTTTTTGTTTTATGCATCCTTAGCATACTTTATCTATTAGATTCTAAATGAAAAATAAAGAAAGATTAATGTTCATGTGATATTCATACCTGTCACTGTCGCGGCAGGACGGGAATGAGAAGACTGACTCAGAAGACTGCTGAGAGTAAAACTCCGGTTTATTCAAAATACACTGCTCTTTTATACAGAGCTTCATGAGGACCAACTCCATTGGTCCTGAAGTGAAAACAAGCCACAGCATTGGTGCAAAGTGCTTGACGCACAGTGATAGAACTTAACTATAAACAATGTGAATAACAAGAGAGATAAAGAATTATTTACATTCTTCTCCAGCTCTTTCCCAGGCTTCTGCCTGGCTAGAAACTCTCAGTTTCTCTGACTGAATCTGAGACCCACACATACCTACTTAAACTGTGTGAAAAATGCACATGGTGTGCTTGGGATACCAATAAATATATCTTTCATGGTCAGGTTTTCTCAAATGTTTTTCTGAAACTATGCTCAAGAATTCACGGTGTTCATTAAACTTTGTATTATGATTGTACTTCTAACATATGTCTTGCTGTAACTCTCTTCAGTTTCCTTAAAGGAGATATGTTTATTGTGCATAATGAATTGGAAGATGGCTGGATGTGGGTTACAAACCTACGGACAGATGAACAAGGTCTTATAGTAGAAGACCTGGTAGAAGAAGTGGTAAGTAATTTTATATTCAAATCTGTTGCAGAACTGAGATTTGATTTTTATTTTTTCTTAGTTGTGTGTGGAAGTTAACATTGAAATTAAACCAAACTAGTGTCATTTAGCTGCCTGACTTTTTTTACTTTTCTAAACCTTCTTGTAGTATTTGAATCTGCCAGCTTTTAAGTAGTTTAACAAATCATTAAGTCTAATTTAATATCCAAAGTACCTCTTCTTGTTATTCAAAAAAGCTCATGTGCAAATGAATGATACTGTGAACTTTTTAAGCAGTTTCTTAAACTCACCAGTCCTGATAAATAACTTGCTAGTCATTCAGTTATATCCTTTTTGTTTGTTTGCTTGCTTTGAAATATTCATTAATGTATAGACTCAAATTTTGCTGTATGTCTTTGGTTTAGTTTTTTTTAAGGGCTAAGTGTGGATATCAAAATTCTGATGAGTTAATTATACCTAGAAGGGCTTATGCTGTCAGGAAGCTAATCGGGTGACAAAGATAATTGATTTACTGCAGAATAAGAGATTATTTAATGGACAAAAACACCCACCCCACCCTCCCACATGCTTTTTTTTCAAAGTAGTTCACCATTGCTTTGGAGTCTTGATGATGTTTGCTTTGCAGTATATGTATATTGCTATTAGTAAAGTTTGCTTCACCTGTTCTCACATCTGTATCAGGATGTGAATGGCTAAATTAAAATGGTAGTGTTAGAGTATCTAACTATACATTTCTACATTAGTGGTTGACACTCACAAAATTTAGATTTATGTTACTACATGTAAAGAAGGACTTGAAGAGTGACAGAAACAATCCTTTGAAATAACGTGTTATGGCTGAATTTCCACTGAATTCCAGTGAATGAAGTTGAAAACCTTTTTACATGAACTATGCAATAAGCCGTCTAGTTCAAAAATGTCTTGGACTTGTTAGTGTTATTTCTACAGAAGGTCTTAACCTATGAAGTTTACTTTTCTAAACTCAAGCATACTGTTGTCATGTACTTAATATGTTAATTTTCCTATTAGGGAAGAGAAGAAGATCCACATGAAGGCAAAATGTAAGGATTTTTTGGTTTTTATTAAAAGTGAATCATAAAACAACTGTTTGTAAACTTTAGCTATGAGATTGGGAAGGTGAACCAAAGTTGAATGTACTTGTTTTTTAATCTTAAGACTTTTCTTCTATTCTTGCTGTTGAAGTTGCATAGGTTGACATGGAGTCTTGTATTAGTTATGCCTAATGTTAATGGGTTTTACAGTGAAAATCTTGAATGAGTCTCTGTGATCACTTTACCTAGAATATATTCACTGGAGGATGTGGTGTCTTCTGATTTGTGGGGATTTTTTATACACATACAGTTTAGCTTAGAGGTAACCTTTTTTCAGGTCTGCTCAGCTCTAACTGCAGGAGAGGGATCAAAGTATCATTTAGAGGAATGACAGTGTAATAGTAACACTTGATATTAGTCTCATGTGCTAGCACTTTAAATGAAAACCAGGAGACACTAAAATAATTTGTTTGCAGTGAATTCCAAATTGTTAAATAATTAAAAAAAACTAATACAATTTACAATTTACAATGAACAATGAATTGATACAGGAAACTTGATTATTATATGATTTTCTGTTGTAAAGATGAGCAGCGAATGAAAGTTAGAGAAAATTTTTAGTAGCTGGATAACTTCATCTGTCCTCTATTTGCTTGTAATAATTGCAGCTTCTGCTTTCTGGATTTTTTACCCAGTTTTCAGTCTCCAAAGGACTGATGTTAGAAGCAGGCCTTTCTTCTGGTGGTGTTTTCTTGGTTGTTTGTTTTTGTTCCTAATAGGGGAAAGAAAATTGTTGGTGTGTGGCTTCAGTTTACAGGTTTTCAAAGTTGTGCTAGTCAGTTTGGTATAGCAGCATAACAGTAGTAGGGATGCCTTCAAATACAGGAACTTTTTTTTTAAACAAAGTAGTTTGTAACGAATCTTGAAGCTTGGATACTCAGTTGCTCACGTTGCTCAGAAGAATCCAGGGGAGGCAAGGATTTCTGTAAATATTCCAATAGCCAGGGATTTTCCTATAAAGGTAGTATAGAAAGCAAGTTAGAACTAGAGCTCCTTTTTATGTGTAAGAGGCTTTGTTTTACACAAAATCACAGAATTGTTAAGGTTAGAAAAGACCTCTAAGATCAAGTCCAACCATCAACCCATTAGCACCACCATATTCACCACTAAACCATGTCCTCAAGTGCCATATCCATACATTTTTTGAACACTTCCAGGGATGGTGACTCCTCCACTTCCTTGGGCAGCCTGTTCCAATGCCTGACCACCCTTTCCATAAAGAAATTTTTCCTAATATCTAATCTAAACCTCTCCTGGTTCAACTTTCCCTTTAAGGCCCTAGTTTGGTCCCATTTTGGGCTATTTCACAGAATAATTTGAGTTGGAAAAGACCTGTGAGATCAAGTCCAGCCTTTAACCGATCACCATCTTGTCAACTGGACCAGAGCATTAAGTCCTACATCCAGTCTTTCTTGAACACCTCCAGGGAGGGTGACTCCCACCTCACTGGGCAGCCCATTCCAATGTGTAAGAACCAATTCTGTGAAGAAATTCCTCCTGATGTCCAACCTGAACCTTCCCTGGCACAGCTTGAGGCTATGTCTTCTTATCCTGTCACTAGTTACCTGGTAGAAGAGGCCAACCCCCACCTGGCTGCAACCTCCTTTCAGGTAGTTGTAGAGAGCAGTAAGGTCTCCCCTGAGCCTCCCTTTCTCCAGGCTAAACAACCCCAGTACCTTCATCCACTCCTCGGAGGACTTACTCTCTAGACCCTTCACCAGCTTTGTTGCCCTTCTCTGGACATGCTCCAGCACCTCAATGTCTTTCTTGCAGTGAGGGGCCCAGAACTGGACATGGTATTTGAGGTGTGGCTTCACCAGTGCTGAGTACAGGGAGGCAAATCATTACACTGGTCCTGCTAGCTACACTATTTTTGATATAGGCCAGGATGTCATTGGCCTTCTTGGCCACCTGGGCACACGCTGGCTCATGTTCAGCCAGATGTCAATCCAGGCTGTAGTGCCGCATGAGGTTGTTTTGACCCAAGTGCAGGACCTGGCACTTGGCATTGTTGAACCTCATACTGTTGGTCTTGGTCCATTGATCCAGTATGTCCAGATCCCTCTGCAGAGCCTTCCTACCCTCCAGCAGATCAACACTCCCACCCAACTCAGTGTAGTCTGCAAACTTACTGAGGGTGCACTTGACCCTCCCATCCAGATTATAAATAAAGATATTAAACAGGACTGGCCCCAGCACTGAGCCTTGGGTAACACCACTAGTGACCAGATACAAACTGGCTGTAGCACCATTCACCACCACTCTCTGGACCCAGCCATCCAGCCAGTTTTTTTCCTATCAGAGGGTACCTGTCCAAGCCATAGGCTTCAGCCTCTCCAGGAGAATGCAGTTGGAGACAGTATCAAAGGCTTTGCTGAAGTCCAGGTAGACAATATCCACAGCTTTCCCCTCATTCACCAGGCAGGTAACCTGGTCAGAGAAGCAGATCACATTGGTCAAGCAGGACCTGCCTTTCTTAAACCCATGTTGGCTGGGCCTGATCACCTGTTTTTTCGGCATGAGCTGTGTGATGGCACTCCAGATGATGTTAGTCAGGCTAACAGGCCTTTAGTTCCCTGGATCCTCTTGTAGATTGGCATCAATTGGCCAACCTCCAGTCATCTGGGACCTCCATGATTCACCAGGATTGATGATAAATAATGGAGGGCATTTTAGGAAGCTCTTCCACCAGCTCCCTCAGTACCCTCAGGTGAATCCCATCAGGCCCCATAGACTTGTCAGTATTTAGGTGGCTCAGCAGGTCACTAACTGCTTCCTTCTGGATTGCAGGGGATCTATTCTGCTTCCCACCCCTGTCTACCAGCTCAGGGGGCTGGGTACCCTGAGGATAACCAGTCTTTGTTAAGGACTGGGGCAAAGAAGGTATTAAGTACCTCAGCCTTTTCCTCATCCTTGGGAACAATGTGTCCATCCCATCCTTCCCCCCACATCCAATAAAAGATGGAGATTTTCCTTGGCCCTCCTTTTGTTGTTAATACATTTGTAAAAAATTTTTTTTTGTCTTTTATGACAGTCGCCAGATTGAATTCAAGCTGGGCTTTTGCCTTTCTAATTCCGTCTTCATGACCTAGCAACATCCTTGTACTCTTCCTGAGTTGCCTGCCCCTTTTTCCGAAGGTCATAAACTCACTTTTTTTTTAACCTGAGTTCCTGTGAAAGCTCCCTGTTCAACCAGGCCAGTTTTCTTCCCTGATAGCTTGTCTTTAGGCACACAGGGACAGCCTGCTCTTGCACCTTTACCATTCCCATCTTAAATTATGTCTAGCCTTCCTGGACCCCTTTTTTACTAATGACACACTTAAACATGCATGCATGTGCATATCCACTCTGCAATGAAAGGCCCTATTTCTAGCTTTCCTTTAAAAGACAGGATGAGCTCTCAAGGTGTAGCATATGGTATTTACATGTAAACTGAATACCTGTGCAACATCAAGCTGTTTCCTATAATCATAGATATCAGGTCAAGACTGGATAGATTGCTGTATTTTTTTTTTTTTGGATGATGATCTGACGAAGGAAACTATAGTGATTCTTATTCAGTAGTTAATAAAGCTGGAGTTTATTTCCTCAGCTTCTAGCAAAATTCAATTTTAGTTATTCTGTATAGTATTTAACTTTCATTAATATCCTTGGGCTTTGTATTTCGTGCTTCAAATAAATTGCTTCTGAGACTAGCTTCAAATAGGCCTGTCATTATCTACCATTCAAACAATGCCTTTAATCTCCAAACACATTTGGATTTGAAGATCTGCTTTGTGTTAGACACCTGTACTCAAATAAGTTTATATAGATGTAGATATTTATTTTTCATTCTGTTTGTAGAAAACCAGAATTGCTGAAAAACATAAGAATTGCTTATATAATCTATATTTACTATTTTTTTAAAACAAAAATTCATTCATATGTACCAGCGATTAATTCACAGATGTCAGAGCCTTAGATGTCAAAAGTACTAAAAAAGAGAGCTGATGGTCTTGCTTTCTAACTCTTCTCTTTATCTTTAAGATGGTTCCATGGGAAGATCTCCAAACAAGAAGCTTACAATTTGTTGATGACAGGTACTTTTATTTCAGATGAAAATACAGTGGTACGGCAATGAGACAAATTAATCCTTTGAGACTGCAGGAAAACCAGTTTTTTCTTCTGTATGAACATATGAGCATCAGATCTGTGGTTGCTACTGCGTTGGAAAAAAACTTATGGCTGAGCATTGAGGTTTTTTTTTTTATGTTCTCAAGTAAAGTTAGTTTCAGAATTCTGATTGAAATAGCTAATTTTCAAAAAATTTTTGTAATATACTTTAATATATCTTGGGCTTCATTAAAATACTGGGGAGAAAATACTGTTCACAGAATCACAGAATATTCTGAGTTGGAAGGGACACACAAGGATCATTGAGTCCAACTCCTGGCCCTGCACAGAACCATCCCCAAAAATCACCATGTGCATGAGAGTGTTGTCCAAACACTTCTTGAACTCTGGAAGGCTTGATGCTGTTATATACTTATGGGAGAATGTATTAAACTTTAGTCTCCTCATAGAGGAAATAATTTTGAAAATGGAAACATCAAGATTTCAGACTCATACTGTCAAATAACATACCTTAAATATGAGAACAAAAATATTTAGTTTCTTTGAAAATATTGTCTGTCGGAATCTGTGGGTATTGGTGATTCCGAGATTGTAGAAAGTCTCTGTCTTTCTGCCCCGTTGCCAAAGAAGAAGCCATAATTCGTCTGTGCTGTTTTCAAGGTTGTTTATTCTTGCTTATCTATAACATGTTCTGCTGCCCTGCCGCAGGTCTGTCCTGCAGGGCAGCGTGCGGGGCTCTGCCCCTCAGTGGGATGGTACAAACATTATATACCAGAAACTACGTGTGCTATATTTACAATAATGTGCCAATATCTATCATCTACGTTGAACAGCGTGTCCCCAGCCTAAACCAATAGAAAAATGCCAACACTACAGTGAAACATGGAGGGCATGAAGAAGGAGGAAAGGACAAGACACACCCAATTCCTCCATCTTGTCCCCTCTGAACCCCTAATCTAGAAACCTAAAATTTTACTCTTGCACCCGTGTCACACTTAAATATTACTTTTATCAAACACTCAAAGCTTGTAATTCATCCTGTAAGATTGAAAACTCCTCTCTGTGGACAGAGATCACAGACAGTGTCTCTCGGGGCTCTGTACAGGGGGGTTCCTGACCCCTGCCAGGGTCCCAGACCTGCCAGGGCAGCCAGAGGGAAGCCCTGGATTCCCACAATTGTCAAAACTCATATGCACACCATATGCTCTTGTAAAGAGGTTACAAATTTTGGGATAGGTTGTCACTGACAGCCGAATGATTTGGCATTAACTTTGGCAGTTTAGTACTACTTCATCCTTTTGGGGAGAAGAACGGGGATCACTGTTGGAACTTAGATCAGACTTTATCCTTTAAGTGTGCAATTCTTGCTAATTTGTATAGAAAGAGCTTTGATAAAAGCTCCTAAGTGACACTAAGTAACAGTTAATAATGCTGTATTATTATATCTTTTCAGTTGGCCAGGTGTGCAGTTTTCTTGTGCGGCCTTCAGATAATACACCTGGTGATTATTCACTTTATTTTCGGACCAGTGAAAATATTCAGCGTTTTAAAATATGTCCAACATCAAGCAATCAGTTCATGATGGGAGGCAGATATTATAATAGGTAAGTTTTAATAGTTGTGTGTATTTTACAGCTCTGTAAGGAACTTGTATAATATATTGCTGATAACTTACTGATATGATCATAAAGTTTCAGTGTTTCTGAAGGATATACCAGGAGTTTTAACTAACTTGCTAAGCAGTTAGTTGTAACTAAGTACATTCTAAAAGCCTTCAAAAGCTTAGGTGTAACTTGTTTCTTTTGAAGTATTTTTCTCCTTCTGTAAATTATTTTCTTTACCCTATACATTGGATTATGACATGTAATTAGGAGAATGCTGCATTGTCTTGGAAACTACTTATTTTTAATAAGGAGTTTTGTGTATATGAAAGGGGAAAATTAAAATATTAGTTTTATTGGAGACATTCAGTAGGGATTTTAAAGTATAAACAATAGAAATGGGTATTGACAACAAAGGGAAAAATTACCTTTATTGTTAAAAAAAGTCATTAAATTAATGATCTTAAAATATCTGAATATTTTAGTCAGAAGTGCAGATAGTGAAAGCTCACCTTTCTGTCTTAACTGAGGCCACTGTCTGTCACAGGATCAGAAATTTTCTTGATTTGTTCACCTAGAACCAGGGAATTCTTCATCCCAATAGAGAATTTCTCTAAATTCCAGCTTAGCTTCTGAGTGGGTAGAGGTCCAGCAACTGGTGTGTCTGAGAAAATGTTGACGTCTCCTAACTGAGAAGTTCAGTGGACTTCTTCATATGATTTCAAATGGACAATGGTTTGAGACTAAGCAATTGGAACCTTATTAACCTATATATATATATCCCACACACAGACTGCTTGAGTATCTTGTACATTAATCAGTCTGGCCTCCAGACATCCTCATTGAAAATCAAGCTAGCTTCAGTGTCAGCCTTTGAAGATAAATCCTCTTTTGCCCATTCTCTAGTTACATAGCGTATTGGGAGAATGATAGACTTCAAACACTCTGGGTGATGTCAAACTAATTAGCAAATTAGTGGAAATCTTATTAGTCTCAAATGACTTTGCAGTATTAGAGAGTATAGCTCCAGAAACTTACTGCAATAAGTTATTAGTTCCCACTGCTGGATTCACTAGAGAAGATTCTTTCCTTGACATTGGATGGAAAAGAAGATGAAAAGATTAAGCACCACTAAGTTATGATAATATGCTTTTAGAGGGCTTTTTGAATATTTTGGTACCTAGGTTGCAAAGATCTTCCTCAGTGTGAGAGAACTACTTGACTTTGAAAGACTTCTAGTTTTAGTTGAATGTTTTGGAGAATTACTAATATACTCTTAGGCTCAAATTCTGTCCAATTCATATTTACTGACAGTTGATAGACTTCTTGAAAGTTCAAACATGCAGGATAATGATGCAAAATGGAGGTGGTAACTGCCCCAAATTATTTACCATAAGATATACTGTAGAGGGCAATAAATGAGAAGCAGAAAAAAAAGGAATAGCTTTCTGTGGGCTTCTTAATTCTTGTACTGGTTTATTTGTTATGGACCCTGGAAGAAGTAAGTCTTTAAATATGTGAAGACTAAGGAGGATTGTTGTATGAAACAGTCAGAAGTTGCTGAAAAGCATCAAATGGCATTAAATTCAGAACATAAATATAGGAAGTATGAGTTTCTGCAAGATAATGAAATTATTTATGAGCATTTCTTGGGGCAGAGAGAACATCTGTGTTTATTTTTCATCAAAAAATAAAGAGTTTGTCTTCAAGGTGAAAAACTAGAGGTTGAAGATGTGCTACTTCTTTAAATGCATGTGTTAAACAGTTTTCATTGATCTTTTTTATAATCTATTTCTTTAAATGCTCTGAAGGTATTTGCTTTAAATCCAATGCTAGTAATAGACTGGAACTTTAAAAAAATCATCCTTGGTAGTAGTGTTGTTTCTCTTGAATATTCTTCTCTTGATGCTTTAGTGATTTTAAGTGGGATTAAAAAAAGGGATAAAATAAAGCAAATCTTCTTCTGAAGAGTATTGATTACAATTATAGTCACAATAATTATAGAACAAAGTTTTCCATAAAAAAGTAGCAGCCTGAAGAATAGTTAAGAAACCAACTCAAAAGCTGACTGATGTTTTATTTTCCAGGCAATGTAAATATCCAGACATGGGACTGGAACCAATATAAGCAATGCTATGTATCAGACTATATTCCAAAAGCCAGCCAACGTTATTTTGGGTGATCATGGCAAAAAATTCCTGGGCACATCTTGGGAATCTAGTGTTCTGTCAGGCATAGGAAGACTACTTTTTCTACTAGCCTTCTCCATTTGCATGTTCACCCACTATTCTGCATATAAATTGCTCAAAACTTCTATTGATGAGTATAGCTAACAGACCATATTTACACTCATATGGAGATTTGCTTTCCTTATTTCTTATATAATATCTACAAAACTGACAGTCTGTAGTCTTTTAGTTGTCTATTTGAAGGTCCTAATATATAGTAAATGTGAAATACATATTGAGTGAATTATTTTGACTATATATTGAAATAGTATTTTTCCATGGACTTCAGTAAAGCGTCACTTTTGTGATCTTTATGTTTATTCCATGGACAAGATAGGTGACTACTGGGGTACTTATCACTAATGAGGCCACACCTTGGATACTGGGTTCAGTCCCGGGCCCCTCACTACAAGACACATACTGATGTGCTGGAGCGTGTCCAGAGAAGGGCAACGAAGCTGTGGAGGGCTCTGGAGCACAAGTTTTATGAGGAGTGGCTGAGGAAATGGAGGTTTAGCCTGGAGAAAAAGAGGATCAGGGGAGACCTTATTGCTTTCTACAACTTCCTGAAAGATTTAAACAAAGTTGGTGTTGGCCTCTTCTCCCAAGTAACAAGCAATAGGGCAAGAGGAAATTGCCTCAAGTTGTGCCAGGGGAGGTTTGGATTGAATATCAGGAAAAATTTCTTCACCAAAAGAGTTTCCAAGCATTAGAAAGGGCTTCCCAGGGCAGTGGTGGAGTCACCATCCCGGAGGGATTTAAAGGCTGTGTAGATGTGGTACTTGGGGACATGGTTTAGTGGTGGACTTGTCAGTGCTGAGTTAATGGTTGGACTTGATTATCTTAGAAGTCTTTTCCAACCTAAATGATTCTATGAATGTCTACTTTTTCATGTAAAAATTGTCAAAGTCGGTTGGGGGGCAAGGAGCATGATGGTGGGACAGGAGGAGATGTGATTTTACTAACTGCATATCATGAAATCTTTAACTGAAAATATATGCTTACTAGCCTGTGGCCACACCATCCTGAACATACTCTGTTTCATTTTATCTTGGAAGCTAAGCAGCTTTGGGCCCAGTTAATACTGGATGGGAGACTGCTTGAGAATACTGAGTCCAGGTGTTGTAGGCTTCTAGAAAAGGGCCATGAAGATGATGGATTAGAGTATCTGTTGTTTGAGGACAAGTGGAGAGAGCTGGGACTGTACAGCTTTGAGAAGAGAAGATGGTGGTGTGGAATCTTATCACTCTGTATAAATTCCTGATAGGGAGGGAGCAAAGAAGAGAGAGAGAAACTCTTTGTAGTGGTGGCCAGTGTGATGGTGATCAAACACTGGAAGAGAATAACCAAAGAGCTTGTAGAGTCTCCATCTTTAAAGATACTCAGAACATTGCTGAACAAGTTTCTAAGCAATCTGTTATACCTTCTTTGAAATGGGGACTTGAACTAGGGGATCTTGTGATTTATTAAAAAATATGGATATTGATCTAGTACTGATATCCAACTGTGAGGGACAAAATCTCTCTAACAGTTTAAAGTTAGAAATTGTATGTTTATTTGATGCCGGGCAGCGTGCGGGATAGCTCCCAAATACACACCGCACCTTCCAGGTGATTACAGAGTCTTTTTATCCATACAAGTATTGAATACACAAAATACAAATACATATTCATAATTTTGGTACATCCCATTCCTCGCTTCGTATGCTAATCACTCCAAAAGCTATTAAGCATGTAGAGTTTGTTCCTTGAAATGGGTCGGTGGTCCCTTTCATGGGGAGGGGTCCCAAAATGAGGAAGTAAATGAAGTCTTCCTCGTTCTGACCTTTCTACCTTTTCAATGCAAATATGACAAATGAACTCTTGGTAGAACTCCTATTCCTTGTCTTCAATTGGTTTCAGAACAGAGGAGGCCCACAATTGTCTTATGTTTCTAAAAGCTATTTGTCAGTTTCTATATTCTTCATTATAAACCCAGCTAACTAAACATTGTGCTGACAAGCAATCAATTATTACTTGACTACTAACTCCTAACTTCATCAAGGCCTACTCATTTATTTTAATTAACTCTAGTAAGGCTTATTTCTAACTAAAATCTTAGCTCCTCTAAAATCTCTAAATTCCTTAAAATTTACATTTCACTTGGAGGTCCCTTGCAACCTCAGCTGTTCTGTGAATAGCTTCCATGTTTTACACTTGTGTTTCTTTTGTTTGTTTTTGTTTGTGATGTGATTTTGTTATGGGAGGGTGTGGGTTTTTTCATTTTGTTCTTTTGTTTTGGGGTAGGTTTTGGAATTTGGGTTTTTTTGGGTGAGTGGGGTTGGTTGGACTTTTTTATTTGTTCCAGTTGGAAGGGACCTACAACGATTATCTAGTCCTGGACTGACCAAAAGTTAAAGCATATTGCTAAGGGCATTGTCCACAGACAGGCATGAGACATCAACCACCTCTCTGGGAAAAGCCTGTTCCACTGTTTGACCACATTCTGGATAAAGAAATGCTTCCTAAGGTCAAGTTGCAACCTGCCCTGGCACAACTTTGAACCATTCCCACATGTCCTGTCACTGGATTGTAGGAATGTTCCCCTTGTTGACAAAGTGGCCAAATTATCCTTTGTCTCCTTAAAAAGGAAAAAAGCCCAGAAGTTTCTCTCCTCAATCTGGTAAAAAGACACTTCATAGGACCTTTGGGACTTTACATCAAACCTAGGGCTGCCAATTTAACAGAAGCCAAAAGGTCCTGCCTAGGTAATTCACTAGAAAAAGAAGAGAGCAAAATAAATAATTGCTTTTGTAGGGTGTTTTTACCAGGAGCAAGAACCTCTTGCCCCTGACTCAGGTTTTCTCTGTAAGAGCTTTGTTATTTTGCCTTTTATTAAAACGTTTCTGTTTCCAACACTACTTCAGAAGCCATCCTGCTAATTTTATGCCATTTGAGGTAGCTGGGCTATCTTGGATGTGATAAGTCCTCTGAGAGCTCATAAGACCTGTCTCAAGGAGAAAACATATCACTGGTTCCCGGGGAGAAGAGCTCAGCACCTCCCTCTCCACTTCCCCTCCTCAGGAAACTGTAGAGAACAATGAGGTCACCCCTCAGCCTCCTTTTCTCCAAACAAACAAACCCAGTGTTCTCAGCTGCTCCTCATAGGACATTCATTCCAACTCCTTCACCAGCTTTGTTGCCCTTCTCTAGACACATTCAAGGACCTTCACATCCTTATTAAATGGTGGGGCCCAGAACTGCACACAATACTTAAGGTGAGGCTGCTCCAATGCTAAATACAGAGGGATAGTTACCTCTTTTAACTGGTTTGTTATGCTTTGCTTGATGCACCCCAGGATGTGGTTTGCCCTCTTGGCTGCCAGGGCTCACTGCTGCCTCCGATTGAGCTTGCTGTCAACCAGCACCCCCAGATCCCTTTCTGCAGGGCTGCTCTCCAGACAGAGTTTGCACACTAGTTGAGCTTTGGCCTTCGATGTCTTTTCCCTTCATATGCAAACAAGGACTCTGTAATTTTTCTGTGAAGCCTGACCTCAGTTCCATAGATCATACAATTTTTTTCCCTCTGAGCTTGACAAGGAGTTCCCTGTTCAACCAAGCTGGTCTTCTGTCCCATTTGCTTGACTTGTGACACACTGGAATTGCCTATTCCTGTGCTTTTAGAAGGTGGTTCTTAAAGACCAACCAGTACTCATGGACCCCTAAGCCCTCAAAAGCAGATTTCCTGGGGACACTGCTAAGTAGCTCCCTGAATAGCCTAAAGTTTTCTCTCTTGAAGTCCAGGGTAGCAACTCTGCTGCCCTTTTTTCTCATTACACTGAAAAGTTTAAACTCAGCCATTTCATCACTGTGGCCATGACAGTCACCTACCATCGTATCTCACGAGTCCTTCTCTGTTTGCAAACAATAAGTCTAGGATGACATAATTCCTAGTTGGCTCACTGAGTACCTGTGACAAGAAGTTATCTCCTACAAACTTTAGGAATTTCCTAGAGTTAATTGTCACAGCAATATGATATCCCCAGTTGATGTCAGGGAAGTAGAAAACTCCCATAAGGATAAGGGCTACTGATCCAGAGATTTCTCCTAATTGCCTATAGAATAATTCATCAGTGCTATCATCCTAGCTGGGAGATCAGTAGTAGACACCTACTCTGACAGCTGCTGTTTTCCATCCCCCAAATCCTCACCCAGAGTCTCAGCCACATTATTGTTAACTGTAAGGACTGTACAGTCACATCTCTCCCTTACATACAGTGCAACTCCTCCACCTTGCCTGCTCTGCCTATCCCTCCTGAATAGCCTGTATCCCATCATTCCAGCACTCCAGCTGTGGGACTTGTTCCACCAAGTCTCACGAATACCAATGATATTGTCACTCTGGGAACTGACCAACACTTCCAGTTCATCCTATTTGTTTCTCATACTGCATGTGTTGGTGTACAAGCAAATAGATGTGCTTCCAAGCCCTCAGTGCTCCCCAAAACAGCATAAATGTTCCCATTAGTATTGCCACCCTCAGGTGACACCATGACAACCCTTGGCTTAACTTCAGCTCTCCTGTTGGGGTCCCCTTCCTACTGTGATTGTACTTTAAAGCCCTCTCAATCAGTCTTGTGAGTTTATGAACAAGGAAGCGTTTCCCCTGTCAGGACAAATGGATCATGTCAGGTCCCAGCATACCTTCTGTCTCAGACTTTCCATGGTTATAAAAAGCAATATTCTGGTAGAGGCACCAGTCCTGGAGCCAGATGTCTTGAGTTAACCCGTTTCTTCTAAAGCCTCTCCCTCTTACTGGGAAGACTGAGGAAAATGCTACCTGTGCTTGCTTTTGGGATATAGGCAGAAATGTAGTATTGCTTATACAGGTTGTGGAACTTCCAGTCCCATGTCTGGATATGCAAACTACCTGGGAAGTAAAATGATATTTGAATGTAAGGTAGCAATTTTAAAGTTTCACTTATGATTTTAGGAGGTGGAGTACGATAGGCATATCTATCCTACCACGTCTCATGCCACTTTGTCCTCTCATTCTGTTTTCTTTCTGAAATCTCACCTTCCTAAGAGATAGTTTTCCAAAAACTTAAAACATTTAGAAGGGGGGCAGCAGCACAGAGTGGTGTATCTGTTGATTCCATGTCAAAATAGAACATAAGAAATATTGACCTAACAGTTATAGATTGAACAAGCTTTCAAATTATCTTTAATTTCAGAGATGAGACAATTTTCAGACTAGATGATGACTGGAGTTGTTGGAAGACTTTTTTATTTTAACTGATAGATAAATCAATATTTTGATAGGCAGAACAATATGGGCTTAATATGTATTAACATGTTAATATCTTTTTCCTTATAATTTAATGATGTAGTGTTCCATTTTCTGGATTCTTCACTACTTGAAATGTCAGTGATTCCAAAATCAGCCAGATAGAAATTTTCTAACACAGTTTTGAGTATTAGAAAGTAAGCATTCTTTATTGCAGCATGCTGGTTTCTTATGGCCTGGGGCCCGGGGTCGGTTTGACCCTGGCTGCCTGCTGCCATAGGATTCCCGGATAGCACTGGGCTGATAAGCACAACCTGTCCAGGTCCCTTAGGCTAGCTGCCAGCCACAGGTAATTTTAGCAAGCAGCTCAGCTCTTAAGTCAGATCAGCTCTTTGGTGAATTCAGCTCTTTAGTGATTTCAGCTTATTGCTTGCTAAGTGCCTCGCAGATGCAGGGATGAGATAGAGAGAAGGCTGTATGAGGTTCCACAGAGGTGTCTTTATTGGCAGCTCCTGTGAAGGGGTTCAGTGACAGCTCTTCTGCCGAACTGGGCAGAAATGGGGGTTTATATAGGGTACAGAGGTGTTGGAAATTGTCCAATAGCCAGGGTCAGGGCGAATATGACCTATAATCTTGCAGAGAGATAAGGAGGGTCCGAATGCAGAAGAGAGGCTTCTTTGGTCCAGTCATCATGACTAGGCATTTCTTATTTTAGGCAAGTGACTGCCAGGGAGGCCTTGCAGGGCCTCTGGCTGCTACACTGGTCACTCAGAGGATCCTTCCTCTAATTGAGTACCCTGAGCGTCAAGTGAACAGTTTTTATCCTACACACTGATTACATATTCATTAGCTATCCCTGCTTACTTGATGCATATTTATTAGATATTCATTAGCTATCCCCACTTCCTTGGCTTTATTTTGCATAGTCACACCCCTTATCAGAAATCCTTATATGCTTCTTCAGTAGTCTTCAACATCCGGTGTCCTTTTTTAGGTGGCTGTTCCTTGAGCCCTGCTTTAGATTAAGCACAATATCATTGTTTTGCATAACTTCTACTGTGTCAACCTTGCAGAGCTGAGCTGGCATCCTGCTTGCATTTTGCATGACTTTTGTTTGCCTAAGTTACATCTTTTATCTATTTCTCCAAGGCTGTGCTGTTCTGTTCTATTGTTCTTATCAGAGTAAAATGCTCTTCTGTTCTAATGTCCTTATCATCAGCTGTTGGAATAACTCTTAATTCACCAATTAAGTATTAAAAGACTGATACTACTTTTTATAATGAGATACTTTTAAAATTATCCAAGTAGCTAGGATCTGGGCAGCCTAATAAACTATGCTAAACATTTTACAATTACTAATGTAACTGTAGTGTAGTATTGAGACTCATATTTATTTCTCCATATCAAGCCAAGTTTAACCATTCATTTTTATAAATTCATGCTTATTTATACCTTTCTTTTTGTATTTTGTGTAAGTAGAATTTTGTTGCTGTCAGATGCTGAAAATTTTTATAAATCCTATTTTCCTGTCACCTTGATTCTTTTTGTGGTCTTTTCCATCTCATGCTTTGTATTTTACGTTCGATAACTTTGGTGACTTGCAAATTCATTCTCAAGTGTATTTGATTATATGTAGTATCTTTCTGTTTGTAATATTTGGTTTATTCAGTCATTTGGACTGCTTCGGTGGTGACAATAGATAATGACCATCTGAGTTGAGTGTGTGGGGGAGAAGAGGGCTAAAGAAATTGTATAAAGCTGCTTTATTATTGATTGCCCTCATATTGGAAATAGCTGTTCAACATGCAAAATACAGTGAGTGATTATTTTATGCAGTGTAGTAAAGCTTAAATTATCATGGTGAAAATGGCATATGCATGTTGCATATCAATAAAAATTTAAATTTATTTGGGGTTTAGTAATATTGAGAAATTCAAGTCATTACAAACTTGAAAAAATAACTAATCTTCCTGTGAACATTTTTAGCTTAATGTGTATACACTAGTTCATAGCTTTAGAAGAATGACATGGAGAAAAAGCAAATAGATTTTTCTATTGTTTTAGTTACATGTATTTTATGATTGTTTTTATGATCAGTTTTATAGTATCCTATATTTTTTCTTTCAATAAAATTTATCCAATTGTAATAGGCCAAAGATCTATCATGTGTGCTTTTTTGATTACATTTGCACACACAGCTAACAGTCTATATGAAATGAGAAAACACATAATGTATGTTTTTGTTCTCTTCTGAATTACCTTCTTATCTTCAGGTTTATATTTCATATATGAATGCTTGATCTGTGTTGATGTTAACTTCTCTTTATTGAAATGTAACTTTCAATGACTGCAAAAATAAGAGCAATTCAAAGATATATTGAATTTTAGATTGTGTCTGTCACTACTTCTGTCCTGATCCTTCAAAATAGAATTTAAACCTGACTTTGGTAATTAAAATGTAAGCTTACCCATAGAAACATGTTACTGACTGGATATTTAATTTAACATGATGGTTCAGTGATTTGAAGTACAATCTGCATAGTCTGTGTTACAAAACTTTTTTTATTTCCTATTCCCGTCTTCCTAGAAAAAACTTGATTTCCACCATTTGAAATATCTTCCATTCCCCTTCCTTAGTTACTCTAGGACTTTGAAAATTATTACCAATAAAATAGCAATTTTCAGCCTGTTTGGAGAGCTGAGAAATACACATGTCACTTGAATGTGGAAAAGGGAGTGTACTCATTTGGCATTGTGGTGGGTTGACCTTGTCTGGTTGCCATGTGCCCACCAAGACCCCTTTCTCAGCCTCCAGCCCCCTCAGTGGGACTGGGAGAAAAATAAGGTGAAAAACTTGTGGGTCAAGAAAAAGGCAGTTTAACAAAGAAAAGTAAAGGCTGCACAGGGAAGCAAAGGAAAAACAAGATTTTTTTTCTCTTCTTCCCATGAGCAAGTGATGTTCAGATACTTGCTGGGAAGTAGGGTCTCAGTATGTGTGAAAAATGCATATTATATGATTGGCTCTTTGCAAATATTAAAATGAATACTATATGTGTTATGTTGGAAAGTTATGCTGTATTAATCTCTTTTAAGTAGTACTGTATTCTCTTTTAAGTAGTGTGGTAAATATAGTTTTTAGGCTATAGCATAATATTAAAATAGAAGCGATGTGATCTAAGATACTTTTTGTAACTAGTGCAAGGAATGGAAAAGATAATCAAGAAATTCTTCACATTATCCTATTTAGATAGAGATAACAGTAACAAGACACCAAGATTCCAATAAAAGAATTATTTCCTCCTTATCAGGAACACTCAGACTTTGAGGAGCCAAGAAAATTGATTTACAGGATGAAGGGGAGAAGCTAAAATTAAGCAGAAACACCCTCAGTGGAAAGGAAAGTTTGAATCATGTATGAGATATATGAATATGAAATAAACTATTGCTTTTAAGTGGTTATCCTTTGTTTGCAAGGTGTGCTTTGTGGCAGAGTGCAAGGCACCTGGACGTCTGGAATTCTTTGCTTTTTATTGTCTCTTATTATCCTAATTTTCATTACTATTTTCATTACTATTAAACTTCTAAAATTTTAACACAAGTGAATGGCATTTTTCACAGTATGCATAGTGGTTGCTTTGGAAGACAAATGTCTTAATAATTAATCCCCCCACCACCCCCACCCCTCCTTCTCTTAGCTTTTATTGCTGAGCACATCATACAGTATGGGATATCCCTTTGGTCAGGTTGGGTCAGCTTTCCTGGCTATGTCCCCTCCCAAGCTCTTGCCCACCCCCAGCCTACTGGCTTTTGAGGAATGGGGTTGGAGAGACAGCCTTGATGCTGTGGGAGCACTGCTCAGCAGTAGCCAAAACTGGTTGTTTGTCAACATCTTTCTAGCTAAAAATACAGAGCACAGCACTGTGAGGACTGCCGTGGGGAAAGTTAACTCCATCCCAGACATACTCAATAAATGCATTTTCAACTGATTGAAAGTATTCTGTGAAGTTTAGAATAAATAAATACAGTTCTGTGAATTTTCTTGACTTCAATGTATTTATTAGTAGAATTTTACTGCTGAAAATTAGATTATGATGTTTAACATTTGATTCTTATTATAAATCTGTGAGGAAATGTAGTGCGATTGCATGTCTCATACAGAGGAAAACCAAATTGATTTAACATTTTAAATATTTTTCTTATTTGAACAGTATTGCAGAGATCATTGAACATTATAGAAAAGAACAGATTGTTGAAGGATATTACCTTAAAGATCCTGTTCCAATGCAGGTAAAACTTCATCTCTGAGAGCTTGTTATTGAAGGTATTGACTTAGTCCTCAAATATTTATAATATAGGAACTGAATTACTGCAGAGGTATCCATTGTAGTTAAACAGCATCATCCCCTCCTGAATTTTTGTTTTGAGTTTGTGTGTTTCTTTCATTTTATTTTCATATGCATTAGTTTTATCTATTGGCTTGTAGTAAACAGAAGTTATAAGCTTTGTCTGTGCTCTGGGGTGTAAATGTTCCATCTTGTTCCCCTAACTCTGGTCCCTGAACTAGGCTGCTCTCTATTCTTCTGTGTCTAGTATCTTTCTTCCCTCAGAGAAAATCTATATGAACAGAAAAGCTTCAAAGATGATCAAGGGGCCAGGATTACAGGGTGTGTTCAAGAACATGATTGCCCTGTAGCATAAATTCATCCTAAGAGACCACTGATAATAAACTATATTGTCTAGTTTTTCATAAAGTTATAACTAGTTCAAAAGTATATTTTTATAATTTCTCCCTATATATTCTTCAACTTTCCTGTTTTGATGGTTAGAAATTTGGTTTTAATTTCTAACCTAAATAGTTACCCCTTTGTTAGATCTATTATATTAATTCAAGGGCATTTTATTTGTATTATACTTTAGTCAGCTCACTAAGATAAGCATACCAAAATCTGGTTTTTTCTCTTCATAAGATTCTTGTAGTTGCCCTACTACCACCATATTCCAGTGTGAGTTTGTGTTTCTTGAATGTAATGAACCAGAACAGCTCATAATATGATGTCATTAGTAATTATTTTTTTCTGTGAGTGTTTACCAGATTGCAGGTTATCTGTGTCATATCCTAAAACGTTATGTGTCATTACCGTACCCACATTGTATTATATTGTTTGCTATTGGAAAGTATCAACAAGAGCAAATTTAATCTTGTATTATTAGACTTATACCTTATTATTCTGACTGCTTGTTTTTCTTGTTTTTTTTTTTTTTTTTTTTGCTGACTAGTCATCAATGCTTTCCAGTTTTCTGCTTCTATTAACTCATGCTCTTCAATGTGTTTGAGAGAAATGTGAGGAAACTTGAATTCAGAGACTGATCCTTGAAAAGCTTCACCCAATAACTTTCCTTGTTCTCTATCATTCTTTTTGGATTATGACGATCATCTTCCTTTTGGCACTTTGTCTATACAATTATGGTTCCTGTATAAATAACTTTCTCTGTGTTGACTAATTTTCCATGTGATACTGCATCAAATTATTTGACATTATTAAGATATATTTGTGACTTTCCTTTGTTAAAAAAAAAGATATTGGTGGTGTAATTACCACATACTGTCATCCTCTGTTTGTGAAGGAAAAAAAAAAAATAAGTCTTGCATGCTGTTGCTTCAATCTAATAGACTTCCTGTTTCTAATTTTGAAATTTACTTTAAAACATTTTTCACTAGATGTGTTGTTTTGTATGTCATTTTTTTCATAGATATGTTATAGAGATTATACTGAGTTAGTATAAACTTGGATATTGCTTCTATTGTCAGCCCTGTAATTCCTATTACTGAAATGTTTTCTTTCTTGCCTTTGTCATGTTGTTTAAAACCATGATTGTTATGGAATAGAGGAGACAAAAGTAAAGTATTTAATATGGAGCTAGTGCATATCACTTCATCTTGATACTGTTCTCTGCTTGATAGTCTTGCTTTTCATGTTTTCTTATGGCTAAAGAACTTTTGCTGATTAGCTGACTTGGTAAGGTCAAATTTGGCTTGGCTTTTGGCTGGGTAACTACATTTCCAGATCTTCATTTTATATGTGAATTTATCCTTTTTCAGTGTCCTGTTTCTACTTTCTCCTATTGCTTTTTGTTAGAATGATAGTAATTTAGGATATGAGTGCTAATAAGATTAGTGAGGAACTGTGCATTAGCTGTGTGTTAATAATTCAGTTTTTATTGTGATCTATACCATTCTTGTTGGTTCAGAGTTTATCCTTAATTACTCAGTCCCAAAATCCGTGGTAGAAGACAGTTAGAAGCTAAAGAACCTTTAAAGACTTGTGTAAATTTTGCATAAATTGTTGAAAGCTATTTAGTATTAAAAAACATAAATATAGATGATACTTTTTGAAAATTGGTCTGTATTTAAATCTTGTTTTTCTTCTCATTATAATTGTGGCCTAATCATTCCACAAGAAATAATTATATTACATTTTTGCCAAATTTATTGTATTAAATTATATTGGTTTGTTAAGATACACGAGAGAATAAGGAATTGGTAGCATTCAATAAAAGTTTGGTTACAGCTGCATAGTATGCAATTGTTTCACAGTGATTTCTGAGCTTAAAAAAATGTTGATTTCTTCCTTATTTACCAGCATCAAGAACAAGTGTTTAATGATACAGTCAATGGAAAAGAAATCTACAATACAATTCGTCACAAAACAAAGGATACTTTTTATAAAAATATTGTCAAAAAAGGATATCTTCTTAAAAAAAGTGAGTTCTGTTTGATTTTATAAAATGCTTTTTTTTCTAAAAAATGCAGACATGTATGCAAATTTTGTGTAGTAGTGGTACTAGCAGATGCAAAATTGAAGTGAGAAAAAGGTTGTTTATGACGGGCTGTGATGGATCTATGATAATCAAGTTGAAAATTAAGATTGAATGTTTTTCCAAAATGTACTGTGGTTAATGTATGAATTAGTTCAGAACCTTATTAGTTTTATTCGGTGGACATTAAACAATGAGTGATTTTTTGGTTTTGTTTTAGTCAATGGCTAAATACACATTTTACTGGTACATCTGTCTTCCAACAAATTTCAACATATAAATCTCCGGGTATTAACTTTTTTTAACTTTTTTTTTTTTTTAATGGTTAAATTATTTTATATATGTATGTTTGGAGCGTGGTTCTGATCCAGATTTGCATATACTGTATTCCCATTTCTGGTTTTTAGTCATTTTTATTTAAGATATTGTGATGCAATTTGTTATGCTGATCAGTTGGTAAGAGTTTAGGAATAAATTTCTCATGTAAAGAGAGCTCTGTTTCTTACTTAAAATAGTCATAATAAATGAGATTGCTTACAGCATCATACATTATTTGCAAAATATAGATGTAGTCTTCTCACTGATATGAACAGAGCTCACACACACTTGTTTAATCCTGTTGAGATTAATGAAAATGTTTAATGAATATGGCGGTTTCAGTTCGAAACCAGGCAGAAAGACCAATTTCATGTATTGGTTTTGGTTCGCCAATTTGGAGTTCCTGGCTAACGCACCAAATAATGTTGTGGGTTTAGTGCTGGCCCAATGCCAATGCACCCAATAAAATTATTTACTCATTTTCTGCTATGAAATAAGGATTTAGGAGGAGGAGCAAAGCAGGCTCAAACTTTAAAAGGTATAAAGAAAACTTTATTAACAGAACTAAAATTAAAAAACAATAAGAAATCAGAATAAACCTTTAAAACACTTTTTCTCCCCCCCAACTCCTCTTTCCTTTCCCCTGACAACATAAAGAAACAAAACCTGGTATTTTCAGTCAGTTTACCACCTCTAAAATAGTCTTTCTTTGGTTCACTTAGGGAGAGGAGTCTCTCTTGCCATGCCATGTGGAGACTTCTCCACAAGAAAGAGTTCTCTCATGGTTTTTAATTTCCACGAATAGCAGCTGAACGGGAATCTTCATTTGTGAAGTCCCTCCCATCTCTTGCAGCCACCCACAGCTGTGTTCCTGGGCCATGTCAACTTATTGGGGTGCCATTTTTAAGGATGAGCTGTTCTAGCATAAAAGCAAAACTTCTCTTCATCCATCTCTGGGAACAGAGGTCTTCTATTCCTGGGGCAAGGTTTCTCATCTCTCATTTCTCTCTGTTCAAACTTCTCATTTGATCACAGCTACTGCAACATCTGCTTATTTCAACACTGGTGCCTCTGTTCATGACTGTGGTTAGAATGCTACACCCCCCCAATGCATTTAATGAGTTACAGGGTAAGAGTCTGATGTATTAATTCTGTTCTTCTCCATAGCCTTACAAGAGGATTTCAGCCCAAAACTAAGGCATATCCTCATTCTCCTCCCATCTGAAATTTGACTTCTTCTTTACTGACCTCAGTGCCTCATGTTGTCTTCTATGTGTCTTCACTCTTTTCTTCCACTTGAGAGAGGATCGATGTTTTGCAAGTTTCATCTGTGCAGTGAAAGAGTTAATATTTCGCCCAGGCCTGCCGGTGGTCATGTGATCTCTGCTGGGCTGTGGCTGAAGTACTTATGGTGATTTATTTCACTTCGCTCGTCGCTCGGTAGGAGGGGGAAATGGCTGGAATCCTAGCAGTCAGGCTAGGGCTCAGCTGCAGCACGCCGCGGCCGATGGCCTTCCCTTCCCTTCCCTTCCCTTCCCTTCCCTTCCCTTCCCTTCCCTTCCCTTCCCTTCCCTTCCCTTCCCTTCCCTTCCCTTCCCTTCCCTTCCCTTCCCTTCCCTTCCCTTCCCTTCCCTTCCCTTCCCTTCCCTTCCCTTCCCTTCCCTTCCCTTCCCTTCCCTTCCCTTCCCTTCCCGGCAGCCACTGGGGCCGGGCCTGGCTTCGGTCGAGGCCCCGCGGCCTCCCCTCCCCCGCCTGGCCACCGGACCAGGAGGGGAAGAAGAACTTCTCCCTTCAAAGGCTGGAAGGAAGAGAGCTTTTCCCGGGCTTGTTAATTTTAAAATGTGAATCTCACAGAAGCGGATCTAGCTTCCTTAATGGTTTATCAGGTTGTCAGTTCTCAGAGCTAGCCAGCTATTGGTTTTGCTAGGCACAGAGGAAGCAGTTAACAGCTCCTCTAAGAAAAATCACTTCGGTAGGTGGGTCCAATGCAAAACCGGCACAGTGAACCATCAAAAATTGTGCTTTAATCTGTGAAGAGGGTCTAGTTTTTTAGCTACATGCTAAAAAAAATGTTATGTATACTAATATTATTGCTTAAACATAATTAACTGTATGTTCTTCTTCTGTTTTTATTTTGGAAAAAACTTGACTGCTCTCTTTTTTTTCTTCATTTACAAAATTTACATTTTCTTTAAAACAATATTGTACTTTCCTTACAGGTAAAGGGAAGAGATGGAAAAACTTGTACTTTATATTGGAGGGAAATGATGCCCAGCTTATTTATTTTGAAAGTGAAAAACGAGCCACAAAACCTAAAGGATTAATAGACCTTAGTGTGTGTTCGGTCTATGGAGTGCATGACAGTTTATTTGGCAGGTAGGGCACTGGCTTTTAATTCTTGTACATACAGCAGGACAGCTAAGTATTAGTTTGAGGCACATACAAGATGCAAACAATTCATCACTAATGAACAAGTTGGCCTGGCACAATAAACTTGGGGTTTGACACCTGAGCCCTGGTTACTGTCCATGTGTGGAGTTTTTTTGGTTGGTTGTTGTTTTAGTTTTTTTTTCTTTAGCTTTTGCTCATTGTGAAATGCAAATATTGTGACTCTTGTTTCATACTGCATTTTATTCCATAGTTGGTGTAGATTGCAAGAGCATATGTAAACGAATTTAACTGATCAATGGAAACTTAAGCCATGGTAACTTGATTACTAGTAACTGTTCATAAACAGCTTCTAGTAAGAAATTTTGGAATGTAAGATTTTCTCATGTAATATGATGTGATAATGATTTGGCCTTTTGCACTGTCATTTTTCAATATTGTGTATGAATTGTTCTACATGTATTAAAAAGATTTTGAAGCAGCTGTATTGAGTGTTTTAATCTGATTGAACCAAGAATTGATAAGATCAAGAATTTTGTCAGTTCCAAAAGATCTACATTCTTTTGTTGATAGGTATTAGAAAGCTAAATTAGATAATGTGTCAATGTTTTTCTATTTAGGAATCAATAAGAATCAGATTAAACCAACCAATGTTAGAGGAACAAGTTAGTTCATATAAGCAAACATTTTAAAAATTATTTTTTCAAGAGAGCATTTTCACCGTTTCATTTACTGCACTAAATATATCAACTGCAAGTGATTTGATTATTGGCAAAGACATTGAAAATCAAACCAATTCCTGATATCATTGGTAACTAAGATGAAAGAGATCACACTTTTTTCATTGTTAATTATAAAAAATATGCAGTCCTGTGTGATATAGAAGAAAAAGATGCATTTACTCCTGCAAATGTTGTTATTTTTTCATAACAGATGGGAAAACGCATTAAACAGCAGCTCTGCTTATTCCATGCATCTTAATATTTATTAAGAGTATTTCATCAACTTAAAGTTTTTTCACATAGATAATGTGAAGATAGATGTTTAAAATTAGTGGCATTTCTTAAGCTGCAAAGATCTGGTGTTCTTGTAGCATCTGATTTTTATATATTTTGCAATAATTTTGAAAGATCTGCACAACTATTGCAATGAGGAGCCATATATATGAGGGTACCATTTAAAAAAATACTGAAATATTCCTCATGAAGGTTGGCAATTATACACGAAACTTTGGGGGAGACTGTAAACAATGAGTGTTTTGGTTAATGGTGACTGTTGAGCAGCTTCTAATAAATGCTGTACTGTGAGTTAAAATATATTCGGATAATAAGTAACACTGAAACTGTGGGTAAAAGGAGATGTATGGTTGCACCTGCTTGGGAAAGCTGTTGATGAAGAACTGTAGTTGAGACAAAATTCCTCTTATTTTTACCACCTACTTAAAATATCTTTCCCCTTTTCTCAGTAGTACAGTGAGAGCTGTAGCTTTCCATGTCTTAAGTAGCTCCTGACCCAGCTACTTTTTGCCCCTCTCCTTAGTCCTCCTGTGTGCATGGCCAGAAAATGCAATGCCAGTATTTACCTAAACAATGGATGGGGGGAAGGGAAGACTGAAATATCATATGCAAGTGAAGTAAGATCCTTCATGTAACTGTTTAGGAGAGCCAAATTACCTTGAAGGTAATGTGGAAGACTCAGTGTACTTGTAGTGTGCAACTTTTAATGTAACAGTACAAAATATTTTTTATATTTCTTGGCAAATGAGTGTACATACATAAAATGGAGAAAATGTTATACTCACATTTAAAGCTTTAAAAGTTTCTATGACACATATTTGATCATGATCCAGTACACATTGTATTGGTTGTGAGAGCTGTGGAACACATTCAGATAAAGAATTCCTTATGTTAATATAGTTTCCTGAACTCCTAAAACAACAAATCCATAAGGCATAATTAAGTGCTTGGGATGTAATGCTGAACCTGTGCATAATTTAAAATGTTTGTAGTGAATAGTCCTCATAAAAGACTTGATAATGCTATCAGATGCATTTTGCCTCAAGTGTAAGTCAGTGTACATGTATATGCAATACAAATTGTTCCAAGTTCCTTAAATATTCTGAAACAAACTAGTTGAACTACAGTGCAGTTTTCTTGAAATTGCATTGTTAATTCCAACCAAAATGCACTTTTGAAGCATGTAGAGACATTTCTTTTTTTTTTCCTGACATTTTTGTTTTGTTTGATTTTAAGGCCAAACTGTTTTCAGATAGTAGTTCAGCACTTCAGTGAAGAACATTACATCTTTTACTTTGCAGGAGAAACTCAAGAACAAGTGCAGGTGAGAGCTTTTGTTGATAAATATAATTTTAAAATCAATTTTTTGTTTTGTAGTGTTTAATGATATTATCCTTCTCTAATAGAAAGCAAGTGTACAATGTATGGTGGCTATGTCTACATTAACAAATATTTCCATGCAATAATAGCAGATCTGTAAGGGATATAGTTGGTGATGATAATCCAGCACTTACATTACCTATGATTTAGGGATTCTACTTTGGAGAAGTTCTAGTCTGGTCCCATGGATTGAACTTCCATTAGTTTCAATTAGATATTTCTGGAGAATATATTTTGGAGTAATTCAGTGAAAAAAAAAAGTTCACTTTCCAGCACTCTTCCAACTAATGAACCAGAGAATGGTAAGTGGCAGTTTTGCTTCAAGAGCACATTCCTGATAAGAACTAAAATGCAAAGGAGGTATGCCCACCAATCAAAACCTGTCAAACCATTTACAGTTATTTGTCCTGTCTTAGGCCCCGATCTTGCATAAAATAAAGGGTTGTGTTTTACATTGGTATAATTTAGTTATTAGCTCTCTTAACAGTTAACGTTTGCTGATTAAGAAATGTAGGAATGGAGTTTAATTCTGTAAAAGTCACTCACTAATAGGAGAGCATATGGAAGATGTGACAATGTTCTTATTCATCAAGTTGTTTTGGTATTCCAGAGCTCTGAAACAGACATTTTGTGTCAGAAGTCAAGCTATGCATTTGATTTTATTTAATAATGTGTAGTAGGCAGAATATCCTGCCAGGACATGCAGAATATCCTGTCCTGTTTTCTGAACATTTGGTATAATCTGCTTTTGGTTTAGATTTGCTTAACAGTTAAGATGTTCACTGCATTTATACAGAATACTGGGATTTCTTTTATAAAATGATTCTGGTTCGGGTAAGTCAGATGTTTTACTGATGCTTATGTTTTCAGAAGTTACAGCTGTCTGTACTTTTTAACATTTCACAGAAGAATAGTTTTGTTGTCATGCTAAGGAAAATTGTATGGTTTTCATATAATATGGTAAATATCAAAGCAACCGTCCAATGGATTGCATGTTGTCTGAGGTTTGTACCAACCATTATATCAATGTAATGTAATGTAGTGTTAGCCTCATGACATAGCTAGTGTCATTGTGCATACTATGGTGCACTGTTCATACTTGCTGCTGTAAGCTGTGACATTTAAGGGGATAGATTTTTCTTTTAAAAGGGAGAATAAAGATGACTGTATCTCGGAAACATTTAGATTAATTTAGAGTGTTTAGTAAGTTCTATGGTTCTTCATTTGCTTTTTCTTATTTGAATAAGAAAGCAAGCTAATAAAAATTTGATGCATAGTTGACAGGTCTTTGTTTTGAGGAAGGTTTTGAAAGCTTAAACTTCACTCCCAAAGTGGTTTACTTGAGAATAGCTGCAATATTGAATGTAGCTGTATTTTAAAAATTATTAAATTACACTTTGAGAGTAGCTAGCAGATCTTTGACCTACACTTTTATAAATGTTAGCCAAAGCCTAAATTTTGTGCTTCATGAGAATTTACAAAATTTGACGGTGTGGGATGTGAAAACATGAGAAATGAGGCTATAGCATATCTCCCACCTTCCCAAGTATCTACTCTGCTTTATGCATTTGGGAGCAGAGAGGATGGGGGTGAAGGTTATACTTTTCAGTGTTTTTCTGTTAATGCTGCTTTGGTTTTTGTTTGAAGCACACAGAGTAAATACAACTGCATATAAAAATAGAGGAGAGAATAATCAGAACAGTTTGACTTATCTATTATTTTCTCAGAAGCAATGAAGTCTTGCTTCATTTTATATACCGTTTTTTATTTAATTAAGTATGACTAATCTGGAAAATTGATAAAGGTCACTGTATATCCATTAGTAATGCTTGATATTTCTAAAAGGAGAAACTCAAATTTGCAAATGTCTTTTTAGATTTACTGAGAAATATATGAATTTTGCTTTACTATTTAAAGTTTCATACTCTGAGTTGTATACAAGTTGGTTCTTTTTAACCTAAAGAAACATCTTCAGATACTTTTTGATATGCCAGTTCTATTGCAAGATGTTGTATCTGACTTCTTGCTACACTGTTTTGTGCCTTTATCTTTTAGGACTGGATGAAGGCTCTGCAGATGTTTTGCAGTTTAAAGAAAAACAGTCCAGGGGCATCAAATAAACGTCTACGTCAGGTGAAGTTATATAGATATGAGGAAGGGGGGAGGGGGGGAAGAGGGGGAGAGGTTGCCTTCTTGTTACAAAATTATGATATATGTCAGAACTTTCCTTTCAACAATAGTAAATCCTGTATGTGCTTTCTTTTTCTTGGAGTTATACAGTACCTTTGTTAAACCAATGGGAATGACTTCCATTCTATTATGAAATCTATATACACAATGATCAAAATGGTGTTTAGGCAATTGGCAGATGTTTTGCTAGGTATTAATTTCTGATCACATTTAAGTAAAAGTGTCAACAATTCAGCATTTCTATTGTCTTAACTCTTACGGTTCACCGGATTTGACAGACTTATGTCACATGTAACCAAAATAATAGTATAACTAATATATTAATTTTTCAGTGACAAATACATGCTTAACTGTGATGATGGTGTATATTCTTTTGGTTTCTTGAGAGTACTGTTGTTTCCAAAATTTCTTTCAGAGGTAGAGGACAGATAATCATAAATGACTCCATAAGTGATAATTGAAGAATAATGGGAATCAAGAATCCCTGGTATCTTTGAATGCTATGAATGTTGGAAGTAGCTGTTTTACCAGTCTGTAGGAAAAGGAATACATTTTATGGGTGAGGTTTTTTTAGGAATTGCAAAATTATTCTGTGGTCAACATTAAAGATGATTGAATACTTCTGAAAAAGTAAACTAAATTAGGTCAATTGATATATGAATGGCAGAAGAAATTTGGAGCCAAACCAGCAAAGCACCTACAGAGTGATCATCTGAAATAATTCTGTATTTGCAAACACAAAGCAAATATTAGGCTGCATGAATAAATAGTATAGAAGATAAATGCTATTTCATATTTATGGTATTCTCATTTAGGATACAGCTAGTGTTGATCATCTTATATCAAATGTACAAAGAAAATGAGAAAACTATAGACTGGAATGAGTAAAAGAATTTCCAGGTAAATTAGTGTGGGAAGTATTGAACTATTTAGAGAGGTGAAAACTATAAAAAGCATGAATGATCAAGGTAGATGAAGTGTATAAAGATCAAAAATCCTACTTCCATGACTGCCTTACAGATGTTATATCAGTTTCAGGGTTTCTCAAATTGTCCTTTGAAATTTTGGGTACTGAATATTTGCATTTAAATGAAATTTTGACCTGATTAAATATAATATTTCCTGTATTTTACTAAATTGACTTCAGTTGATATCTGTAGATATTTGATTAAGCTATGAATTGCATGCAATTCATAAGTTTGTAAAATAGTAGACTATTTAAAATGTATTTAATATAAATGAGTTCAGAGTGTTCACTTCTCATTTTTTGGAAATTGAGTTTCCAAGTGCTCTTTTTTTGAGAATCTGTGGTACAGACTAATATCTTCCTTATAATAGGGAGAAAACAGTGTTGTGTGTTAAACAAAAGAATTTTATGTAATTTACTGGTTTTTAGAATATAATAGAATAGAATATTTCAGTTGAAAGGGACCTACAACAATCATCTAGTCAAACACCCTGATCAATTCAGGACTGACCAAAAGTTAAAGCACAGTATTAAGTAAGGGCATCATCTAAGTACCTCTTAAACACTGATGGGTTTGGGACATCAACCACCTCTCTGGGAAAAGCCTGTTCCACTGTTTGACCACACTCTGGGTAAAGAAATGCTTCCTAATGTCATCTAAACCTCCCCTGGTGCAGCTTTGAACCATTCCCACAGATCCTGTCAGTGGATCCCAGGGAGAAGAGCTCAGGACCTCCCTCTCCACTTCCCCTCCTCAGGAAACTGTAGAGAGCAATGAGGTCACCCCTCAGCCTCCTTTTCTCCAAACAAACAAACCCAGTGTTCTCAGCTGCTCCTCATAGGACATTCATTCCAACTCCTTCACCAGCTTTGTTGCCCTTCTCTAGACTCATTCAAGGACCTTCACATCCTTATTAAATGGTGGGGCCCAAACTGCACACAATACTTAAGGTGAGGCCACTCCAATGCTAAATACAGCAGAATAATCATCCCTTTTGACTGGTGGGTTATGCTGTGCTTGATGCACCCCAGGATGTGGTTTGCCCTCTTGGCTGCCAGGGCTCACTGCTGACTCAAATTGAGCCTAATGTGTTAGGAAAGCATGAAATGCAGCATTGTGTTTGGATTTGTCCATGGTTCTTACTTAAGATATGAGTCTTTAGCTTCAGCAGAATTTTCTATGCATAGAAAAGTTAGTAATTGCAAATCTTATAGTGATGGTTTTTAAATAAAAAATAAAGTAAAGCTATGGTGCTGGAGGTTTATTTTCAAGTTGTTGCTCTTACTTTGTCCCTGGTGCATTTTAAAATATTCTTTCCTTATTCCTCTTCCCTTCTTCCCTTCTCTTTCTATTAGGAAGGTATATTTTGTATTTAATATTTATTCCTTAACATTAAGTCTCAGCACTGGGGGGGTGGGGAAAGAGAATTCCATTCTTTCTTAAATAAATAAAAAAACTTTCTGTATTTTTTTTAGGTCAGCAGTCTTATCTTGCATGTAGAAGAAGCTCATACACTCCCAGTAAAACATTTTACTAATCCATATTGTAACATCTACCTGAACAGTGTCCAGGTAGCAAAAACACATATCAGGGAAGGTCAGAACCCTGTATGGTCAGAAGAATTTGTCTTTGAGTAAGTCTTAATCTTATTGAATTACTGAATTTCACTTGAAAGTTGCATTGCATTTAAGATTCTTTGCACTGTACTGTTTTGTATCTGCTTTTTAAAAATACTGTATGCATGGTTATATAGGATCCACAAATGCATTGACAGAATTTTATGTATGAATCTAAGTATCTTTGGCTGGTCATGATAACTTAAGATTGAAATAACTTTAGAATAAATTTAAATGTTAGCCAAATATAGTATTGATTGTGACTTTTTGTCTTTTTCCCCAGTGATCTTTCATCTGATATTAATAGATTTGAGATAAGTCTTAGTAACAAAACAAAGAAAAGTAAAGATCCAGATATATGTAAGTATTTTTATGTAAAGGATGCATATATACTTTAACAATGCATAGAGTTTGCATTGCTCTTGTCAAACATTGTCACAAGACAAGTATATTCTATGACTATCATACAGCTGTATTGGTATGTTTTAGATGTCTGTTACTGATTTTACATTAATGTTTTTACAGTAAGAACCTGCATGTTTTTTAGTAGTAAAATGCACAGTAGTCCAATATATCTGATGGCTTTTCTAGCTCTATTCCAGTATACCTACTGTGTTACACTGTGACCATGTTTACAAAAAAAAAAAAAAAAAGAGGAGCTGTCAGAATTAATCTCTTTCATAAAATGTTAAGTTTTGTTAAGATGATTTCATTAATTTTTTTTGAAGCTCAACTGTGTGGAATTACTTTTGTCCTTCTCAGGATTTTTTTGTTACTTCCAGTGAGAAAGAGGGAGAAACAGTAGTACTTTCCTCACTTGAAAATAAATTAAACTCCAATTTGACAGTCTGTAGAACAAAACTTGCCTCAGTCCTTGTAGCATCTTGTTCTTCCCCCCATTCTATCTCATCTGTGTTCCCAAGAGTGTACTTTCCTCCTGTTATTTACACATCTTCTTCAGCTGTTTTGTTTCAATTTTCCTATTTCAGAAAACTACTAACAAGATGGTAAGACTTAGCAGCTTTCAAAAAACAAAACTAAACAAAAAACCCCAAACCCAACCCACCAAAATGAACCCTCCCCAAAAAACCCACACTTGAATTCTGAGCCACACAATGTGACTTTTTGGCTTTCAAAGTATTTTGTTTCCCACCATAATTGTCTTGTAACTTCATCCCTTTGCCTCCTCTCTGTTGCCTGCAGAACAGACACCCTCACACCCAACAGTTGTTCCAAGTACGTTTCTGTTGTGTTCTGACCTGTCCCAAAGCCTAGCACAGTACTGATAATCTATTTACTGATAATCTATTGCTGTTGGTTTTGATTTGCATGGTATTGTGTTACTGGCCTGTTATATTTGCCTCCATGTAAATTTGTTTCTCTTTTTTTTCCTCTCAGAGAAGAGATTTGTAGGGAAACTTTGACAAAAGTAAAATAATTACTTTGAAGACTGAATGCTCTTGCCAAACCTAATTCAATTTCAAAACTGTTGCTCTTTCCTTTAACTACGAAATTTTCTGTGTAGCAAAAGGAAAAAAAAGATGTATTTCATTTGACAGACAAAAGGACTTTCTGATTGCAATTGTGACTTCGTTATTGCATGGTTCTATGCATTTGAGCTAGAAAATTCTTTATCTTGTCCAAAGCTTTGGTTAGTAAAAGACCGTTTCAAAGGAAAATTCATGAATGGGATACTTCAGTAACTTCTTTTAAAGTGTTTCTGTAGTTTCCTTCTCTTTGTCCAGATTAAGGAGATTGTGCTACTTTTAGAGGTATCCATCTGGTGGAAGGTTATAGATTTTTTTCTTATCTAGTTCAAGAGGATTGGCAATGTTTTTTGATCATGGTTAGGTAGACTCTTAGAGCATAACCTAACAGTCCTTTCATTTTGGGATAAGAATTAGACAATATCAACTTGAATTAACAAGCATATCTGCCTGCATCCCCATCCCTATTAAATATTTGAAGTATATGGAGAGAAAAACTGAGCTAAAAGAGACCATATCCAACTTGTCTTCGTGCAATGTTGCCTAAACCTCCAAAAGCAAGTAAAGGGGTTGATTACCTTTCTGAACATTTCTCCTATGTAGCCACGATTTTTAAAAGTGGATTGCTCTGAAACAGGAGTAATGTCAGAGCTATATTTTTTTCAATATTTGTGGTGAGTTGACCTTGTCTGGCTGCCAGGTGCCCGCCAAGCAGCTCTCTCACTCCCCCTCCTCAGGGGGACAGGAAGAGAAAGGATAAGGTGAAAAACTCATGGGTCAAGATAAAGGCAGTTTAACAAAGAAAAGCAAAGGCTGCACATGGAAACAAAGGAAAACATTTATTCTCTACTTCCCATCAACAAGTGATGTCCAGACACTTGCTGGGAAGTAGGGCCTCAGTATGCATAGTGGTTGCTTTGGAAGACAAATGCCTTAATAATGAATGCCCCCCCCCTCCTCCTTTTTCTTAGCTTAGTATTCTTCTTAGTATTGCTGACCACAACACCATGGGATATCCCTTTGGTCAGGTTGGGTCAGCTGTCCTGTCTATGTCATAGAATCATAGAATGGCTTGGCTTGGGACTTGAAAGATCATCTAGTTCCAACCTGCTGCCATGGGCAGGGGCACCTTCCACTAGACCAGGTTGCTCCAAGCCCCATCCAACCTGGCCTTGAACCCTTGCAGGGATGGAGCAGTCACAGCTTCTCTGGGCAACCTGTTCCAGTGCCTCACCACCCTCACAGTAAATAATTTTTTCCCAATATCTAATCCAAACCCATTCTCAGTTTAAAGCTATTACCCCTTGTTGTATCTCTACAATTCCTGATAAAGTCCCTCCTCATTATTCCTGTAGGCTCCCTTAAAGTACTGGAAGGCTGCTATAAGGTCTTTCCACAGTTTTCTCTATGTTAAGCAACCCCAGCTCTCTCAACCTTTCCTCATAGAGGAGCTGCTCCAGCCCCCTGATCATCTTGGTGGCCCTCCTCTGGACCCACTCAACAGGTTCACTTCCTTCTTATGCTTGGGGCCCCAGAGCTGAACACAGTATTCTGTGTAGAGTCTTATGAAAGCAGAGTAGAGTGGAAGAATCACCTCCCTTGACCTGCTGCCCACGCTGCTTTTAGTGCAGCCCAGGATGCAGCTGGCTTTCTGGGCTGCAAGCGCACATTGCCTTTGTCTCTCCTTTCAGCCAGAGGTTTATGTCCAAAAAGGAGACAGAGGAGTCCTGTAACTTTATTCAAATAAAGGGAGAGGTCATGAGTATTTCCCATGGGGTCTCTCAAATTTTTGGAGGATGCAGCCTCCTTTTTATCCTAATTTCCTGACAGCATTTCCCTCTCTTTTCCCATTGGCTGAGGTACTTGAGAGGTACAGGCTTCCCAAAACGCCTAATACCTAAGATCCCCTTCCAGTGTATCCCCCCCCCCCCTTTTTTTTTCTTTTCCTTGTGTCACTCAGTGGAATTCCTATGGAATTTATGGTTCTTTCCATTGTTTCTTTCATCTCTCAGTATCCAGATTTATTTATCAGCAAACCTACAGTTTGTTTGTAAAGACAAATCTCTCTCATTCCATTTATCAATCAGTGGAATCCTTCCCATTGTTTCTTTTATCTCTCAGTATCTAGTTTTATCTACTAGCAGACCCACTGTCCCTAAAGACAAATCCCTCATTCCTTTCAATGGTTATTCTGAATCCTGCATCTCACTGTTCCTGTCAATGAGATACATGCCTTATATGCACAAGCCAAAGAGAAGAAAACATGTTGCTCAGTTGAGGGTGTGAGAGCTTTGCTCAGAAGAAATATTTTGGGAAAGTCAATTGATTATCTGGTGTAAAGACAGTCCAGTCCACACTTGTGATAAGTAGCAGATGATGATGAATTGGTATATCCACTACCTGACTGACTTAAATGTGTTACCTTATCAATTCATCAACCCCAAAGAATATGAGATATTAAATCTATATTAGAAATATTATGTCATTCTGTTCCATTATCTGATTATGCAAATGATGACCCAACATACTGCAGAATTGGGGAAGGAAAGTCAGCTAGAACTGTTCAAAGGTTGTGCAGAAAAGTGAAAAAGAAGTGTGTGATAGTGTTTTTGATTGTTTTGATTTTTGGGGGGATGATCGGGTGTTTTTTTGTTTGGGGAGTTGTTTTGTTTAAATGTGAGGGACTTGATTAAAAGTAGATTTCATCAAGAGATGCAGAAAAAAAGTGTTTGCTTAGAAGTTCCAGTCTGTTCAGGAGTGCATGTGCTTAATTTGGAATGGTCAGTGGTCTGACTACTGCAGCTTACTAGTTGACTGTCAGATCAGACCTTCAGTTATGGTTGAATAGGCTGGTGCAGGTCATTACTTAGTAATTTTAAGGTACCAGCACCACCAAAAAAAGTGAATTAATGTTTTTGTCATATGTAGTTGACTTGTCATTATTTGGGCAGTAACCTGTCTGGGAAGGACTTCTTATATGTTTTGCATAAAATGCTACAGCATTAAACTTGAGAGTTTCAAAGTATTGAAGAAATACATCTGACAACATTTGGGAAAGATGTAGTAAAGCTAAAACTAAAGACTAAAAATGGTAACAAAGAGGTTCAAGAGCAGACCTGATAGAGGTATGAGCCCAGGGCTTCAAAAGAGGATAGTGAATTCTAATCATTTTACCTGTTTTAATTTTCTAATTGCTGTCTAGGTTTGCTAGGTAGCTGAGGGAGCAGAGGGGCTTTTTCCCCTGTATGGGCATTAAAAAAAACCTTTTTTCATATCTCTGGGTATGCATTATTTACAGCATGCTTTATATTTCAACTTCAGTTTTCAGAAGTCTGTTAAACCACCTAAGAGATAATCTGATGACACAAAATTTGATCATTTTTATTAACATTCTTTTGCTGAAGCAAGGTGACATGCTGAAATTTTTTTTTTATTCAATGCTAGCACTGTTTTGCTGGAGAAAACCTATTTAACAATGCTTTTTTCTTAAAGTGTTTATGCGTTGCCAATTAAGCCGATTACAGAAAGGACATGCGACAGACGAGTGGTTTCAACTCAGTTCCCATATACCACTGAAAGGTATTGAGCCAGGATCTTTGCGTGTTCGAGCACGATATTCTATGGAGAAGATCATGCCAGAAGAGGAGTACAGTGAGTTTAAAGAGGTATTACATTTTTTTCCTCATTTTTTTCTGTCAAAATCAGTTTCTCTGTTGTTTGAGAGAAATTTCCGTAACACAGATGTTGCTAAGTTGTATTTGTGGCGACTGTTATTTTAGCACAAATTTCTGAACATTGTTTTGGTTTTTTTTCAGCTCATACTCCAGAAAGAGATGCATGTAGTCTATGCCTTATCACATGTTTGTGGCCAGGATAGAACACTGTTGGCTGGCATTTTATTGAAGATATTTCTTCATGAAAAGCTTGAGTCACTATTGTTACGAACACTAAATGACAGGGAAATAAGCATGGAAGGTACTGTACTAATTACACTAACATTCGCTGAAACTGGGGAGGGAATGACTCCTATGTCTTAATTTCTGTCTCCTCTCTTTATTGCATCATATATCAAACCGGTAACATAGCTTATTTTTCCCCTCTGCTTTTTGTTATCTCATTTTCTCAACTTTATACTTTATTTTTTTCAGATGAAGCTACTACTTTGTTTCGTGCCACCACTTTAGCAAGTACACTTATGGAGCAATATATGAAAGCCACAGCAACACGTTTTGTTCATCACGCACTGAAAGACAGTATATTAAAGATAATGGAGAGCAAGCAGTCCTGTGAGGTGATAACTTGAACGATGTTTTTAAATTTTGATTTGTTGAAATGATGATCTACTGGTTATTTGCTTTAGAAGCATTTATTAATACTTCAGAAATAATTTCAGTACTGGAACTGAACTGATTATGAGGTTTTTTTCTAAATGTGAGCTTGGACAATGTTCATAGCATCACTTTTAAATAAGCTTTTAAACTCAAATTTCTTTAAATTATGTATTTATTCTTTAGCAGTTGTATGTTCTGTTGTAGCAGTTACTGAATGGCTTATCTTAAATAACTTGTTTTAAGCTCCAGATATGCTAGAAGCCAATGTCTGAACTAAGTTTAATTTTTAAACTCCTCTTACATTAACTGCTTGTGGTAGATCCTACCTTTATTTCTAAAACAACTCTCCTAACTTCTGTTTCACTTGAACTTAATTATGGAAAGGGGAGGGCTGTGTCCTCAGAATACTGGATTAAAAGATGAAAATATACATAGTTAGGAAAAGGTGAGTACTTGTAGATAGTGTTAAATGTGCTGTTAAAAGCATAGTGCACTAGAACTTAAAAATTTTGCTTTTTTACATTAGTTTTCTGCCTAGCCCTTGAAACAGATTTGTAAGTTCTGTACGAGATTTGTACAGCAGTAGAATATTTAATTTATTTTGAAATAGTATTCAGTGTGTAATATTATCAAATTATATATGTAGTTCTATTCAAGAGACAAAACTTATGTCTTTTTTCCCTTTTGGTTTTAGTTAAATCCTTCGAAGTTAGAAAAAAATGAAGATGTAAACACTAATTTGGCACATCTACTCAGTATACTTTCGGAATTGGTGGAGAAAATATTCATGGCTGCAGAGATACTGCCTCCGTAAGTTTGCACTCTTCTGTTCAAATTTGTACTTGCAAATTCCTGTTTGTTGTTTACATTGCACCATAAAAATTGTGGTTTTTTGGTTTATCTTATATTAATCAGTACTAAAACTAAATTCTTTAGGGCTGTGTTGTGGGTTAGGTTTTTCAGGGAATTTCTTCCCATCTGTCATCTGAAAAAGACCCTGGGAGAAGAAGGGGGTGGCACCTGGAGGATGAATAGAAGGTGATTGAGTTAACAAAAGAGTGGCTGATGACCCTGGCTGAAGCTGATTCATCAATTGGAGAGCCAAGGATTAAGCAGTAATACTCAATCACTCTTGAATAGTTCCATATGGCCTGCAAAAGTCTGGCAGAGAGTGGAGACTAACAGTGGACTATCACGGCCTGAATGAAATCATGTCATGGTTTAGTGCTGCCATACTGGACACCAAGGAACTCCAGTATGAGCTGAAGTGGCTGGTCTGTGGATAAGTGTATGCTAGAACAGGTACGCCTCCAAAGGGACTGCAGCCCATGGAGAATCCATGCTTGATCGGGGGCAAGGCATGGAGTTCATTGTAATGTTAAACTCTATAGCCTGGTCCAAAACGATCAGGAGTGGAGATTGTAATGGATATGTGATTAAACTGGTTGTAACCCATGATTTGATTTGTATGCTAGAAGTAATACTATAAAAGAGACCACCTGAACTAGTGGGGGATGAGCATTGCAAAAAGCAGTGCAAGTGCAGCAGTGACACAATCTGAGCTGCTTTTGGTGCCAAATGAAGCCACATAATGCACAACTTCTGTTCCAAGTGACCACCCTAACAAAGCCCAGGTTACAGACTAAGAGAACTGAATGGACATTCTATGGACACTTTGGGGGGAGGGGGGGCTATAGACTAAGGGAATGATATCTGTATGCATACTAAAGGATAGGAAGGAGGGATGGTGGTTAATGAGGATGTACTGGACAGTGTACAACCAAAGCATATTATGCAAATGGTATGGAAAAAGAGATGGAGATTATTTTCTTCATAGCAGCCTGAATAGTGTTCTCTTTTTGATTTGTGGCTAAAACAATTTTTATAACTGTAATGAACGGGGCTTATGCCTTCATTAATGTTCAACTCTTTATTAAAAAAGATCTGCTCGGCAGGGGGCTAGACACGGAGCTCGCCCCCACTGTTGTAGCTTTTTCCCAGTAGCCGAAGGGGGAGAAGGCCTGCAGAGTCTGTGAAGTCTCCATGGCACACTGGTAGCTAGAGGTGAAGAGGTGTGCAGTCTGTATCTGAAGTCCCAGCAGACCGTCCTCTCTCCTTTCCTCCTGGCACACTGGTAGCCGCAGGGTGGGGGGATGTGCAGAGCCTGCTGCCGAAGTCCAGCAGCAGCTATCCCTCTCCTTCCCTCCTGGTAACACCAGGAAGAGTTGTTCCTTTGTTTCTGCTTCCCACAGCCCAGTCCGGTCCTCTGCAGGTTATGGTGACAAGTCAGACACAGACTAGGGATGGGGTTCCCTTTTCCCTAATGAGCACACCCATCCAGCCCCCTCCACTGTGCCCAGCCTTCCATTTAGGGGTGTTTTCATCCCCAAAATCCCCTCCCATGATTCCACTGGTCTCTCTATTTTGCATCCCAGTCCTAGAATGGTAGTGTGTGGGGGGGGTGTAGGTGATACCCAGGAGCAATTAGCTAATTAACAATGTCAGTACTTAGCCCAAGCCAAGTGTCCCAGCAAGGCTGTTTTGTTCATAACAATAACAAACCCGTGTTTTGGCTGAACAGTGCTTGCACAGTGTTGAGGGTTGTATTTTCTCTCCCCATTCTGCCCTATCCCCCAGTAAGTAAGCTGGACATGGGTAAGAAGTTGGGAGGGGAAACAGCTGGGATGGCTGACCCCAACTGACTAAATGGATATTCCATATGATAATGATGTTTTGCTTTGCAATAAAACTTCAGAGAAAGAAGGATGAAGGAGACACATTTTTGAATTGCTGCATTTGTCTTCCCAAGTAACCATTATGTATGATGGAGCCCTGCTTTACTGTAGATGGTTGAACGCCTGACTGACAATGGGAAATACTGAATTAATATAATTTGCTTTTGTTATAACTGGAAATTTATACAGCCAAATTAAAAATAAAAATAGTTTTATTAGCAGTCAAATTCTATCTAGCCAGCCACGAAAAAAAACAGTGCCAAGCCCGGGGATCGACCCTGGGTGTTTGACAAGGAGTCAGCCTCAGGAGAGGTCTTCCCCTATGCCCACACACCTCCATCCTGGCACAAGCGGTTTTTATAGGGAAAATTCCACCTGAGGCCAAGATGTCGGCAGTCAGTCTTTTCTTCCATTCAGAGTCCATAGGTTAATAAGATTTTCTTTTCTGGTGATGAGGAAGAACAATTCAGTGTCTGGAGTTGTTGAATCCCTTGATGAAATTTACGGGAACGCTGCATTCACATGTATCTGCCCGAGGATTTCCGTGATATCCATCTCTGGTCAGTTATGTGATGATCAGCACCTGGGAGGTATCTCTCTAGACATGGCCCATCTCCTGGCTGAGCCACATCCTTTTATCTGTAAATCGGGTTCCAATATACACCAGGTCTCACCTGCAAGGGTGGGGGGGGCTTCTAATACAAACGAGCATAACCTAACAAGTATCCAGTATTAAATATTTCATACAAGGAATGGCACGAATTATGTTTACTACACATAACAATCTCCCACCTTCTATATTAACCCATTAATTCATGCCCTAATTTCTACCCCTATTGACCTTCAAGATTTCTTTATTAGAAAAAAACATTCTATTCCCCTTTTATTAATTTTCCCCATTCTAGTCTACATCTGGAATTCCCTGGTAAACTTTGTAGTTTTGTTTTTTTTCCTTTTATTCATCTTTCAAACTTTGCTAGAACCTCAGCTGCCCTGCTGTGAGGAATTTTTTCTCCCAGTGTCATTATTCTTGGTACCTGAATTGTTTTCCTACAATTTCTGAATATAACCCTCCCTGTCTGCTAAGGCAGAATGTCCCAATTACTCGTTGTTCTAGTACCCACCCCTCCGGTCTCTGGATTATTTTGGGGGTCCCACCAGTTTCCCATTTTAGTAGTTGCTCAGGAGTCAAACCCTCGCCACTCCAAGGCCATTTTTCAGTGGATTTTAGCCCCCCACAGACCCAGCAATTAGACAACCTTAGCTCTGTGGCAATTTCCTGCATCAGATCCACAAAAACATTTTGATCTGAGGCAGGTGTGAGAACCCCGGGATTGATTCAGGGGTCTTGTGTGGTGGTAAAGTCTCTCCTCCAACCCGTGCTTCCAAAGAAAGACTCTGCAGCCTCTTGTTGTTCGGTCTCAAGGCAGTTTATTGCTAGCTATCTAAAAGATTGTCTTCGCCCGCTGCGGCTGCCTAGATCAGCGGCCCAGGCAGAGACACACACACTCCTGACACCCTCACTGTCCGGTGTCTCCGTCGTCTCTCCCCGCCCAAGGCTGCTGCTATCTTTTATATGATATATTACGTATTATATGTTTACAGATTTTCCCCAATACCTACTATCCATGTTACAATGTGCTTTTCTACTCTAAACCAATCTGTGAATGCCAACATCACCAAGAACATGGAGGTAAGGAAGAAGAAGGAGGAAGAACAGAATCAGGCCCACTTTCCTCCATCTTAGAACTCCTGACCCCCATGTACAAAGTAAAACCCCCCTGTACAGGTGTTAAAACCCCCCTGTACAATACTAAAAAATTTTTCCCTCTAATTTGTGACTACTTTTACTATACCATCTAACTCTCTGTGACCGCTTGTTCCACCTTCAAAGTTGGTAACTCATTCCATGGTTCAAACTCAAGATCACAGCTGTTTTCAGCTGCTTGCCAGGGTCTAAAATGCTTCTGACCAAGGCCTGGAACCTCTGAAAATGTCTGAGGGACATTTTGAGTTCCGACAGGCAGGCAATCCCCATTTTGCATATTGTTTTTCCAATTGGTCATACTGTTCGCTTAGGGATTTCAGCCTTTCTTGTTCTATTCTCTTTTTCCTTATTTCAGCTTCCTGTCTTTTTACCTCTTGCATTACCTGTTTCATCTTACTTTCTGGATCCATCCCTTCTTTATCCTTGGTGAAACAAAACATTTTATCATACTGTATGTTATAAATGAAAATTTGTCCAGCCAAATTAATATGAAAAAATGAAGCATTTATTTTGCAATCAAATTCTATCTAGCCAGCCACAAGGAAAGAACAGAGCCGAGCCCGGGGTCAGCCCTGGGTGTGCAACAAGGAGTCAGCCTCATCAGAGGTTTTCCTCCATGCCCACATGCCTCCATCCTGGCACAAGTGGTTTTTATAGGGAAAATTCCGCCTGAAGCCAAGATTTCAGCAATCAGTGTTGCCATGCGAGATCGGCTCCGGGCGGACGCCTGTGGGCACAGCGAGGAGGGAAGGAGAGGGTGGCCGCTTTCCCCTCGTCTCTGCGAGGCTCAGTTTTCGCGCGGGAACAGACGAAAGGGCGACACGGGACTCGGGTGCAAACACGTGTTTATTGTGGGAGCGTGTTCCCCGAGTCCCCGGTGGACCGAGCCCCGCTCGGAGATAAGGGAACAAAGGGTCGGGACAAGGGACCACGGGGGGAAGGTGGAGTGAGATGGGAACGCAGGACAAAGGGAGAACGCGAGGGAAGGGGAATGAGGGGGGGGAAGAAGAGAAAATTACAAATCCTGCAGCTCACTCTTTTGAAATTACATAAAGGAAAGGGAGTTCTGAGGTAAAAACAAATTAGCAACGTTTAAATTCGAGAGACATCAGAAAGTTATACACCAGTCATAGTTACAATGAATGGGGCAAAAATCTTTTCCACATTACAATTTAAGATAAAGGGTACAAAATTATCATAAACACATTCTGTATCGAGGATGAAAGCAGGATTCATGACGCGATGCTTGTGGTTTTTCGAATTTTAGCAGAGCAGAAGCAGGCAGCGAACAGCGATGTGGTTTCTCCAATTTGATTGCGAAGTTGGCATAGCATTGTGGGCAGTAGAGAGGATGATCTTTCCTTCTATAACTCAATCCAAGAAGTTATTTCCAAATTATCACAAGCTATGGGAAAAACTTGTATTGAAATAATAAGGGAACTTTGGGCAAGGTACATTGAGGAGATGGGATAGGGGTGAACCTGGGAGCCACTGTTTCAGGGGAAGGAAAACAGTGGAGCCCCGGTACAGGTTTCCAGCTCCACTCCCTTCGAAGGGGGCCCCCCTCACAGCAAAGGGGAAAGCTCTCTTACAAAGGGAGGTCCTCTAACGGAGGGACCCCTCCGGCGATCCCTCCCATCAGAGGGGGAGCGTGAAGAAAGAGGGATTAATCCAGCCACACCTCCCCCCCAATAGGGGCTTGCTCGCTGCAGGATGGTGCAGGGCCATTGGGGGATGGGTGGGGCTGGTGGGAAAACGTGGGTGGAAGAGAAGGATCAAGGCGGGAAAATGGGGTCCCTGTAGCGTGGCCAGCGCCATCTTGGGAGGGGGTGCCGGGTGCATTGCATCTCGCCCGGGGAGGCACGGCCAATGCCACCCCTAAGGGAGGATAACAGTGTCCGGCAGGGCGCTTGGGGCGGCTCAGCCGCTGCCATCCCCAAGGGAGAAGGTTTGGGGAAGTCTGTGGGGAAAAGGGAAGCGGGAGCTTCGCAGAAGCCCAGGGAAAATCTACAGGAGAGGGGCCTGACGCAGCTGGAAGCTGACGAAATGCGTGGATGTGAAGGGCCTCTCTTAGAATGTTAACAATTCTCCCATAGCTGACGTGTCGCCGTTAACAATTCTGTCCCATTGGTGTCCTTTCGACCCCCCCTGCCCCCATAGCCCAGAATAGGGAGGAGAGGGTAAAAAAGTCAGCTTTCCGAGAAAGAGAAGGAGCTTTCCAGTATGAGTTACCCCAAAAAGACCGAGCGAGGTTGCGTCCTCCTCGGAAAAGAAAAAGCCTCCCGGCCGCCAGGGACATGCAAGCCTACAGCCCCCGTCTGGACGCGGACGGTGGTTAAAACGCAGAAAAGAAAAAAAGGTAGCTCAGCCGCCCGCCAGGGTCCCCACCCTGCTCTGACCCAACTTACCCTCCGGGTTCGGACGGGGAAATCTCTATCTCTCTCCTCGGTGGTGGAACATCGCGCTGAACTGAGAACGTATTCTTTCGCAGTTTGGTTCTGCCAGAAGTCTGGGTGTTCCCGTTAACCAGAGTTCGCCCTTGAAACCCTGGGTTCAGCCACTATCAACCTCTGGTCCCCATTCAAATGCCGTCTCCCTGACGGGCCACGTTTTGAGCTCAGTCCATCGAGCCACTGCCAAACTGTCCTCTTTGTCCTCGGGTAAGTCTACCCGGCTCCTGGCCCCTGCAGTCCGGCTGCCCCCGCAGCATGGCTGCTCCCGGGCGGGTTAGAGAGCACGCTGGCGAGGACGGAAGAGGGTCCCGGAGCTTCGAGTTTGTTTTCCTCCCGGCGAATCCACTCCTATTAGCGTCTGCAGAGCTCTTGCGGTGGCAGAGTTCCTTTCTCTCTCCCCCCTTTCACAAATCGATGGAAATAGCCATCTTCTGCTACCATTTGTTGCCGTGCGAGATCGGCTCTGGGCGGACGCCTGTGGGCACGGCGAGGAGGGAAGGAGAGGCCAGCCGCTTTCCCCTCGTCTCTGTGAGGCTCAGTTTTCGCGCGGGAACAGACGAAAGGGCGACACGGGACTCAGGTGCAAACACGTGTTTATTGTGGGCGCATGTTTCCCGAGATCCCGGGGGACTGAGCCCCGCTCGGTTATACCCCGTGCCGGGGCGCGGGGGATCCTGAGCCGCGGCCAATGGGACGGTAGGCAGGGGACAGGGGCAGAGAAACCCCGGGGACCTCGAGGAAAAAGCCGCGGGAAGCGGGGGGGGGGGGGGGGGGGGGCAGGGGACAGGGACCAGACCACGGAATGGTGAGAGGGAGAGATAAGGGAACAAAGGGTCAGGACAAGGGACCACGGGGGGAAGGGGGAGTGAGACAGGAACGCAGGACAAAGGGAGAACTCGAGGGAAGGGGAATGGGCGGGGGAAAGAAGAGAAAATTACAAATCCCGCAAATCAGTTTTTTCTTCTATTCAGAGTCCATATGTTAATAAGATTCTCTTTTTTTTTTGGTGATGAGGGAGAGCAATTCAGTTCCCAGAGCTTGTTGAATCCCTTGATGAAATTTATGGGAATTCGGGAACACTGTATTCACATGTATCTGCCTGAGGATTTCTATGATATCCATCTCAGGTCGTTCACACGAACGATCAGCACCTGGGGTTTCTGTATCTCCTCAGACATGGCCCATTTCCTGAGGAGCCATACCTTCTTACTTGAAAATCAGTTTCCAATCTACACCCAGTCTCGCCTGCGAGGGTGGGGGCGAATCCTAATATAAACGTGTATACTCTAACAAATATTCAATATCACATATATCATATTAGAAATGGCGTGAATTATATCTACTAGACATAACAATTTCCCACCTTTTATATTAACCTATTAATTCACGCCCTAATTTTTATTTTATTCGATATAAAGCTACAGAGTCTATATATATATTTTTTTTTCTAATTCCCTACATTTTAGTCTTTATCCTGGATTCTATGGTAAGATTTGTGGGTTTGTGTCTTTATTTTTATTTGTTTCAATTACTCATTTATCTAGCACCCACCCAGTAGGTTTTTCCCTATTACACAAATACCAAATTTATTTGGGTTATAACACAGCGAATTAGCTTGAAAATAAGTTACAAAGACAAACTTCTGCTTTCCCTAACCCATACAGTACGATTATATCTGTTATAAACTGGAACTGAGATTTCCTCAGTGCTCTTTTGATGCAGTTTATGAGCTGACTGTCCGTTTTCAAGGTATGTTTTTGATTTCCCTTTGAATTTGTACACCCCCTGTTGAGTGTTTGTGTCAAGACAACGTTTATTAGGCTTACCCCTGCTGCAGTTCCATTAGGTAAGAGGCGATTTCTTCTGGGTGTCTGCCACTGAGTTCCCCCTTCCCAGGATTGGGGAGGTTACTGAGGCATAGGGTTAGGATCAGGCTCGCCAGGACTAATCCCACTGCTAGGATCCCTCTGCCGTTCCCAGCGCCCACTGGGGTGCATCCAGCGGCGGGGTGAGCCATCTTCTTGGCAGCAGGAATCTTTGTCTGGGGTTTCATACTAAGGCCGAGCCGCATACTTTTGTTTAAAAATGCCTCACTGGTGTAGTTCACCAGTGTCTGCACTGCAGGGTACGTTGTTCGACTTATTTTAGCTTTTCTTTGTAATTTCCCCCTTAATCCCTTTTGATATGAGAGAAAAAGAAGAAAAAACTAAAACTTAGATTATTGAATCTAATTAGAACAATCTTAGCCTTGTGGCTGTTTTTAGAAAACGGCTAGTCAGGTCTTCTTCCTGGTCAGAGCACTTCCCACACAACCCACTTGGTTTAATTCAGTAATGAACAGTTTAAACTTTATGATAGTATTTGCAAGAGAAATGTATGAGAGGATAATAGTTACACTCTGGCACAGAACGTTTGATAGAGATGCTCTCAGTCATTTACTTGGCTGGGCAGGGTTATCTTCAAATTTCTGGGGGGGGGGGGGGGGGTGTTTTCCCACTCTGGTGCCCGGTCCTGGAGATTGACTTTCTTCACTTTTGATGCCTGTGTCTGCCCCTTTTCTGCAGTTTGTATAGCAGTATCTGTAGTCTAAAGGACAATATAGGGTCCCTCCTAATGAGGCGTTAATGTTGACTCCTTTTATGTTTTTACTAGTATTCTGTCTTTAGGCTGTATTTTACTTATTGTGGTATCTTATATATCAAGAAGTCTGGGGGGGGTGGGGTGCTGTGCTGCATGATCACCCCCTTGAGATTCTTATTTAATGCTATCAGGTATGGTTGTATCTGTCTATTCTCTACTCCCGGATGCCCTACAGGCATACCATAGGTATAAGGTATCCCATGTAACATTTCAAAAGGTGGAAATCCCATTTCAGAATGAGGCATAGTTCTTTAATAAGGCTAATGGGATGCATTTTATTTATGACAATTTTTTTAAACACCAATTTGGCTAATTTGGCTTCTAACATTTGATTAATTCTTTTGACTGGCCCAGAACTCTGAGGGTGCCATGGGGTGTGGTATTCCCATCGAATGCCTAAAGCATCTGCCAATAGCTTAATGATTTTTGATGTGAAATGTGTCCCCTGGTCCGAATCAATGTATCTTACTAACCCATATCAAGGTATAATTTCTTCCAATAAGATTCTTGATACTGTTTGGGCGGTAGCCTGGGAGCTTGGGAAAGCTTCCACCCAGTGGGTTGGTTTGTCCACTATGACTAATAAGAATTTGTATCTCCCAACCTTGGGTACATCAGTAAAATCTACCTGGACCCTTTCAAAAGGCCGGTAAGTTGCTGGACGACTCCCCATTAACTTTCGGGAGTTTACACAATTTATTTTTTGCAAGTTATGCACCCCTGCACCTCTTGTTTAGCCAATTCATATATACTTTTGCAGCTAAAGAATTTTAGGAATTGCTTAGCTAGAGCTCCGGGAGCCTCAGTGTGTTTGTTGATGTAATCTTTTAAAAATCTTCCTAGTGTATTCTTTTGACAACAATTCCTTCCATTTGGTAACTTCTACTTACTTCTTTCTTATCGTTTCCCGATCTTCTGATAAGCCTCTATCTCTTTTTCAGAGGGGTTAGGGGGGGTGGGGGGGATTCTTGAGCTTCACCTTTTTCAACCTCTGGGGCACTTACTTTTAACAAAGCAGCGCTTTTTGCCTCTTTGTTTCTTTGTGTTTTTAGCAGACCTCTTCCCAAATTTTCCCAAAGGTTTGCACCACCCCAAATGCATATTTGGAATTAGTTAAAATTGTCCCCGTTTTCCCTTCTAAGTCTTAGCAAAGCCCTGTATACTGCATACAGCTTACAAGCCTGAGTGGACTACCCTGCACTCAGGGGCTCAGATTCTGCCACCCCTCCCTTCTTCCCATCTATTACTGCATATCCCGACTTTCTTTTTCCTTCTACCACCCTTGTAGATCTATCTACAAACCATTTCTCCCTTTCCTCGAGTTCTCCTTTTTCTAAATCAGGTCGTATTTTGGTCTGTAATTCTACCATTTTAGCACAGTCATGGGGGGATCCCCTGGGATTGCCCCAGACAAGAACTGGGTAGGATTTTGTGCCAGAGTTTTTTTCTCCAGGTCCTGGGAATGGATTAGAATAGCTTTATATTTCAGAAGCCTGGCATCTGTCAGCCACTTGTCAGCTTTCTGCTGCAAGATGCTTCTCACATTGTGAGGGGAGTAGATGATTAATGAAGCCCTGAATGTTACCTTTTTGGCTTCTACTAATATTGCCACTGCTACAATTGCTTGTAAGCAGGTGGGCCGTCTCCTGCTGAGAGGGTCCAGGAGTTTGGATAAATATCCGACTGGTTTCTTGGCCCTTGCCCAGTCCGGGGTCAGAACCCCGTGGGCAGTGTGGTTGCTCACATTTACAAAAAGCTGGAAGGGCCTTTTTAGGTTAGGGAGACTTAATATTGGAGCTGCCATGAGGGTTTCTTTTAATCTTCTGTAACTCTCTTCATCTTTTTCATTCTACTTAAGTCTGTCTGTGGTAAGTTTGTCATATAAGAACCTTACCTTTTTGCTGTACCCTTCGATCCACTGTCTGCAAAAACCCAAAAGCCCTAACAATTGCCTGATTTCTTTTTTTTTTCTGAGGGGGGCAATGCAATTATCTCTGCTACCCAGTCTGGGTCTAGTTTCTTTTTTTTTTTTCTTTTGTCAGCCAATGCCCCAAGTATTTTACTTCAGGTTTAGTGAATTGTAATTTAGATTTTGGAACTTTTAACTTTCGTCTTCCCAGGAAGTTTAACAGAGCTATAGTTCTAGTCCTCACTTTGTCCTCAATAGAGCCAGCTGCTAATAAGTCGTCTACATATTGCAATAGTTTTGTTATAAATGAAAATTTGTCCAGCCAAATTAATATGAAAAATAAAATATTTATTTTGCAATCAAATTCTATCTAGCCAGCCACAAGGAAAGAACAGAGCCGAGCCTGGGGTCGGCCCTGGGTGTGCAACAAGGAGTCAGCCTCAGCAGAGGTTTTCCTCCATGCCCACACACTTCCATTCTGGCACAAGCAGTTTTTATAGGGAAAATTTCGCCTGAGGCCAAGATTTCAGCAATCAGTCTTTTCTTCTATTTAGAGTTCATATGTTAATATGATTTTCTTTTTTGGTGATTAGGGAGAACAAATCAGTGTCTGGAGTTTGTTGAATCCCTTTATGAAATTTATGGGAATTCGGGGAACGCTGTATTCACATGTATCTGCCTGAGGATTTCCGTGATATCCATCTCGGGTCCTTTACGCGAAAGATCAGCACTTGGGTTTTCTGTATCTCCCCAGACATGGCCCATCTCCTGGCGAGCTGTACCTTCTTACTTGTAAATCAGTTTCCAATCTACACCAGGTCTCATCTGCGCCTGTGAGGGTGGGGGTGGAATCCTAATACAAACATGTATACTCTAACAATGTTCAATATCACATATATCATATTAGAAATGGCACGAATTATATCTACTACACATAACAGTTTGATCCCAGGGACTGGCCCAAATTCGCTAAGTACCTTTTTAAGGGCCTGACCAAAAAGATTTGGTGAGTCTACAAACTCTTGAGGGAGAGAAGTTTATTTTAATTGTTGTTTTGTGTCTCTAGGTCTTCCCACTGGAAGGCAAAGTAGTCCCGACTTTCCTCAACTAGAGGACAAGTCTAAAAAGGCATCCTTTAGGTCAATTACACTATAATAGAGTATAAGGATTAGAGACCGTGGGTAACTGCTATCAGGTTTTGTATTGCTAATATAGGTGTGTTATGTCTGGACATGTGGGGCTCTAAGGTGCCCCCTTTTTTTAAGTCTTCGATTATTGGTCTCAATCCCTTCCTTTCTAGAGGGATGGGATACTTCTTTGCCCTTATGGGGTCTTCTTGTCTTTTAATTTTAATGTGAATTGGTTTCATGTTTGATTTTCTAGCTTCCCCCGGAGTGTTCCAGACCCTGGGATTAATTTTCTTTTCATCTTTAGTAGTTAGGTTGTATAAATTTACCATGAGTTGTGAGTGCTTTGCAATTATACTTATTCCTAATATTACCATTAAATCCCTCCCCAATAAATTGTATTCTGTTTCTTCCACTAATAAAACATCTGCAACAGAGATTTTATTATTAGATTCTATTTCTACATTTTTTAGGACAGGGACTTGAAAGGGTTTCCTATAGTCCCAAAGACAGTCATAAAATCCTTACCTTTGATACATCACGGAGGCAGTTGTTGGACTGTGGTTCCTGAATAAACGAAAAAGATTTACAGTAAGAGCATCCAGGAGCACTTACCTTTTGTCCCGGTTTCCCTTGGGGCTTTTGAGGTAGCGCTGGTTTTCCCATTGTTTGGGCGGTTTTACCTTCCCCGTATGGGAAGGCTGGGACTCTTTTAAATAGATCAGTTTTTTTCCTTTCATTACCGCTACCCTCTGTGTTTTCTTTCCTAATCTTACACTGAGTTCTACTGGCGGGAGGAGATGTGGGGTTTTTTTTCCCAGTGAGGAGCGTGTGTGTGTGTGTGTCCCCGTGTTGTGTGTGATGAGGGGAGGAAGGTTGAGAAGGTCTCCACGTGTCTGCAGCTGATATTTGTGCATTAGGGGCGATGCAGACTGATCTGGGGGGAAGGGGGGGGGGGCTGCCGAGACCTGTGCTTGTGATGGAGGAACTTGGTATGGGGGTGGCAGCTTTCCCTGTACTTACCTTGCAGCCAGTTGTCCTAATAGGGAACAGCCGCACGCTGGCATATTCCCATAGCCTGGCATAATCCAGCTCCTCATTGTCTCACACCCATTTTAGGCATAAAGTGCACAGCACAACTTTATACTGACCAGAAACAAAACAAATTCGCTACCGTTTTATACAAACCTTGGTTGAGAAGCGAAAAGCACTTAGATTTTAGCCCTGCAGAGTACTAGCAGCAGCTTGTGCTGCTTTTAAAACTGCCGCCTGCAGGAACGGGTTTCCCCACGCCATGTGGCCGAGCGGCGACAAGCGCTGCCCACGCGTGGCAGTAAAACCTGACCCGGACTCCCCCCTGCCGCCCATGCTCCCCGCTGCCACCGGGAGCCGCTGCCGCCCCCCGCTGCTATTCGGGTAGGTAAGAGCCCCCTCCCCCTCCCGCCACGGGGAAACGAAAGCCGCCCCGCACCGCTGCGAAGGGGAGGGGCAGCTAGAGCCCCCTCGCTCCCTCCGAGCCGGCACTGCCACCTCCGCCGCTGGTTCTAAAAACTGTAGAGGCACGCTGCCTGCGGCTGCACGGGGCTGCGCAGCCTTTTCAAAACATTAACTTAAGGGGTATTTTACTGCTCCCTTGTCCTGTATTTAAAAGTTTTCCTTACCGTATTCCAAGTCAGTGTCCGCAAGTCGTTCCGAGAAGTCAGTTTACCCGCGTGCTAAAATGTGTATTTCACTCCTGTTCTGGATTGAGTGTTTAAACCGGTCTCTCTCTGACCGAACCTTGCCAAACTAATAACCACATAGCGAACCGGTCTGTGGGTTTTTCGGCTGGAAAATGAGTGAGCTCTGTTTTACCTGTTTTCCTGGGCTCCCCGAGCCCAGAGCCGGTGAGGTTTACCAATTTCTCGAGTCCACGAGAACGTACCTTCCCTCCCTGACCCGTCCGTGGGTGGATCTCTGTAACTCCCCAAGTTTCAGGTCGTATGCGTGTTGTGAGTATACCCGAGTCCTTTCGCTTCCCCCGTAGCCGACCACCTCCCTCGCGGGTTAGTGGAACTGCGGCTTATTGGGGTCCTCACTCGTGCCATGACTATGTCACGTCTCACTCAAACACACACCCACCCACGTGCCACCCAAGTACGCAGTACTCACGGCTCCTTTTCCCGCATGGATTCTTCGTGCACGGCAATTTTACTAGTGAAAAATTGCTGCAGCCTCAGAGATTAGCTCCGAATTCCTAAAGCTCTGGGCCTTTTTATACCCTTTCCTTAACGTGGCTTTTCGGCTGTTTTCGGGACCTGGTTGGTTCCGTGGAGTTCCGCAGTCCTGTCTGGCTGCTGAAATCAGTAGGGCGCTGCCCAGATCGAGGATGGGGAACTCCCTGGATATCCCCAAACCAGATCACCTAAGGGGTCACCAAATTTGTTATAAATGAAAATTTGTCCAGCCAAATTAATATGAAAAAATAAAGTATTTATTTTGCAATCAAATTCTATCTAGCCAGCCACAAGGAAAGAACAGAGCCGAGCCTGGGGTTGGCCCTGGGTGTGCAACAAGGAGTCAGCCTCAGCAGAGGTTTTCCTCCATGCCCACACACCTCCATCCTGGCACAAGCGGTTTTTATAGGGAAAATTCCGCCTGAGGCCAAGATTTTAGCAATCAGTCTTTTCTTGTATTCAGAGTCCATATGTTAATAAGATTCTCTTTTTTGGTGATGAGGGAGAACAAATCAGTGTCTGGAGTTTGTTGAATCCTTTGATGAAATTTACGGGACTTCGGGAACACTGTATTCACATGTATCTGCCTGAGGATTTCTATGATATCCATCTCGGGTCGTTCACGCGAACGATCAGCACCTGGCGTTCCCACCTGGGGTTCCCGTATCTCCCCAGACATGGCCCATCTCCTGGGGAGCCGTACCTTCTTACTTGTAAATCAGTTTCTAAAATACACCCAGTCTCGCCTGTGAGGGTGGGGGCGGAATCCTAATACAAACATGTATACTCTAACAAATATTCAATATCACATATATCATATTAGAAATGGCGCGAATTATATCTCCTACACATAACACTGTAGACAGACCTTGTCGTCCTGGTCCCCAAAGAGGTCCAGGATTAATGGCTCAGTTTCTAGAGGTATCTTGTTTTTATATTTTAGGTTATTTCCCACCCAGTAGGTTTTTCTGGCCATTACACACATACCAATTTTATTCGGATTATAACACAGTGGGTTAGCTTAGAAATAAACAACAAAGACAGACTCCTGCTTTCCCCCAATCCATACAGTATGGTTACATTTGTTACAAGCCGGAAATGAGATTTCCTCTGTGCTCTTTCGATGTAGTTTATTAGCTGACTGTCCATTTTCAAGGTATGTTTTTGATTTCCCTTTGAATTAGTACACCCCCTGTTGAGTGTTTGTTTTAAGACAAGGTTTATTAGGCTTGCTCTCGCTGCAGTTCCATGAGGTAAGGGGTAATTTTTCTGGGTATTTGCCACTGAGTTCCCCCTTCCCATGATTAGGGAGGTTATTGAGGCACGTGGCTAGGTTCAGGCTCGCCAGGATTGCTCCCACTGCTAGGATTTCTCTGCTATTCCCAGCACCCACTGGGGTGCCTCCAGCGGCGGGGTAGTCCATCTTCTTGGCAGCAGGAATCTTAGTCTGTGGTTTCATACCAAGGCTGAGCTGCATACCTTTGTTTAAAAATGCCTCACTGGTGTAGTTCAACAGGGTCTGCGCTGCAGGGTATGTTGTTCAACCTATGGCACTCAACAATAATAATTTTAGCTTTTGCTTGTAATTTCTCCCTTTATCTGTTCTGATATAAGTGAAACCAGAATATTGAATCTAATTGAAACAATTTCAGCCTTGTGGTAAATGCCAGAAAACAGCTAGTCAGGTATTTCTCCTGCTCAAAGCACTTCCCATACAACCCACTTGGTCTAATTCATCCCCAGCAATGAACAACCCAAACTTTATTACAGTATTCCCAAGGGAAATGTACAAAAGGGTAACAGTTACACTCTGGCACAGAACATTTTATAGAGATGCTTTCAGTCATTTACTTGGCTGGCACAGGGTTATCTTCAAATCTCCGGTGGGGAGGTGATTTCCCACTCTGGTGCCCAGTCTTGGAGATCGACTTCCTTTACCCTCTGCGTGTGTACACCCCTTTTCTGCAGTTCCTATAGCAGTATCTGTGGTCAAAAGAACAATGAAGGGTCCCTCCCAATGAGGCGCTAATGTTTCCTCCCTTCATGCTTTCACAAGTACTTTGTCCCCAGGTTGTATTTTATGTATTAAGAGGGCTGTTTTCCATAATCACCCCCTGCTTTCGCAATTCTTCGAGATTCTTATTTAATGCTACTAGGCATGGTTGTATTTGTCTATCCTCTAATCTAGGATGCCCTACAGACATACCATGGGTATAAGGCATCCCATATAACATTTCAAAAGGTGGAAATCCCATTTCAGAATGAGGCATAGTTCTTATATTTAATAAGGCCAACAGGAGGCATTTTATCCATGATTTTCTTGTTTCTAACATCAATTTGTCTAATTGGGCTTTTAATGTTTGATTCATTCTCTCAACTTGCCCTGAGCTTTGCGGGTGCCACGGGGTGTGGTATTCCCATTGAATGCCTAAAGCATCTGCCAATAGCTTAATAATTTTTGATGTGAAATGTGTTCCTTGGTCCGAATCAATGCAGCTTACTAACCCGTATCGAGGTATAATTTCTTCCAATAAGATTCTTGATACTGTTTGGGCTCTTGCCTGGGAGCTTGGGAAAGCTTCCACCCAGTGGGCTAGTTTGTCCACTATGACTTAGAAAAATTTGTATCTCCTGACCTTGGGTAGATCAGTGAAATCTACCTGGACCCTTTCAAAAGGCCGGTAAGCTGTTGGGCAACTCCCCATTGTTAACTTTTGGGAGTTTGCCCGATTTATTTTTTTGCAAGTTATGCACCCCTGCACCTCCTGTTTAGCCAATTTAGCCAATTTAGACTTCTGCAGTCAAAGAATCTCAGGAATTGCTCTGCCAGAGCTCGGGCCCCCCAGTGTGTTTGTTGATGTAATCTTTTTTAAATCTTCCTAGTGTATTCCTTTGACAACAATTCCCTCCCATCTGGTAACTTCCACTTACTTTCTTCCAACTGTCCAGATCTCTTGATAATCCTCTATCTCTTTTTCAGAGGGGAGGGGGTGGGGGGAATTCCTGGGCTTCTCCTTTTTCAACCTCTGGGGTACTTACCTTTAACAAAGCATCACTTTTTGCCTCTTTGTCGGCCAAGTTGTTTCCTCGAGTCCTGAACTGCATCCTGGTTTGGTTTCCTTTTACATGGACCACAGCAATAGCTTCTGACCCTCTGATGGCTTTTAGGATTTGTTTAATTATTTCTTCATGAATCAGTCCTTTTCCCCGTGTATTTAGCAGACCCCTTTCTTCCCAGATTTTCCCAAAGGTGTGCACTACCCCAAATGCATATTTGGAATCAGTGAAAATTGTCCCCTTTTTCTCTTTAAGTCCCAGCAAAGCCCTGTATACTGCATACAGCTCACAGGCCTGAGCCGACCACCCTGCACTCAGGGGCCCGGATTCTACCACCCCTCCCGTCCTCCCATCTATGACTGCATATCCCGACTTTCTTTTGCCTTCCACCACCCTTGCAGAACTGTCCACAAACCATTTCTCTCCTTTCTTGAGTTCTTCCTCTTCCAAATCTGGTCGTATTTTGGTCTGTAATTCTACCATCTCAGCACAGTCCTGGGGGATGGGGGGGGGGGGGGGGCGGATCCCCTGGGACTGCCCCAAACAGGAATATGGCAGGATTTTATGCCAGTGTAGTTTTTAGCTCCAGGTCGTGGGAATGGATTAGAATAGCTTCATATTTCAGAAGCCTGCCGTCTGTCAGCCACTTGTCAGCTTTTTGCTGCAAGATGTTTCTTACATTGTGAGGGGAGTAGATGGTTAATGAACCCCCGAATATTACCTTTTTGGGTTCTACTAATATTGCCACTGCCACAATTGCTTGTAAGCAAGTGGGCTACCCCCTGCTGACAGGATCTAGGATCTTGGATAGATATCTGACTTGTTTCTTGACCTATGCCCGGTCCTGAGTTAGAACACTGTGGGCAGTGTGGTTACTTATGAAAGGAACAGGGTCTGTGCCTTTATTAATAGTCAGCTCTTTATTAAAAAGTCAGCTCGGCAGGGGGCTCAACAAGGAGCTCGCCCCCGCTGTTGTAGCTTCTCCGGTAGCCAAAGGGTGAGCAGGCATGCAGAGTCTGTCCCTGGAGTCTCCGTGGCACGCTGGTAGCTGGACGTGAAGAGGTGTGCAGTCCATATCTGAAGTCCCAGCAGACCGTCCTCTCTCCTTTCCTCCTGGCACACTGGTAGCCGCAGGGTGAGGGGATGTGCAGAGCCTGCTGCCGAAGTCCAGCAGCAGCTGACCCTCTCCTTCCCTCCTGGTAACACCAGGAAGTGTGTCTGCTTTGCTCCTGCTTCCCACAGCCTAGTCCAGTCTGGTCCTCTGTAGGTTATGGTGACAGGTTAAACACAGACTAGGGATGGGGTTCCCTTTTCCCTAATGAGCACACCCATCCAGCCCCCTCCACTGTGCCCATCTTTTCCATTTAGGGGTGTTTTTCATCCCCAAAACCCCCTCCCATGATTCCACTGGATTATTTTGCATCCCATTCCTAGAATGGTAGTGAGGGTGGGGGGAGGTAGGTGATTCCCAGGAACAATTAGCTAATTAACATTTCAATGTCAGTACTTAGCCGAAGCCAAGTGTCCCAGCCAGGCTGTTTTGTTCATAACAACTTACATCTACAAAGAGCTGAAAGGGCCTTGTTACATCAGGGAGACTTAATACTGGAGTTGCCATGAGGGTTTCCTTTAATCCTCTGTAACTCTCTTCATCTCTTTCAGACCACTTAAGTCTGTCCGTGATAAGTTTGTCATATAAAATCCTTACCTTTTCACTGTACCTTTCGATCTATTGTCTGCAAAAGCCTAAAAGCCCCAGCAATTGCCTGACTTCTATTTTTGTCTTAGGGGGAGGCAATGCAATTATTCCTGCCACCCGGTTTGGGTTTAGTTTCTTTTTCCCTTTTGTCAGCCAATGCCCCAAGTATTTTACTTCAGGTTTAGTGAATTGCAATTTAGACTTTGAAACTTTCAACCCTCGTCCTCTCAGGAAGTTTAACAGAGCTATAGTTCCAGTCCTCACTTCTTCCTCCTTAGAACCAGCTACCAATAAGTCGTCTACATATTGCAATAGTTTAGTCCCAGGGACTGGCACAAATTTGCTAAGCACTTTTTCAAGGGCCTGGCCAAAAAGATTTGGTGAGTCTACAAACTCTTGAGGGAGAGAAGTCCATCTTAGTTGTTGTTTTCTCTGTGTGTCCGGGTCCTCCCATTGGAAGGCAAAATAATCACGGCTTTCGTCAGCTAGAGGACAAGTTCAGAAGGCATCTTTTAGGTCAATCACACTATACCATTTGTCAACCGGGGACACATTTTTCAGCAAAGTATATGGATTATAGACCTTGGGAAATAGGGTTTTTGTTCTTTGATTTACTGCTCTTAAGTCTTGTATCAACCGATGATTACCATCTGATTTTTGAACTGCCAAGATAGGTGTATTATGTCTTACATGCAAGGCTCTAAGGTGCCCTTTTTTATTAAATCCTCGATTGTTGGTTTCAATCCCTTTCTTCCCTCTAGAGTTTCAGGTAGTATGCATGTGTTGAGTATACCCGAGTTCTTTCGCTTCCCCCGTAGCTGCCCACCTCCCTCTCGGGCTAGTAGAATTGCGGTTTATTGGGGTCCGCTCTTGCGCTGTGACTATTTCACATTTCACACACACACCCACTCACACGCCACTCAACCACGCGATACTTACGGCTCCTTTTCCTGCGTGGATTCTTCGTGCACGTCGATTTTACGAGTGAAAAATTGCTGCTGCAGCCTCGGAGATTTAGCTCCGAATTCCGAGAGCTCGGGGCCCGTGTTAATTATTCTTTTTTTCCTTAATGTGGCTTTTGCGGCTTTTCGGAATCCGGTTGGTTCAGAGGAGGTCCTCCATCCCGTCTGGGCGCTGAACTCAGTGGGGCTCCGCCCGGATCGAGGATAGGGGAACCCCCTGGATACCCCCAAACCAGATCACGTCTGGGGTCACTAAGATTGTTGTAAATGGAAATTTATTCAGCCAAATTAAAAATAAAAATCGTTTTATTAGCAGTCAAATTCCATCTAGCCAGCCCTGAAAAAAAAACAGTGCCAAGCCCAGGGATTGACCCTGGGTGTGGGACAGGGAGTCAGCCTCAGGAGACGCTATGCCCACACACCTCCATCCTGGCACAAGCAGTTTTTATAGGGAAAATTCTGCCTGAGGCCAAGATTTCCACATTAAGTCTTTTCTTCCATTCAGAGTCCATAGGTTAATAAGATTTTCTTTTCTGGTGATGAGGAAGAACAATTCAGTGTCTGGAGTTGTTGAATCCCTTGATGAAATTTACGGGAACGCTGTATTCACATGCATCTGCCTGAGGATTTCCGTGATATCCATCTCTGGTCAGTTATGTGATGATCAGCACCTGGGAGGTATCTCTCTAGACATGGCCCATCTCCTGGCTGAGCCACATCCTTTTATCTGTAAATCGGGTTCCAATATACACCAGGTCTCACCTGCAAGGGTGGGGGGGGCTTCTAATACAAACGAGCATAATCTAACAAGTATGCAATATTACATATTTCATACAAGGAATGGCGTGAATTATGTTTACTACACATAACATTTTCCTTGCATGCACAGCTTTTACTTTACCTATTAAACTGTCTTTATGTCAGCTCATGAGTTTTTCTTGCTTTTGCCCTTCTGTACATTTGAAAATGGAAAAGAGTTGGGTGGAACTGTTGATCTGCTTGAGGATATGAAGGCTATGCCGAGGGATCTGGACAAGCTGGATAGGTGGGCTGAGGCAAATCGTATGAGGTTCAATAAGGCAAAGTGCCAGGTCCTGCACTTGGGTCACAACAACCTCAGGCAGTGCTACAGGCTTGGAGTGGTTGGAAAGCTGCCCAGTGGAAAAAGACCTGGGAGTTCTCATTGACAGCCAGCTGAATATGAGCCAGCATGTGCCCAGGTGGCCAAGAATGCCAATGGCAGCCTGGCTTGTAGCAGAAATCCTGTGGCCAGCAGGACCATGGACGTGATTGTTCCTCTGTGCTTGGTACTGGTGAGGCCACACCTTGAATCCTGGGGTCAGTTTTTGGCCCCTCACCACAAGAAAGACATTGAGGTGCAGAAGCATGTCCAGAGAAAGGCAGCAGAGCTGAGGAAGATGCTGGAGAATAAGTCCTATGAGGAGTGGCTGAGGGAGCTCAGTTTGTTTAGCCTGGAGAAAAGGAGGCTCGGGAGACCTTATCATTCTCTGTAACTACCTGAAAGGAGGCTGTGGCAAAGTGGGTGTTGGTCTCTTCTCAAAAAGCAAGTGATGAGAAGAAATGGCCTCAAGTTGTGACAGTGGAGGTTTAGATTGGATATTAGGAAAAATTTCTTCACCAAATGGGTCCTAAAGCATTGGAACAGGCTGCCCAGGGAAGTGGTAGAGTCACCATCCCTAGAGGTATTTAAAGGCATATAGATGTGTCACTTAAGGATGTGGTTTAACGGTGGACTTGGCAGTGTTAGGTTATTGGTTGGACTTGATCTTAGAGCACTTTTCAAACCTAAATGATTCTGTGTCTGAGAAATGACCACCCACTTTTTAAAATTTTAAAAGGTTTATTAAACCTTAACAAAAATTACAAGAAAAGGACAAAATAAGGAAAAAATTCAGCACTGGGAGCATCCCCCCCCCCCCCCATGGTTGGTAACCATGTGGCTGACTCATCCACAAAATGGTTGCTCCACCTTTTATACCCTTGGTGTTGCAACAGGTAACCCTAGCCCCTTCCAAAGTCTGTCTGTTAATTCTCCATCGCTGTCCATTGGTTTGGACTGCTTTCTTGTAACTTGTTTGGAGGTCAAGTGTTGCCATGCCGTGCCTCTTAGTAACCAGCCTGCCCCTTCCCCCAAGTGCCCAGACTGCCAAGACCATCCAGGGATAACAATGCTGGGGGGGACGGACACTTTGCAGTAGCATAACTATAAATCTATAAAATTTCTCTTGACATACATATAATGTTCACCCCTTAATTGTGAGAGCCAACCATCTCATTACTCATCTATAACAAACCCCCTTTTTTCTTTTCATAAGCCATTTGGCTCAAACAGTTAACCCTTATCTCTGATTCTGATAATTTGCTCTCACTTCTCAGAAATAAAAAAAATTTAATGAGTCATGCTAGCATCTGTTGATGTGGATGAGGACAGAGGAAACACAGATAATTTCTGGTTATCTTTAGGCCCACTTATTGATGAATTTGTTGGAAATAGAAAAATTAATCATAAACATCTGCTATGGCTTCCTTGTTCCCACCTTACCATGCCTACAGAATTGCTGCCTGCAGCAGGGTTATAATCTTCTTGGTGGTGAACACAGGGGTCAACCCAGTCTTGCCCTCTGTCTTTTTTGGTTTTACTTTACCTGTTGGTTCTTAAGGGAACTGCCCTAATACCTCTTATGGTTCCCTGTGTACCTCCCCTCAACAGATGCTTGTAATTCTTATCCATTAAAATAGGATAATTACATGAATAAATGATACAGTTTAAACTCTCTGCCCAAAGTGTTAGTTAAAACAATTTTTAAGCCAGTTGGTGAAAGCTTTATTTTCCTTTTTGGACTTTTTCGAGCTTTTTCTCAGTTTTTTCTCGCCTGGTTTGGATGTTATTACAGTCTATTCTTTGGGTTCTTTCACCGAGCCTTGAATTCTGTTGACATGAGTTTACTCTTGCTCTGCAGTTTGTAAAGTTAATTTAGTGGTTAGCAGTACTTGAAAGGGACTTCTCTCTACAAGAACAGAGTGTACACAGAGAGCTAGGGTCTATTTTAGCTAGCAGAGCTGGATAGTGATGCACGCACAAATATATATATACACACACGTCTGTTTTTTGAGGTGGGACAGCAGTCAGATGCACAGTCGTGTATCTAGAGCTATGTTCTTGGGCATGCTCAGCCCATGTGTGCACACAGGAACATGTGCACTGTTAGTGCACATATATACAGGTACTTGCTTACTTACACAGAGCTCTTGTGTACAGCAGTATTTGTCAGTAGCACACACTTGTGTACACTCAACCCGTCACACTCGTACATGTGTGCTGCACAGACACTCACTTATGTACAGTCTCTACTAATGCACACGTGCTTACAAGCACAAGATTTGCTTGCAGACATTTTGTGCACACCGATGTGTGCAGTGTCATACACATTAATATATGCATGTCTTATATGGAGCTATACTCACACTTGAGGGTGTGTAATTTAACACTAATATTCACAGCTGTGCACACGTCATGTGTACACATCAGCACAGCTATGTGAACAGTGTTATGCACACTAATACACATGTACCCTGTTCAAAGCAGGAAGTGTACACATGCATCTGGGCACACACAGAGCTGTGGACACTGGCTCACATGTGTACAGTACTTTGTTAGAGTTCTCTTGGCCCTGACACCCCTGTGGATAGGAGAGAGTAGCGTGGGTGAGAGCAGACAAGCTTGTTATCTTGGACTGAAGGAGGGAAAGGTATCTTTGTTATGCATTTAAGCCTTCGCCATTTAAGTCCTTCTCTTAGCTTGAAAGAGAAGTAGTACTTTGCTATTGTTCATTACAGGTACACATCTTTGTTGAAGGCTGATTTACTAAAATATGAATATCAATCTAATATTGATATCCAACTGAGACAGACAAAAAGTCTCTAACAGTTTAAAGTTAGAAAGTGTATGTTTATTGCAATGGCTGGGCAGCACGTGGGATAACTCCCTAATGCACACTGCAAAAATCACACGTATTACAAAGCCCTTATATTTGCAGAAGTCTTGAATACACAAAATATGAATGCATATTTATATCCCTGTCACTTCCTCTGCTCCGCTTCGTATGCTAATTGGCCAAAAGGCTATTAAGCATGTGTAGTTCTGTCCCCTGAAATGAGTCTGAGTCCATTTTGGGGAGGGGTCTCCAAAATGAGGAAGTAAGATAAGTCTTCCTTGTTCTGACCTTTCTACCTGTTGCCTTCAGGGGAGGCAATGGCGACCTGGTGTCAAGGAGGCAGCACGGCAGCCCGGCCTAGTCCGGGCTACTCGGGCTAATGACACACGCTAACACCAATGTGGTGGACGGTTGAAAAGCGTTTATTATCTTATCTCATGGGTTTAAATAGTCTTGGGGGACTTTGCTACGTCGGGGGGGGGGGTTGGTAGGGTCTCTAGGGTTCGTCAGGAGTGGAAAACTACTGGGTTAGGTGTGGTTACATGTTCTGGGGGTAGTAGATAACGTGTTGCAAAGGGCGAGGGGGGAAGGGTCTTTCTTTCCGTCACATCCCGAGATCTTCCGTTCGCCTGTCCCTATCTACCACATCTCCCCCCTCCTTTTCATAAATAAAATGAGGTAGTCATAGATATAGGCACTGGAGTGAGGTACAAACTTGTAACTTGGTAAGGAAAAGGTGGTTTGGTAAACCTGAGTAATTTTCGCAAGGCGAGTCTCAAGGGCTTTTGCGACTGACTGTGTTCGTAGTTTTTGGTTTACAGCATTTGTTGGTGGCCTACGAACAGAATGTTCGCCCGTTCTAGACGGGCCTGAACAAACGAGACTAGTTTGTTCAGTAGGCATGGTCCTATGGTAACAGCTAAAAGCAGTATTGCCAGTGGACCTACCAGGGCAGAAATTAAAGTTGTGAGCCAAGGTGATTGATTGAACCAGGATTCAAACCAGCTCTGTTGGGTTTCCCTGTCTTTCTTTCTCTGAGCCAGTCTATCTCGGAGTTCTGCCATGGAGTCTTTAACGACTCCCGTATGATCTGCATAAAAGCAGCATTCCTCTTTCAAGGCTGCACACAGTCCTCCTTGTTGCATGAACAAGAGGTCCAGTCCTCGCCTATTTTGTAAAACTACTTCTGAAAGCAAAGAGACTGATTTCTCTAGATAGGAGATGGATTTCTCGACCCTCTGCAGGTCTTCGTCGATGGTCATTTGCAGCTGAGAGAGTCCATGCTGTTGGGTTGCGATGGCTGAGACACCCGTGGCTGTGCCAGCTGCTCCCAGGCCGAGCAGCATTGCGATAGTTATACCTGTGATTATTTCTCTTTTGTGGAGTCTGTCAGGTTCCTCAAGAAGGTGGTACATCTCTTCGTCTGAGTGGTACAGGACCCTAGGAACAATCAGAACTTGGACACAGAAGTCGATAGAGTCATTAAATTTGGCAAGGAACACACAAGGACTCACTCCGGATCGCTGGCAAACCCACATCCCAGATGCGGATGGGACCACCCACTTATTGGTTTTTCTGTTGGGCTTGACAACTTTAGTGCAGAAGTTGCCTTTCTGCTTTGCTAAAGTTGCATTGCCAAAACATCTGCCCTGTCCTGTGATGTGACTCAGGGTGATTCCTCTGCGGGGAGTGTCCCATCTGCACTGGTGGGGGGCACTGGCTGTGGAGTAACTGAAGGGGGTGTCCAAAGCAATGCCTTCATAAAAAGGGGGTTTAACATCATAATAAAGCCAACAGGAGTTAGTCAGGTTCGGTTTGGTTTCGTTTAGGGTTAGGAAGGTAGCTTCTAGCATACGAAAGATTGGGTTTGGATCTGACTCAGCCATGCGGCCTATCCGGAGGGCATCCGCAAGGCCGGTCGGGGTGTCAGTGACTTTTGGGGGCAAGGTTTTGGGGTGGGTTGTGTTTTTCCCTTTTAGCACGTTCTTGATAACTTTATTGGGTCCCACTGGTCGAGGTGCTGGTGGTTGGAGCCTAAAAATTCGTACATTCACCCACCTCCTCGGTCCTCTGAGGACCACTGTCCACGTTGTACCCGTGGCCCAACTAGGGTGATCTGGCTGTAGGACAGTCATGTTATAACTTACGCATCCCCGTAATCTAGGCTGTGCATTGTGGTCTCCACAGCCAAAGGGTGCCCAGGTGAACTGTAAGAATTTGTCGGGCTCCTGCGGTTGCCACCCATCTCCCCATGGTCTGGCATCTGTAACAATGGTTTCGCAGCCCCAATATCCGCAATGTCCCCACCCCGGGTAGTCGCAGTACCTTTTCCCTGGGTTGGATGCTGGGCACCAGTAGGATATGTACATGAGTACGATACGTGGGTTAATGGGCCGTAGTTTTGGTTGTCCTGGAAACAGATCGGCTATGTGGAACACGAAGGATGGGGTGTTCGCTGTGGTGACCTCTTTGAACACCTTGTCACTTGAAAGATGTTGCATGACCCACCTAAATGGCTGATGAGGGTAGTGGCCTGGGTCGGCTTGCCCCCCGGCCACAAGCCCCAACAGAAAAATCGCACAAAGACACTGTGCATGTCTGGGTCTCACCGGTGTGGGACTCTCGGGTTTTGTCTGGCGGCTTGGTGGTCCGTCATCTCCCTCTGGAGCAGGGGTGTACGCGTCATGGGGACGGTCCATGAGCATGTCCTGCAAACCGAAACTCACAGTTTTTCATTAGTTTCATTCTGAAAGTCAGTTTGATTGGCAGCAATGGGTGTACAGCAGTGGCCGTCATTATAAATTTGTAATCCTGACTCCTAACATAGCAAGGATGTCCCTTCCTATCAGGGGTGGAGAGTTTTGCAAAATGTAGGGGTGGATTGCTACTTTTTGTTCTGGTCCCTTTTTTGTATGAAGCGTTATAGCTACTAATTGGGTGCTTTTTCAAGCTCGGGACGGCCCTCCCACTCCATTCCCTGGGGGGACTTCTTTGCATTGCCAGTGTCAGGGCCACAGTGCTTGGGGAAACATCGGGCAGTCTGCTCCTGTGTCTGCCCAAAACTGAAGCCCTGTTACATGGGGGTCCTGACTGCCATAAAGGCGGCATGTCCCCCACACCCTCGGGGGCTCCTTCCCTATTTTCATGGCCAGGGCCACCCAGGGGTCCCGTTCTGGGGCGTCCCCTGCTGACCCTGCGGCACAGGCGCTGCTTGCGGTGGTAGTGGGTATGACAGTACCGCAGGCTGTGTTGCAAAACTCTGCAATTGTGTCGCTGGCGGGGGTATGAAGCTGGCTGCCTCCTGTGGGGGTATGGGGTATAACGGCTCCCCGCCCCACTGGGGGTTGGCATAGATGGGCCGCCTTGTATTCGCGGCGGGAGGAGGCTGAGTGCGGCCCGCACGCCCCCTCCCTTTCCCGTTTCCCTGGGGCCGGGACCTGCATTCCTTAGCGAGATGCCCTTTCCTCCCGCAGCCCCAAAAGGATCCCCTCGGGCGTGTTTGGGGTGGAGGCACGGCGGCAGGCTTTCGTGCCGGCTGGGGACAGCTCACCGCGATGTGACCTGCCTCACCACACTTGAAACATGCCATGGCACTGGTCAGGGTGTAGACGGCTGCCTGAATGGGTGTCAGGTGCTCTTCCCTTACTACACGTCTGATCATGTCAGCCAGGCTGGCTCCGGCTGGCAGGGAACGTAAGATATCCTTGGTGACAGAGTTGCACTGCTGGCGCAAGCAGTCAGCTACCACGGGGCCCTTTGCCTCTGCCGGCAGGGTAAAGGAGTCTACCGCTGCCTGCAGGCGATCCACAAACTGCATGAAGCTTTCGCCCTCTGCCTGCCTCACGGTGGACCACGGTGCCGGCTTGGCCACGACTCAAGAGGCTGTGCAAATAGCCTCCCTGGCAGCCCGAGTGGTCACCCTGACCTCCTCAGCCTGCATCTGCGTGGCTTGTTGCTGAGATGTGATCATATCATCGTGCTTTCCTATCAGTCTGGATAAACTTGATCTGTGTAGTGGTTGCTTTGCGCCAGATGCTTGGGCTAATAGCTTTGTACAATTATCCTCCCATTCCTGTCTAAACACAATCATTCCTGCACCATCAAGTATCATGCGACCTTTTCGCTCGATATCAAAGGGAAGCAGGTCGTCATTACTAAAAAGACTGTCGATTAAAGTGGAGACCATGGCCGAATTGATTCCTTTTTCTGCAATGGCTTTGACAATTGACTGTACATCTTTTGGGTTTACCGGGGTATATACCCTTTGTTGGTTCACTTCCGGGCCGGTGAGCCTCACTGGGAAGGCTTGTATGGCAGCCGCTGGGGACCATTCAGCACAGGCTATTTTTATTTCTCCCCAGTTGGTAAACTGGGCTGGTTCGTATTGTGGCTGCTTTTCGGTGCGGCTTAAAGCTTTACTCAGTTTTGTCTTAAATCGCGTTGGCTCCGTTTCCTCCGTCTCCGAGTCCCAGCCGGCTTTCGTCAGCTCTTCCAAGCTGGCGGAGCTGCTGCCGGACTCCGAGTCGGAAGTCGAATGCCGGCGCATTTCCGGGGCTCAGTGCCTTTTTGTCCGGCTCCGAGCTCGCTCCTCCCCGCGGGGGTGGCACCGCTCCCGCCCCCCAGGCTTGCCCAGTCTCCTGCAGGGGGAGGTCTCTCCCTTAAATGGTAGCGGCGTCAGGCACGGCTGCCGATTGGCTCCGTGCCCTCTGCTGCTCTCCTTTCTCCCGCGCACGCGCATTCCTGAAACTGCGCGCCTCCCGGCTTTTCGTGCCGAGACTGCCCACGCCCCGCCCCTCTCCTTGGCTGCCAGCGCCATTTTCAACGGAGTAGGGTGGTGGTGTGGTTGGGGTCTCCTCCCAAGCCGTGGTTTCTGCATCCCTGGCTTCCCTCGCCAGCCCCTGCCAAAAGCATTCCGCGCGCTGCTGCACCTCCGGCAATGGGTCACTGACCGGCGGCGGCGGGACGGACGGGGAAGCCACGGATTTCTTGGAGGTTTCTGCGGCAAGGATTGGGCTCTGGCCCGGGGAGTTGGGTGCCGCACCGGGCCCCCCCGGATCTCCGCTCCCGGGCGGATCGTCTTCAGGGGCAGTTTGCATTCCCACTCCTGCCCCTAGCTTGGGTGTAACCAATAAACACGTACGCGCCGCGCTCCATGTCTCCTGCTCTTCTATTGCTCTGCGCAGGGCTTTCTCTACTTTGCCCCACGCCTTAAGGTTTTTGCCACTGCCTTAGGATTTCATGTCCTCGGCCAGCATGGTTTGCATTTTTCCCATATTTCCGGATGCAGAACATCCACGGGGCATTCAATTGCCCCAAGCTCAAGCAGCCTTGCTATAGCAAGATAAAAGTCTTTGAGCTTACACTCGATATCCCATTGCTTCTGAATCGCATTTACAACCCTGGCGATGGCGTCCATGACGATCGTGGGTCCTGGGACTTCTCCCTTGCCTAGATACGGTTTGACCACTCTGGCCGCTGCCCTTGTCCAGGTGATTCCCGCTACCTGAGTGAATTTTTCCCGGGTTTCGGCACCAGATATGTTGCCTTCAGGGGAGGCAATGGCGACCTGGTGTCAAGGAGGCAGCACGGCAGCCCGGCCTAGTCCGGGCTACTCGGGCTAATGACACACGCTAACACCAATGTGGTGGACGGTTGAAAAGTGTTTATTATCTTATCTCATGGGTTTAAATAGTCTTGGGGGACTTTGCTACGTCGGGGGGGGTTGGTAGGGTCTCTAGGGTTCGTCAGGAGTGGAAAACTACTGGGTTAGGTGTGGTTACATGTTCTGAGGGTAGTAGATAACGTGTTGCGAAGGGCGAGGGGGGAAGGGTCTTTCTTTCTGTCACATCCCGAGATCTTCCGTTCGCCTGTCCCTATCTACCACACTACCTTTTCAATGCATACATGACAAATGAATCGTTGTAGTTTTCCTGTGTTCAATGGATTCCTCAAGTATGGTAAGTTTGCAACTGTTTTCGTGTCCCTGAAATCTGTTTATCACATTCTGTTTTTCATTATAAGCACAGCTACCCAAACACAAAGTTTACAAGCAATGAGTTACTAGATCCTGGATATCTTATCTAAGATCCGGGTACTGTTAACTATGAACAAAGACTATCTCTCTACTTCTGCTAACTCAGCAACATCTAATTTAACTATCATTTTAACTTTCCTAAAATTCTTAATTCTTCAAAATTAGTGTCTCAAAGGCTGTTCTTGTTTTGTTTTTTTGTTTTTTTTTCCCTAACACTTGATAATGTTGTAGGGAAGTAGGAAAAGCTTTAGAGAAGTGAAAAGATCACAATGGACTGCACTAGACTGCACTAGGACTGCAATGTGTAGTGAGACACAAGCTGGGACAATTTCCCATTTCTTTGAGCATCTCTGCCAGAAGGAGGAAGCACACCTATGTGCTGGAAGCTCCTTGACTTTTCCCTCTCACTCTGCCATAAGTGTTGACTAATTAATTACACACAAAGCAAGATTTTTCTGTAGCCTGTAGTAGGAGGTAGTAAGAGATTGCACAGCAAATGCTTGACATGACAGGTTTAGATGTAGGTACAGATCTGAAACTGCTCATTTCACAGTTTCATGCCATGACCCCTTGTAGGTTTGCTATTCTTAAGAGTGTTTCTTCTTGGTTGTGGGAGGAGAGCTTGGAAGGAGAAGCAGAGTGAAGCTTCTAGGACACAGCTCTCAGCTGAAGAAGAACTTTTAGGAGCTGATCAAGGAGGGAAATCTCTAGACATGGGCACAGAGCTGGGTCCGTGAAGTGAAGCAGGGCAGGCAGTCTGGTTTGGGCATTTTACACTCTCCCTGCTCCATAGAAATGGGGCTGAACTAGTTTGAAACAATGGGAAAGCAAATACAAAGAGGAAATTAGTGTTTTATACTCTTAATGCTTGCATAACTCAAGGAGCCCATGCAATTCTCCCCAGCAGCCCCAACTACAAAGCAGCCCAGAGGAGGGCAAGAGAAGAGGGGAGACGATACTCTTCTTCCCCCTGGGGACCCCCAATCAGCAAACTACAGGTCCCTGCAGTAAGGCCCGTTTTTCCAATCAGCTAGGAGGAGAAAGAAAGAAAACAAGAGAAGAAAGAAGAAACAAAAAAAAAAAAAAAAAGAGGAAGTTAAACAAAACAAACTTTACAAACAAAGAAACAAAAACTTTACTTTCTTTCTGAAAGGTGAAATCTAAAAAAACCCAACTTGCTTGGGATTCAGACTGAGACTCTCCCCTGCGCCACCAGGTTGGCTCCACTGATATCCCCACTGCTGTGCCTCAACTCCCTAGCACCTCCCGGCCTGGAGCAACTGCTAAGAGCCACCTATGTGGGCCCCCGAGACCCCCGTACAACAGACAGCTCTCAACCCCTGGCAGCACCAGGCGCAAAGGCCTCCACTGCCTGCGGCTCCTGCCGCCCAACTTCCCCGGTCCACAAGCACAGCCTTCACCACCAGCAGCCCTGCACTGGTGGACCAGTGGCTCTTGGTTTCAACACCCTGACACTTGGCAGCACCAAGCCCAAAGGCCCTCGCTGCACGCGGCTCTTGCTGCCAGTGGCCCCACACCTCCAAACTCCCCGGGTCCACAAGCACAGCCCTCGCTGCTAGTAGCCCCCTATTGGTGGACCGGCGGTTCTGGGTTCCAACTCCCCTGACCATCGTGGCCAACCCCAGTCAGGTTGGTGCCACCGAAAGTCTCCATGCCAGGTGCCTCCCCTGGCCCGCCACCGGCCACGCGGGCTCACGCAGTCCCTAGCTCAGAAACCCCACACACTCAGTGAAAGCAAAATAGTCTGCTTAATAGTCACTGCTGGTAGCCTCCCCTCTGCCCATGGTCTTCCTCCACTTCTGAGCCACACAGCGCCCTGATCTCATGAAACCCGTCCCACCAAGCACAGCCGTGAACACGACTCTATGCAGACTCACCCCCCCACCAGCTTCTTCCTCTCTTCTTTTTCTGCTAGTGGGTCGGGGAGACCCTGTCTGCCTCCTCCCCCATGGTCCCTGCTCAGGAATCCCTGCGCACCTGTTTTTTTTCTAACTGGCAGCCCTGCCCGCGCCAGCCCTCCCGCGGTCTCTGGGTACTCTGCCAGGTGCTACCACTTGGCATTACTAAGTCACCACGGCTAGGCATGCAGTGCTTCCCAGACGCTGACATTAACTTGTCCCTCTTGAGCTTCGGCTGGCAAGCTATGGAAGGTATTGTGCTGATTGCACACTAGAAGTTCACTGCACTCAGTGCACCAATGCTCCACGTGGGGCAGCTGCATGGTCCTTCCCCCTCTGCTACCCGTGGGCTGGGAAAGTTACCTCAACTACCCGTCCTGACACGAGCGCCATTTCTACTGAATGACGCCTTTCGCCATCACTCTAACACTGTTGCTCTCAACTTGGCAACCTCCAAGTGCTCTTGAGCGCTTACAAATCTTTCAGTTTCATGCGCCCTGCTGGGCAGGGGGTCTCTGCTTTTGTCTTTTACACGTCCCACCTGCCACGTTTCTGCCTTTCTTCCACAGGCATCCCCCCAGTGACAGGGCCCCCTCCTTCTTCTCTTACACATCCCACCCTGCTTCCAACCGTCCATTGTCCTGAAGCTTCTACTGATCAGGACCGATCCGTATATTACTAATGTGAAGCTCACGTTCATATACTGGAATTACGGAACTATATTCTGGCCAAAATAATTATGAGGATCTTCTACTTTTCGTATTTACCCTAAGCACACTCCAGAACTACCCCACTCACACTTCAAGCATACACACGCTTATACTCACAGTCTTCTAGATCCTTCTCCTTATTTTTCGTTATATAGTCCTTCACTGTCTCTGGGTCTACCTGCAATCACTGATGGTCTAGAGAGAGGTTGTTCAATCTGCCAAAATCAACAGGGACGCAATTAGTCTGAAATCTCCTGGGCCACTGGAGAAGAGGCTTTATATCCCGGATGAGTCCCCATTGTGATAAACAACTGCCTACTTTTTAAAACTTTAAAAGGTTTATTAAACCTTAACAAAAATTACAACAAAAGGACTAAATAAGGAAAAAATTCAGCACTGGGAGCATCCCCCCCACATGGTTCGTAACCATGTGGCTGACTCATCCACAAAATGGTTGCTCCACCTTTTATAACCTTGGTGTTGCAACAGGTAACCCTAGCCCCTCCCAAAGTTTTTCTGTTAACTCTTTGTCACTGTCCATTGGTGTAGACTGCTTTCTTGTAACTTGTTTGGAGGTCAAGTGTTGTCATGCCATGCCTCTTAGTAACCAGCCTGCCCCTTCCCCCAAGTGCCCAGACTACCAAGATCATCCCAGGATAACAATGCTGGGTGGGGGAGCACTTTGCAGTAACATAACTATACATCTATAAAACTTCTCTTGACATACATATAATGTTCACCCCTTAATTGTGAGAGCCAAGTCTCTCATTACTCATCTATAACATGTGATTTTATTGTTTTCTCCCCTATCCTGCTGATGGGAAGTGAGCATGTGTGGGAACCCCTGGCCTGGTTCAGGGGTCCTGTGTGGTGGTAAAGTTTCTCCTCCAACCTTTGCTTCCAAAGAAAAACTCCACAGCCTCTTGTTGTTCGGTCTCAAGGCAGTTTATTGCTAGTTATCTAAAAGATTGTCTTAGCGGGCTGCGGCTGTTTGGTCAGCAGCCCAGGCAGAGACACACACACACCCCTGACACCCTCTCTCTCTGGTGTCTACTTCTTCTCTCTCCCCGCCCAGGGCTGCTGCTATCTTTTATATGATACATTACGTGTTCCATGTTTACAGTTTTTCCCCAATACCTACTACCTATGTTACAAGGTGCTTTTCTACTCTAAACCAATCCATAAGTGCCAGCATCACCAAGAACATGGAGGTGAGGAAGAACAGGATCAGCCCACTTTCCTCCATCTTAGAACTTCTGACCCCCATGTACAAAGTAAAAACCCCCCTGTACAGGTGCTAAACCCCCCCTGTACAATACTAAAAAATTTTCCCCTCTAGTTTGTAACTACTTCTACTATACCATCTAACCCTTTGTGACTACTTGTTCCACCTTCAAAGTTGGTAACTCATTCCATGGCTCAAACTCAAATCACAGCTGTTTTCAGCTGCTTGCCAGGGTCTAAAATGCTTCTGACCAAGGCCTGGAACCTCCAAAAATGTCTGAGGGACATTTTGAGTTCCAACAATCATGTGACTGGGTGGGAGCTTAGCTGCTGGCCATGGTCAACCCACCACAGAACAGCACAGGAAGTTCTTTTGTGTCATTGATAGCAAGGTTAGTGTGATGGGTTGATGCTGGCCAAATGCCAGTGCACCCATGAATATAATTTACTCATTTTCCTCTGCTATAGTTAACAGAGGAGGGGGAAAGAAAACTCATGGGGTGAGATAAAGATTAGGAGAAAACACTTTAAGGGCAGAACAGGCTCAAGACTTTAAAACATATAAAGAAAAATTTATTAACAGAATTAGAAGAGGATAATGAGAAGCAAAAATAAACCTTTAGAATACCTTACCCCCCACCCCAGCCCTTCTTTCTTTCCCACCGACAGTGCAGGGAGACAAAATATGGGAATTTAAGTTAGTTTGCCACTTCTTAAGATCTTTTTTCACTTTGCTTAAGGAGAGGAGTCTCTTTTGCTATGCCATGGGGTCTTTCCTATGGGAAACAGATTTCTGTGAACTTTCTCAAGGTGGTTTTATTTTTCACGGCTAACAGTCCACCTGGAACTTGCTTGCAACATGAAGTCCCTCCCATGGCTTGCAGTCTTCCCACAACTGATTTTCATGGGCCATTTAGTTATGGGGTGCAGCTTTTAAAGATGAGCTGTTCTAGAGTATAAAAGCAAGAGTCCTCTTCCTTAATCTCTTGAAAGTAAGGGTTTTCTTTCTCTCTGTTCAAGCCTCTCACCAGATCACAGCTTTTCAGCATCCAGACGCTCCAGCACGAGTGCCTTTGTCTTGTGGGTTGCGGGTGAATGCTGCATCCCCCCCATGCACTTCATGAATTACAGGGAAACTGTTCTATTATAGCCCATATCATGGCTTGCAGAAGAATCTCAGCCCCGATGCTCAGAGCACCTCCTCCTCCCCCTCCCTCTTTTGCACCGATCTTAGTGTCACCATATTTTTCTCCTCACATGTCCTCACTTTTTCCTTTTCTCTGACTCGGGGGAGAATTGGTATCTGTAGGTTCGTTTGTTCTCAAGTTCTATCAATTGAAACAGTTTTTATAGAGCTCTGCAGCACTGAAAGGTTGATCTTGTCTAGGCTCCACAATCAGGGAATTGCTCACTATGTTTCTCTCTCTATTGGTCACATGGTCTCCACATGCACTGGGCAAGTCTCGCTGGCTGCCAGCTCCATTACACACCTTTTCTTCATGCGGGACACTGAAAAAAGAAAAGCTGCTGCCGCTGCTTTTGTCTTTCTGTCCGCAGCACGGCTGGTTAAAAGCGGCTAATAAAGTCCATTGTGAGCCATGCCGAGAGAGCCGCAGCCGCATGGCACTGCCCCAGCCCCATGGTTGCTTGCGGCGCTGGGATGGCCCCTAGCAGCATGGTCCAGCGACCCCTGCTGGGAAGGGACCCTGGCTTGCCCCCCACCTTTCTTTAGAGAGCAGGGAGCAAGAGCACTTCCTGCATTTTTTTTTTTTGTTCTTAAATATGTCATCATAGAGGCGTTTCCAGCTTTTCTAATTGGCTTAGCAGTGTGCCAGTTCTCAGAGCTAGCCAGCGATTGGTTTTGCCAGGCACAGAGGAAACTGCTAGCAGTTCTTCACAGAGAATCACTTCTGTAGCTGACTTTTTCCCTCTTGAGCACGGATCAATTAACACAAAACCAGCACAGTCAGTATTAAAAGCTTCATCCTGTTAAGTATATGGTGCATCTCAACATTTTCTGAAATACACCAGAGGGCTCCTATTTTTTTTATAGGAGAGGACTATTGCGTAACTATTTTTAAACACCTGACCTCTAGTTATAGATGCACAAATTATTATTCATTCAGTTAAAAAGTGGAAAAAAAATCGAGGAAAAAAGCCACCAAACCAAACTTTTTTTTTTTTTTTTAAATGGAAATGCTACCTAGGGAAATAGGGAAAAAAGTATTATAAAACATAGAATACATACATGATTTATCAGAATTTTACCTTCACAAATAGAGTAGTGCATTAGTCAAGGACTTTCTTTGCCATTTGTAAATGGACTGTTACAGCAGATTTTAAATAAATTTACAGCTTATGTCTGAATTGGAGGAGATCGGACTAGATGCTTTCTGACCAGCTATTTTTACTCATTAAAATTTTTTAATTAAATTATTCATCAGTTATTATTTTTACAGGACACTGAGATATATTTATGGATGCTTGCAGAAGTCTGTTCAAAGCAAGTGGCCAGCTAATACAACAATGAGAACAAGAGTTGTTAGGTAAGTTACTTGTCATTTTATGCTGAAAATAATATTTTGTTGTCTTATTACTGTCACACTTCAGTGTACTTATCAATTTTTTCTTTTAGTGACAAAAGTTTTTAGTATTTATATAAATTACAAGAATATTTAAAATTATTGTGGTACTGGGGCATGATATCAATTAAGGATCTGATAGATTCTTAGTCATGTTGTTGGAGACTTTCTAACAGTCTAGTACAGAGGTCAGTATAGCTATACTTAATAGCTTTAACTTTGAATTTACTTGTATTTTGTTAATTTATTTAATCTAAGATCTTGGGAAAGAGAAAAAGTTCTCTCAAAGTGATAGTTAACCCTTTATATCCTTTAATGATTATGCTCCTGTCATGCCATCTGGGAGGACTGTGCTTATCCAGGGACTCTTATGTAGTGTGTGTTAATTACTGGAAAAATCTTACACATGCTAAGATAAGTGTCCTTTAAAGTGCAGACGTAACATGTTAAGGAAACTAATACCTTCTCAGAAAGGTGATTAGACTGACATTAGATTTCACTGAGGTACTTTCTTCTCTGAAATATATAGTTTTCTGCATCAATGGAGACTCCCTGTGCTGATCACTTGGAATCAGCATTCATTTTGGAAAATATGTACTTTTATGCTGTCCCAGTTTTATTTCACTGCTCCAGTTCAATCATGTTAAAACATTCCAGAGTCTCTTTAAAAATGTTGCAAGCTACTGAACCTGACTCCTTTGGACTGGCACAGAGTACAAAAACTCCAGTCTGCATTCATAAATCATTTGAATAAATAGTTCTTTCTTTAACACTACCAGTTGCTAGTGCAGGTCAAAAAAACCTTCTGACAAAAATGAGGTCTTGACACTTGTTCTAAATGTTACTGGGGATTTAAAGGTTTCAAAGCCACATCTTTTCTACATTTGCATAACTTTTTTTTTTTTTTTTTTGGCAAGCCTAGATTTCTAATAGGCCCAATATCTGACACTGATCTGATATACTGAGGTTAATCTCCCATTGAACAGTGTCTTCCAGATGATTTGTCATTGGCTCTTGCTTATCACTGTGACTAGAGACAGAAATGAAGATATGGGAATCCTTCCTTTCCCAGAGTTTCAGTTAATGTTAGTGTACTTAGTACAGTACCTTCCATGCTTATTTTCCTGTCATTTAGTATTCATAACAATAGTGACTCAAGATTTTAATGAAGAAAAATCTTCAAGAAAATGCCTGCCAACAGTGTTCTGCAGGAGTTTTGCCTTCAAATTGAGGCTGCTCTCATCAAATGTATTTGGGCTAGTCTATTGCAAACGTGTAGAACTTAGAAGCAAATACCATGTCTCTTCCTGTTTCTTCCCATATATAGAGAACACCATGTGGCTTTCCTTAAGTGATACAGCTTACACTGAGAATTTTTCTGGGATCTCTGCTGGATACTATAAATATTGGGTCTCTTTCTCTCTTCATAAGTGGATACTTGTGACTTGTCTCTAGAGTAGAGTTTTGTGGGGGTTTTTGCAGCCTCCATTGAAGAATATTACCTTTTACTGCACTGGTTTTGGTCCAGGAATAATTACATATTCAAAGACAGGTGGATAGTTTTTAAGTGCCTGGGTAGCTTGTCTTCTGTAAAATTCAGAAAGTGCTGCCATTTCTGTTTCTTTGTAAAAGACCATACATAGGTATTGACTCATTCCTAATTTAGTCAGCTTGACTAGTGTAAGAAGAAGCAAATTTTCTGTGTCTGCAAGGTCCATCTTGGGTTCATACCCCAATTTTCTTCAGGCCATCTGTCATTGTTTGAAGCTGTCCCAATGCCAGGTACCCATGAGAGTCAGTCGCTCACTCTGCCCTGCCAACGCTGGGCAGAGGAGAGAAAAAAAATGAACAAAGTGTTCATGAGTTGAGATAAGGACTGGGACAAAACATTTCAAGGGTAGAACAGGCTCAACTTAAGGTTGAAAGTGAATTTATTACTAACAGAATCTGAGGAGGATAATGAGAAGTAAAGCAAGCCCTTTAAACACATTTTTCCTCCCAGCCCCTCCCTCCTACCCACCAACAGCGCAGAGAGACAGGGCATGCGAGTTTTGGTCAGTTCACCACCAAGATTTTTTTCCGTTGCTCTAGGAGAGGAGTCCTTCCCCTGTGAGGCCATGGGGGCCCTCCCATGGGAGACAGTTCTCTGTGAACTTCTCTGGCATGGGTCCACTCTCACAAGCAGCAGTCCTACTGCACCTGCTGCAACATGAATTCCCCCCATGGGCACATAGTACTCCCAAAACTGCTGCAACATGGATCTCTCTTTGCATGGGGTGCAATCCTCCAAGGACAGGCTGCTCCAGCCTGGAAGCAAGGGCCCCCTCTCTCCACTGGGTCTTCCACTGGATCACGGCCTCCCCCAGGCATCCACCTGCTCCAGCATGGGCACCTCCCCCACGGGCTGTGGGTAGATCTCTGCATCCCCCGTGGACCTCCATGGGCCGTAGGGGGACACCCTGCTTCACCATAGTCTTCAACATGGCCTGCAGAGGAATCTCAGCTCCAGTGCCTGTAGCACCTCCTTCCCCTCCTTCTTCACTAACCTTGGTGTCGCCATGTTGTTTTCCTTCGCGTGTTCTCACCTCCTCCTCTTTTCTGACTGGAAGAAAAACTGTGTGTACTTTGTTTTGATTTTCTTCTTAAATATGTTATCACAGAGGCATTACCACCCTCTCTAATTGTCCCAGTTTTGGCCAGCAGCATGTCCATCTTTAGAGCCATCAGGGATTGTCTCTGCTGGACATGGTGGAAGCTTCCAGCAGCTTCTCACAGAAGCAACCTCTGTGCCTCCCCCCCGCTACCAAAAACTAGGCTGTGCAAAACCAATACACCATCTATAGGACAAATTGAGGTACATGCAATGACTTCAAAATTATTTACTTCCTCACAGCTTAAAATTAATCTCATAGAAAATATTTTTGTTTCACACTGGGCCAGGAGTGTTTTGTCAACCCATAATACATGGTTTTTGGACAAACAGGAGACTTCTATAACAGCATATATTGGAATTCAAGTGTGTTGGACGCATGAAAGGTGTGTTAACCTCACTGCTATGTGTCACTTTCAATTAATAATGAACAATGCCATCACTGTATACTTACAAGCAAGGTAATGCAAAGTCCACTTCCACTCTTTTGTAAGAGGTCAAACTTTGGTATTGCTGTAGTGAAAAGAAGTCTGCTGGTAGTGTCCATGCACTCTGAATAAAATGAGAGGTGAGTTAGATTGCTTTCATTGGTCCATATGTTGCTTCATTTTATAGCAGCCTTTTAGAATTATGGTTAACCTGAAATGGATCTCCTTTTCTTTTCTTTTCTTTTCTTTTCTTTTCTTTTCTTTTCTTTTCTTTTCTTTTCTTTTCTTTTCTTTTCTTTTCATTTTGCTTTAGCTGTCAATGGAAAGTTAGATTTTTCTCATGCTAAACTTAAGGACAATTGTTGTGGTTTGGCACTGGCCAGGCACCGGGCACCAATGAAAGCTGCTCACTCACCCTTCCCTGCAATTGGACAGAGGAGAGAAAATATTGTGAGGGGTTCATGAGTTGAGATAAGGACCATGAGGAAACACTCACCAATTACCATCAAGGGCAAAACAGGCTCAACTTAGAGATATAAAGTGAATTTATTGCTAACAAAATCAGAGCAGGATAATGAGAAGTAAAATAAGCCCTTCAAAATATCTTTCCTTCCACTCCAACCCCTCCCTCCTTCCCACTGACAGCACAGGGAAGCAGGGAGTGGGGGTTTGGGCAGTTTATTACCTGTGCTTTCTCTGACTGCTCAGGGAGAGGAGTCGTTCCCCTGCTGCACCGTGGGGTCCCTTCCACAGGAGACAGTTCTCCACGATCTTCTCCAACGTGGCTCCATCTCACAAGTAACAGTCCTTCCAAAACTACTGCAACATGAGTACATCCCACAGACACCAGTACGCCTCAAACTGCTGCAGTGTGGGTCACTCTTCCACAGGGTGCAGTCCTTTAAGGACAGGCTGCTCCAGCCTGGGAATAGGACCCCTCTCTCCACAGATCTCCCACTAGACCACATCCTCCTCTAGGCATCCACCTGCTCCAGTGTGGGCTCCTCCCCCATGGGCTACAGGTGGATCTCTGCATCCCCTGTGGGCTGCAGGGGGACAGCCTGCTTCACCATGGTCCTCACCATGGCCTGCAGAGGAATTTTGGCTCCAGCACCTGGAGCACCTCCTCCCCCTCTTTCTTTAATGACCTTGGTGTCTGCAGAGTTGTTCTTCTCACATGTTCTCACCTCCTCCTCTTCTCAGCTAGAATTAAAACTGCACCACAAAGTTTGTTTAGATTTCTTCTTAAATATGTTATCACAGTGGCATTACCACCACCTCTGATTGGCTCAGCCTTGGCCAGCAGCATGTCTATCTTTGGAGCCATCAGGGAATGGCTCTGCTGGACATGGTAGAAGCTTCAAGCAGCTTCTCACAGAAGCCACCTCTGTGGTGCCCCTGCTACCAAGAACCAGACTGTGCAAAAACAGCACGACAATTTAGGTTTCTGTTTAATAAGTTCCTAGTTCTGCAGTCAAACTGAGTACTTTTCCTTAGCTGTCTAGATTGTCTGGGTGGCAGCAGTTACTTCTGTGAAGAAAGTAGCTGATCCAGTATTATTCTTCTAGGATACTGACATACTGTTATTAGGAGATGGATTGGTTCAAGCTGAACTAAGGCCATGTTGCTGCCAAAAGAGAGGTTCCATTGTTACTGTGCACTCTTGATCTCCTTATGTTGGCTTGGGGAAATGAGTGGCTGTAGGATGAATTACTTGTGGTAGTAGTGTCGTGGTTTGACACGGAAAAAGAATTTTTCTGGAAGGAAGAGGTTAATTTGGACATTGACTAATTGAAGGTAGACACGCCTCTGAGAACACAGAGGGGTTAAAAGCAGAATTCTTAGGAAAACTTGCTTTCTTAGGTTCTGGTCAGCGGTTAGTGCAGGACTCTCCCCTGTCCGGCCATGAGCTGGGTGGGGGAGGGGAGAAGCCATGTAGCTTTCAGAGGTAGGCCCAAGGGTGGAGGGACTGGAACCGAGCCTGGCCCCCTGCAGATGGAAGGGTGGAGAAATCTGGGATGTCTCCGTCCCCCGTCGTCCCCCCCCCCCCCCACCAGAGTCGAGAGAGAGGGAGAGAGAGAAAGAGACAGCAGCAGTTTTGTCAGCAGTTAACCACAGGGAAGGAGAAGAGCGGGGGGGCCGCAAGGTGTCCAGCTGCCTGTGGGAGCCGGAGCCTGGGCAGCAAGCTATCTCTGTAAGTCGGGACTTTTAACCCTTCCTGAGAAATGAAAGCTTTGTGAAATTTTTCTCCTCCTTAGTTTGAAAAAGAGAGGAAGAGAAACAGCCTGGGACCTGGGATGTTGGAAGGAGAAATTCTAGGTGGGAGGAGATGATGGAGTGGCTTTTGGCTAGACTTTTTCTTAGTAGCTACAGACTGAACTGATCTTCTCCTCCAAGAGACTGTATTTTAGGAAGATGCCAGTGAGCTAAAGAGACCATGCTTCAGCTAAGAAAAGACAAAAGTGGAGCAAACAGAGAAAAGTAAAGGAAGTTTGTAGTAGTGCCCCCTGTCTTTGCAGAGGAAAAGGAGAAGAAGATCTCTATTCTTAGACCCTCAGCCCCAGAGGAAAATGGGGGGGGGACTGTTAGTCCCAAAAATGAAAAACTGAACTGTTGTTTTTTCCCCTCTTAGCAGGGCATCCTTAAAAGAAAAAATCCTAAAAGCAGTCTGTCCATCCATTTATTAGTAGTGAGAGCACTGTGCATGAAAAAGAGAGGGTCACCACTGGCAAACTTTTTCTCCAGGCGGTGCCATGTGGTGACATGGAAGCACAAAATGTAGCAGCTGTGTTTCTTGGGGGGTCTGTAGCACAAGAGAGACTCCTCTCTCCCTGCAAATAGACTGGGTGTTGATTATCTAGAGGGTAGAAACCTAATTAGAGTCCAGATTGTGTCTCACTGTAGTTTGTTAGAGTTAGGTAGTAGGAAGAAGAATGCTTTAGAAGGTTTTCATTTTGAATTGTGTGTGTTTCTTTTTTTTTTTTTCCCTCTTTTATAGTAGCATAGTAGTAGTAGTTTAATAAAGTTTTTTTCTTGTTATTAAGCTTGAGCCTGCTTTACTCTGTTCTCAATCACATTTCACAGCATTCAGTTAAGAAATTGCATTTGCATAGGGGGCACTGGCATCGTGCCAGTGTCAAACCATGACAAGTAGACAGTGCAACACTTGTAGGAGGCAGGAGATTAAGTGCTCCTCCTTTTTAAAGGCAGTGTGGTCTTAGACTGCAGACTCCAGTATGGCTTTACAGTTAAGCTTTTCCCAGGTAGGTTTGGAAGTTCACCTTAACTGGGAAATCAATATGTCTGGTTTTATTTTGTTTTTTGTCATAACTGAAATCATAACAAGACTTTTTAATTAAAAACATGGAACACAGGCTGGTTGTCATCTCACAAAGATTTCCACACTGACTTAAATACCTAAAGACTACATAATTTTACATTAATTTTATGGTAGATTTAATATTGAACAAAATAAAATTTCTTTTTTTTTCCCATTTCAGTGGCTTTGTTTTTCTTCGACTGATTTGTCCTGCTATCCTGAACCCAAGGATGTTTAATATCATCTCAGGTGACTATGCTTCAGACTGAATTCATACTTTATGTAATAATAGGCATAAACTTACTTTAGTGCCTAATTTAGCAAAATATTAAGTCATTTGAACACTGTGTGAAATCATGTTAATCATATCAATTGACTTTCTCCCTAAGGCAGCCAGCATACAGTTCTCACGCTTAAAGATTAGACAATGTTTATTCCCAAGATCTTGTTTCAAAGTAAAACAAAAGAAAAAAAAAAGAGAGAAAGTGAATGTTAAAGTGTTTCATAAAGAAAACTGTTGTGGGTTAACCCTGTTCAGCAGATAAAGCATCACAGTCACTTGCTCACTTTCCTCTTCACCCTCAGTAGGATGGGGAAAGAAGAAAGAAAGAATAAAAAAAAGAAAATTTGGGGGTCAAGATAAACAAAAATATATAAATGTTTAATAAGTAAAGGATAAATGTAATAGATCTAAACAAGTGATGCAATCATATTACCTCCCATGTGTAGACTGATGCCCAGCCAATTCCTGAACAAAAGATGGCTGACACCCATAGAACCTCCCTCTTTTCCCTTTTATTGCTGAGCATGGCTTTATATGTTATGGAATATCTCTTTGGTTACCTTGGGTCATCTGCCCTGTTTTGTCTAATCCCAAACTATTGCTCACCCTCAGTCTATTCTTTGGCAGACGAGTGGGGGGGGGGGGGGGGGGTGCGGTGCAGAGTGAAAAACAGAGGCAGCCTTGATGCTGTATAAACATCATTCAGAAAAAGCTATAATATTAGTCTACTATCAGTACTATTTTGGTCAAAAATGTAAAACTGCTCCATATGAGCTGCCCTGAAGAAAATTAACTCTGTCCTAGCCAGGCCCAGTATAAAAGTATTATCTTGGTTTTTGATTCTCTCTTTGTAGAATGCATCTCTATCAGTAGATAAAGCAGTGACAGGGACTATTCCTGTTTGCTAGAACAGGATTGCAAAATTGTAGTACTGATCTGCAGTACAGTTCTGGCTGATAACAGATAGCATTCTCCTAAATGGTTCTTAGATGTGCTTTGGATGTTGACATGCATCAGGGATCATATCTAAAAGTTGGCATGGGACTTATTGTGAATGGTGTGGGCATAGATTATTCCACTGCAGTTGGCTTAAGTACCTAGAATTGTTTCTGAGCATTTTAACTTATGGATGTAGTTGAGGTCATAGAGATGCAACAGCTAGTATGTGTGTTACTGTTGTACCAGGCATAAGGCCGTGTTGATGGAATTACACGTTTTAAGTTTTGGTTTTGCTGTATTCCTTTGTGGTGGATGCCAGGCACCCACCAAAGCTTCTCTGTCACTCCTCCTTATTAGCTGGACAGGGGAGAGAAAATATAACAAAAAGCTCATGAGCTGAGATAAGGATAGGGAGCTCACTCAGCAATTACTGTCATGAGCAAAACAGACTCAGCTTAGGGAAATTGAATTAATATATTACCAATAAATTAGAATAGGGTAATGAGAAATAAAACTAAATCTTAAAACACCTTCCCTCTAACCCCTTCCTTCTTCCCAGGCTCAACTTCACTCCTGTGCTGGTTCTGGCTGGGGTAGAGTTTGTTTTCTCCCCAGTGGCTGATATGGGGCTGTGTTTTGGATTTGTATTGAACACAGTGTTGATAATGTAGAGATATTTTTGTTGTTACTGAGCAGTGCTTATACACAGTCAAGGCCTTTTCTGCTTTTCATACTGCCACACTGGTGAGGAAGTTGGGGGTGCATGGGAGGTTGGAAGGAGACACAGCTGGGACAGGTGACCCAAACTGACCAAAGGGATATTCCAGACCATATGACATCATGCTCAGTATATAAAGCTGAGGGAAGAAGGAAGAAGGGAGGGGATGTTTGGAGTGATGGCATTTGTCTTTCCAAGTAACCATTGCACACGATGGAGCCCTGCTCTCTGGAGATGGCTAAGCACCTGCCTGCCCATGGGAAAGGATGAATGAATTCCTTGTTTTGCTTTGCTTGTATGCATGGCTTTGGCTTTCCCTATTAAACTGTCTTTATTTCAACTCATAAGTTTTCAAACTTTTTATCCTTCTGATTCTCTCCACGATCCCACTGGTGGGGGGGAGTGAGTGAGGATGCGTGGGACTTGGCTGCTGGCTGGGGTGAAACCACAACAACTCCCTATTTTCTCTTCCCCCTTCCTCCCAGTGGCACAGGGGTTGTGGTCAGTCCATCACCTTGTCTCTGCCATTCCTCAAGAGAAGGACTCCTCACACTCTTCCCCTGTTCCAGCATGGAGACCCTCCTATGGAAGGTTATTATCTCCTATTAACTTTAGCCAGGCACCCCTCAATAGCTCGTTTTGCTAAAACCAAAAGACCCAAAGCAGTACATCTTGAGGAAGGCCTCTGCCAATCCTTGAGAGCCCAAATGACTCCCCCTATGGAGTTGTTTTAATATTTGCAGGGTCAAAGCTCCTGGCATCCACTGTTTACTGTCCATTGTAAATGAATTCTCCCCTCTTTCTTTTGCTCCACCACTTTTAATTATCTCCAACTCCTCTGATGGAAAAGATACCACCACCAACTCCCCCCTCCCCCCAGCAACAGCTGAGCCACAGGGAGCAAAGGGAGGATCCCAGAGACCTCTGGCAGAAATGCTGCTTTCTGAACCTCTCCGTTGGCCAGTTGATTACCTATTGCCTCTTCTGAGTACCCTGCCTATTATCCCCTAACATGTAATATTTCTACCTCTCTTGGTAAAATCACCATCTCCAACAGGCAAGTAATTGAGCTCTCATGTGCAAATGTTTTTCCCCTGCAAGGTAACAAACCTCTTTCCTCACAGTTTTCCAAATGCATGTACCACTCCATATGCATATTTTGAATCTGTAAATATATTCACCACCTTTCCGGGATACAATTTTCAGGCTTTTATTAAGGCATACAATTCTGTGGTCTGTGCTGACCATGTGCATGGTAGCTTCCCTTCTTCTTCCCCTCTTTTCACTATAGCATAACCAGTAACTCGTTTTCCTCCTATTACTTTTGAAGATCCATCAATAAACTCCTTTCCCTCATTTGGCAGAGAGATATCCTGTAAATTTTCCCTAGCTCGGGTCTGGAGATCTGTTACCTGGATACAGTCATGAGTTTCCTTTAGGTCTCCTTCCTTGGTACCAGTTTAACAGGAGGCTGGGTTAAACCCTTCCCTGCTTCTAAATTCTAAATTGTAAAGACGCTTGATGGGGGTTCCACGGACGGATTTGGGGTGAATATAAGCGAGATCTCTGTTGGTTGCTCTTGGGGGATGAGGTTTATTCAGGATGCAGAAAGGCCCTGCCTCCTGCTGTGTAGCAGCACGTGGCTGGGCCTGAGGTGATGGGGGAGGGGAGAGATAAAGGGGGGAGCAGGGACTCCCGGAGGAAGTTCCAGGAGGAGAGGGGAAGATCCAAGAGAGCGTCTGGCCCCCCGGAGACCCCTTATCAAGGGGGGCCTCGAGGTGGGCTGGAACAGGACTTGGGCCAATGGGGTTACAGACACTTGATGTTTCAGGGGAGGGTTACAGGTGTGGGGTGAACCATACATTCTGGGGGGTGAGATGGAACAGTCCATTTGACCTTTGGACCCCTCTGTAGGTGAGGGTTATTGTCCAGCCAGTAGGGGGCATTATATTCGTCCTGGCTGTACTATTGTGGTTCTTAATCATACTTATCTACCCTTCCCAACATCAAATACTCCTGTTCCATTAAACAGGTTTTATACTGTAACAATCTAGTGCTGGTCATCCATTTAGAACTTGATGCCAGACTTTAACAATCCTGCCATCAGTTACCATCAAAGCTGTGGCTGCACAATTCTGCAGACAACAGAGCCACAGTTACCCTTAGAGCAAACAATGGGGCCATCCCCTCGCTGATGGGTCAAACATTTTAGCACTAGAATTCCTTTGGCACAGCCCTGTTTAACATCCACATACAATTCCAATTCCTTTTCTGAATCTGGCTAATGTTTTGCTGTCTTTCTGGTGTCCATACCACAACACTGGGGCTATCTGGGTTTAAAAAGTCATAAAATAAAAAGTCCTTAATCCAGGTCCTGCAATACCCTATTAATCCTAAAAATTGTCACAGCTCCCCTTCAGTCCTGGGCAATGGCACCTCCAAGATTCCCTGAACCCCTTCTGGACCAACACACCACAAGCCTTCAGTCAAAACAGGCCTCAAACATTCAACCTTTCTCTCCAACATCTATGACCTCCCTTCAGACACTCCAAGATCCCATCCTCCAGCCAGAAAATTAAGTAATTTCACAGTGGCTTCTCCTACCACCTCCTCCCTTTCTCCTGATAGAAGCAAGTCCTTCACATACTACAATAACCTAATTTCCAAGGATGGAGTAAATTCTTTTAATATCTTGCCCAAATAAGACCAGTGCTTCCATATATCCCTGTGGAAGGATCATCCATGTCTTTATTATTTTCCCTTCTCCCTCTTGTTCCCACTCAAAGGCAAAATACTGTTCACTGTGCTTTGTAAGCAGGCATCCCCAGAAAGTATCTTTTAAATCAAATACTGAATAGTATCAGTGTGAGGAGGAAACCTGGTTCCTGATGGTATAAGGATCTGGGACCATGGAGTGCCTGGGTTTTGTAGTCTCATTATTCTTATGTTCTGCACCATTCTATAGGTTCCATCTGATTTCATAACTGGCAGGATAGAAATGTTATAGGGAAACATAACATACATGGCTCCAAAAGACCCGTCTTTAACAGGAAGTCAATAACAGACTGTAACCCCTTCCTTCCCTTGAAAGAGGGTATTACTTTTTAGACACCACTTGTCCTGGTTGCCTCAGACTAATTTGGAGAGGCTCCATATCCAGTTTTCCCTGGAATTGCCAACACTTCTGGGTTCACTTTAGCATAAGTTTTATCAGATAATTTACACAGTGTCACAAGAGCCCTAGCCTCCCCATCACCCCTCACAACACTAACCCACATTCCCAACTGCTATAAACTACTCAGACCCCAAGTGGGAATGAGTTATAAAAGTTTTATTGAGAATTAATAAAAATAATTCACAAAGCAAAATGGACAGCACTGGGAGCATGGCTGGCCACTAGAGGCTCATCCACAAAATGACGGCTCCACCTTTTATGCCCCTGGTGTTGCACCATCCAAATACATATTCATAAGCAGTCATACATATTCAAACATCTTAATATATCCCTGGCCCCTCTCAAAGTCTGCCAGTTGACTCTTCTTTGCCATCCATTGGTGGAGACCGTCTTGCAACTTGACTGGAGATGAGGTGGTGTCATGGTTTGACACTGGCACAATGCCAGTGCCCCCATGAAAATGCAATCTCTCAATTGAATGCTGTGGAATGCAATCGAGAACAGAGCAAAGCAGGCCCAAGCTTAATAACAAGAAAAAAAACTTTATTAAGCTACTACTACTATACTACTATAAAAGGAAAAAGAGAGAGAAAAAAACCACACCAAATTCAAAATGAAAACCTTCCAAAGCATTCCTCCACCCACCACCCACCTGCAACAAACCACAGTGAGACACAACCTGGACCCCAATCAGGTTTCCACCCTTCAGACAATTGATTCTCAGTCCATTGAGGGATAGAGGAGCTCCTCCTGTGCCACAGATCCCCCAAGAAACACAGCTGCCACACCCTGTGCTTCTATGTCACACATGGCACTGCCCAGAGAAAAAAGTTTGCCAATGGTGACCCTCTCCTTTCCATGCACAGTGCTCTCACCACCACTGCATGGATGGACAGACTGCTTTTTAGGATTTTTTCCTTTCAAGGATTCCCTGCCAAGAGGGGAAAAAACAACAGTTCAGTTTTTCATTTTTGGCACCACAGTCCCCCCCATTTTCCCCTGGGGCCGAGGGTCCAAGAACAGAGATCTTCTTCTCTTCTTCTTCTCTGAAGACAGGGGGCACCACCACAGACTTCCCTAACTTTTCTCTGTTCACTCCACTTCTGTCTTTTCCCAGATGAAGCAGGTCTCTTTGGCTCACCGGCATCCTCCTAAAATACAGTCTCTCTTGGAGGAGAAGATTAGTTCAGTCTGTAGCTGCCAAGAAAAAGTCCAGCCAAAAGCCACTCCATCATCTCCTCCCACCTAGAATTTCTCCTTCTAACATCCCAGGGTCCAAGCTGTCTCTCTTCCTCTCTTTCAAACCGAGGAGGAGAAAAATTTCACAAAGCTTTCATTTCTCAAGGAAGGGTTAAAAGTCCCGACTCCCAAGGATGGCTCACTGCCCAGGCTCCAGCTCCCACGGTGGCTGGGCACCTTGCGGCCCCCCCCCCCCCACTCTTCTCCTTCCCTGTGGTTAACTGCTGACAAAACTGCTGCTGTCTCTTTCTCTCTCTCTCTCTCTCTCTCAAGAGAGAGAGAGAGAGAGAGAGAGAGAGAGAGAGACTCTGGGGGGGGGGGGGAACGGAGACATCCCAGATTTCTCCACCCTTCCATCTGCAGGGGGCCAGGCCCGGTTCCAGTCCCTCCACCCTTGGGCCTACCTCCGAAGGCCACATGGCTTTTCCCCTCCCCCACCCAGCCATGGCCGGGCAGGGGAGAGGCTGCACTGCACGCTGACTGGAACCAAAGAGAGCGCTGACTGGAACCAAAGAGAGCGAGTTCTCCTGGGAATTCTGCTTTTAACCCCTCTGTGTTCTCAGAGGCGTGTCCACCTTCAATTGGTCAATATCCAAACTGACCTCTTCCTTCCGAGAAAAATTCTTTTTCCGTGTCAAACCACGACAGGTGGTGTCATGCCAAGTCCCCCCAGCGACAAGCTTCCCCCATTCCTGGCTGCCTTATGCAAGGGGCACGTGTACACGCCCTCCTTCTACATGTCTCTGACAACCCTGATGACTCAGGGTTGTCTGGTGGCAACAATACAGAGGGGAGAAGAGAGGATTAAAGGGAGGACAAAAAGGGGTCTAAAACAACCTACAACAACAGTCACACATCAAAAGAACTTTAAACCTTAATAAAGTTTATTTTAACACACATAATATCCAGTCCTCATATGTGAGAGCCAATCACCACACCACCCATCTATAACACAACTCAGTCATCAAATACCCTCCTAGCAAACCACAACCACAACTACGAACAAACAGAAACTCATGCTTTTCAAACCCATCTCACACGTTGACCAATAGTGGTTGAATAAAAAGCACCGGCTCATCTTTCCCACTTACTCCCTGAATTATCAAAAGAACCCTCTTTGGCATAAAATTCAAAGTAGACAGAGAGGCTCCCGTGTCTACTAGGAAACACACTTCCACACTTCTTGGTTCAGACCCACCCTGCATGTTAGCAAGGGCTCCAGTGTGGTGAGCCCCCGGTACAATAGGAGATCCTGACACCCTTAACAATCCATTGTTCTCTTTTTTTTTTTTTTTTTTTACAAATGACACATTGATTAAAAATTGTGCCGTTATCCTTGCCTGTACCTTTACCTTTTCCTCATGCCTTCTTACATATACCTGATGTGCCTTTCCAACTAACTCCTGCAAGGGCCCACTCTGCCACCTCTGAAACCCATGCTCCCATTGCCTGTGGGCTCTCACCCTTCCACAGCTGCCAAACTCTGCAAAATCACTCACTTCCTTGGTGACCCAAACAAAATCCATTCTTATATCAGGACAGGCTTTGGTGACAGATTGTATCACACGGTGTACACCAAAGACAGTCCCTCTACCTTACACCGTACACCAAAACCAGTCCCTGTCCTGCCACAGTGTCCAGATGCATCCCCTCAGCACACTCATCCAGGTCCCCAGTCTGCTTTCTCAGCACCAGAAGCTCTGTAAATCACCGGGTCCCAGTCGGCGGGCAGTGCCACAGGGACAGGCAGGAGGACAAGATATCCTGCAACCTCATAGGGAGCTTGGCCAGAGGGCCACTACAGCTTCTGCCGGCAGGGTTGGTGGCATCAGGTGCCACCCGGTGCTGAGCCCCGGCTGCCCCACAGCTTCAGCCCGGCCCCACACCTCCCCACAGGCCCCCAGCCCATGCTCCTGGTCCCACACTTCTGTGCCTGGCCTCGTCACTCCTCACCATAGAGAAACCCCCTTAAATCTTGAGTAGTAAGTGGACAAACCCAAATCCTACACCCTGGCTCCATAATGACCAGGGGAGGGGTGGGGGGGGGCGGGGGGGTATAGGAACAATACCTCCCTGCCTTCCCTATCTTGGAAGCTGCTATTTGCCTTAACCATATTCCTCCACACTCCCCTTCAACCAATCCTTTCCCAAACCAACACCATCCATCCCCTCTTGCTGAGACCTCTTCTCGACTACCCTTACTGCCCCCTCTGGGAATCCATCCCCTGATTCTGAGACCCCCTTCTTGACTCCCCTTATTGCCCCCTTAATACTTGGTCTCTTTGAGCCAGGTCTCATAAGCTCTCAGAGAGAAGAATTATACCCTAGATAGCTCAGCTACCTCAGGTGGCATAAAAGTAGCAGGATGGCTCCTGTGACAGTGTTGGAAACAAAAAGTTTTTAATAAAAGGCAAAATAACAAAGGTCTTTACAGAGAAAAACCCAGCCAAGGCAAGAGGTTCTTGCTCCTGCCAAAACACTTCACAAAAGCGATTTACTTATTTTGTTCTTTTTCTAGTGAATTGCTTAGGCGGGACTTTTTGGCTTCTGTCCAATTAACTATCCTTAAGTTTGAGATGAAGTCCCCAAGATCCTATGAGGTGTCTTTTAACCAAATTGAGGCAAGAAACTTCTGGGCTTTTTTCCTTTTTAAGGAGACAAAGGGTAACTTGTTTACTCCTCCAACAGGGGGCACATTCCTACACCGCCTCTGGGCATCCATGTCATTAACTACCTCTGAGAGAATGTGCAAACCATCTCAACATTCTCTCAAAGGACCCTGTGGAGGTATTTTGGGATCGTCATCCCTATAGTCGAGACCCATTCTCAACTTTCCTTTACAACTCCTTATGGTCTTCCTGCTATGTTTTGCTCCCCAAAGTTTCAATTGTACTCACCAGTGAGATTTCCAGCGGTCCTTTCCTCTGGGCTCTTCACGGACCCCCCTGGTCAACCTCTCATCTGTCTCCTGGACAGTCTCAGGAACCCAATCAATTGCCCACTGCTGGCCAATGTTAAAGGGAGCTGGTCACCTAAAAAGCAGGTGAGGTGCTCCTCCAGCTCTTCTTGCTATGTGCTGGTCCCAGATTTTGGAAGAATACTGGACAAGAGCTCCCATCTTGTGCAGAAAATCATGCTCTGAAAAGCCAGTGTCCATAAAGGAGATAGAGGAGTCCTGCAACTTTATTCAAATAAAGGGAGAGAGTACACTGGGGCTCATGCCCATGGGATTTTCTCTCTTGATGTTTTAGAGGACTCAGCCTCCTTTTATCCCAAACTCCTGGCCGCATGATGCCCTCTTCCTTTCCCCATTGGCTGAGGTACTAGGAAAGTACAGCCTTCCTGAACTGCCTATTACATATTTCCCCTTGAACCTGTCATTTTCCCCCAAAGTTCAGAAACTCAGGCTTGTGCAGACCCACTTGTCTGTTTCAGGATCCAAACTGTCTGGGTTCTGTAACAAATCTGTGGCTTGAAGTTGGTAGTGAAACGCAGACGAAAAATCAAAGCCCCACAATTCCTATAAAGATTTGTAGGGACGGTATGTTTATTACAGCACTGGACGCATGTGAGGGATTGTTCCCCTTCAAAGGACATGTGTGCCCCTGAGGACTCCTGATCCTTTTTATTACCCCTTACTAATTTATATATGTATATAATTTCACAATAGGTTTATGCATATTCATTCTGCTGATTTCACGTTACACCTACAGCTAGTTACACTTGTACTCAATTTTTTGTCAGAAAGTACAGAAATAACTCCTGGGTCACTTTGCCCTGTCTGTTTCAAGGTCCGAGGAGTCTTTCTTATCTCTTATCTTTTCAGCCTGGAAATTCGCATTCTTTCTCCTCAGCTGGGGCAGTTTTGCTGTTGTTGCAAAGTTACCAGACTAAACAGCATATTTTACTTATGTTAGCAAGCTCAATGTGGCACATTTCACCTAAATCCAAATTGATTTCTACCCTGTTAGATTTTCACTCTGTCTCATTAGAGACATTAAGACCCATTTCAAAGACATTAAAACCCATACCTTCACCCATGGAATTGTTTGTAAAGACATTAGCACACATCTTTCCTATAATTTCTTTATTATTTTTATAATCTTCAGATTATATTATTTTCTAATTTGGGGACTGCATTGAGACCGCTGTGTCTTTAGCAGTAAATAAAGTTGTTATCCATAAAGTTGTGCAATCCCTTTTAAAATTGTCTTTAAGTGTTATTACTGTCTGGAAGTCCAAATAATATTCTTGACTTTCACTAAGGTAAGTTTATGGACTTTATATAGGGTTGTTAGAGCTTTTAATTAAAAAAAACAAACAACAAAAAAACCCAAAGGCGGCTCTTTTTCTTTTGGAGCAAATTTTCTGACATACTTCATTGCTGTAATGGAGCAACCTGAGAAGCTGCATTTCACAATCTGAAGCAGATTTTGCAACACCTTTGCTGCTTGTTGGTTTGTTAGTCTGCTACTTGTAAACTCCTGTGAGGCAGCACGAGGCAGGAGCTCTTATGCTCATCCTGGGCTTTGGAGAATTTCACAGTACCTTCACTGCTGCTGCCTGCCCTGTGCCACAGAGGGGTTGGACCTGCTCTCCAAGATGCACCATGCTGAGGAGGGATTGGACCTGCAGATGTTGGGAATTTTTCTTTCAGTATTTTGGCAACATCAAAGCCTTTTGGACAAAAATAATTTTTTCTGGGTTTAGTTTTGTCCCTGTTCCCTGCTGGTTGTTGTTTTGGGGAGAAGGAGTGTTCTGGAACTGCAGACGCTTGGTTGCTGTGTTGTTTTCCTTTGTTCTCTCTCTCAGCTGTGTGGTCTGCAGTAGGTGGCTTCTCTGCCATCTTGTCTTTGTCCCCTGGGCCAATGGGCTGCCACGGTGGCCACCATCTTAGGAGGAGGAGGCTTCTCTGTTCCCGGGAGGAGCATGTGACTCAGCACCTTTGTATCTAGTGGTTATTGTTGTTATCTTCATTGTTGCTGTTTTATTTTTAGTAAACTGTTATTTTTTCACTTATATCTTCTTCCACTTGGCTCTCCTTATTGATGAAAGCAGAGTGGTTAAAACTGAGGGTAGGTAACTCACTTTGGAGTCTCTGTCCTATAAATTGTCATAAATTAAGACAGATATGCATATTGATGTTTATTGTGGACATAGTTACTAAAACACCAAAAGTTTACTTGATCATGAGAGATTTTTCACATGCAGTTCTCTTACAGCATTTAAAGTATTGAATTACATTATAACAAATTGTGAAAGAGAATTTTCTTTTGACTACTGGAGGTTTTAAATTAAATGGTCAGTAACTTTCTACTTTCTATTCCTATCAGATTCTCCTTCCCCTACTGCTGCAAGAACGTTGACGCTGGTTGCCAAGTCTGTGCAGAACTTAGCAAATCTGGTTGAATTTGGAGCTAAGGTGAATATAATTTTACACAGAACAGTCTAGAAGATTGCCGTGTTCATGTTAACAGAAACAGATTTTGTCTGTATTATTCTTATGCAAATCTTGATGTGTGACCTGGGTGTCTTATCAGCAAGGAGGCTTTATTCCTGCAATTTTTTTCTATCCTCTTTAGTTGGAGCTCAACAGGGTATTGATTTAACCTAGAGCAGTATCATAAATATGGCTGATTTGGAAAGAAGAGTCAATAATTTCAGAATGAGTCATCTAGAAACTTATGTGAATGATTTGGTACTTACCATAATGATTTTCAATCTGGAAGTATGAACAACAGCAGGGACATGTTAAAATAACTGATAAATGAATGGCCATGCTAGTAGGCATTATAGAGTGATGTAACCATATTTTTATGCTATGATATCAGATAAACTCAGACATTGATTTCAAATACAATAGTGGAAGTATGTGAACTCTTTTTTTCTGTCTGTCGATGTCAAAAAGGGTAGTAGTCATACTCTAGTATTCATAGAATCATAGAATCTCTCAAGGTGGAAGGGATCCATAATGATCATCAAGTCCAACTCCATGCTCCCTGCAGGACTACCTAAAAGTAAATCACATGACTAAGGATATCACCCATATTGTCCTTGAAGTGATAGGCTTGCTGCTATGACTGCTTCCTTGGGGAGGCTGTACCAGTGACTGACCACCCTCTCAGTTAAGAATCTTTTCCTAAAGTCCAGTCTGAACTACCTGTGATGCAGCTTCATTCCATTTTCTCATGTCCTATTGGTAGTCACCAGAGAGAAGAGATCAGCATCTCACTGCCCCCCTTGAGGAAGCTGTAGACTATGATGAGCTCACCCCTCAGCCTTTTCTAAGCTTAACAAACCAAGTGACCTCAGCTGCTCTTGCACTCAAGGTCTTTCAATGTCTTGGTTACCCTCCTCTGGACATACTCTAATAGTTTGATTTCCTTTTTATATTGACGCACCCAAAACTGCACATAGTACTTGAGGTGAGACCATACCAGATGTCATGGTTTGACACTGGCGCAATGTCAGTGTCCCCATGAAATTACATCCTCCCCAAATGAGTGCTGTGAGATGTTATCAGGAACAGAGCAGAGCAGGCTCAAGCTTAAAAACAAAGGGAAAAAATACTTTATTAACCTACTACTATAATAAAATCACACGCTGAATCCAGAATGAAAACGCTCCAAAACATTCCTCCTCCCTCCACCCAATTTCCAACAAAACACAGTGATATACAACTTGGACCCTCAATCAAGTTACCACCCCTCAGATAATCAATACTCAGTCCATCAGGGGAGAGAGGAGTCTCTCTTGCACCATAGATCCCCCAGGAAACACAGTTGTGACCTCTTTGTGTTTCCATGCCACACATGGCACCACCCGGAGAAAATCTGCCATTGTGACACCCTCCTTTCCATGTCACAGTGCTCTCACCACTGTTCATGGACCAAGACTACTCATAGGGTTCCTTTAAGGATGCTTTGTCAAGGACCAAAGAACAACAGTTTCTCATTTTTGGGACAACAGTCCCCCCCGTTTTCTCCTCCCCTGGGGCCGAGGGTTGTGAGAACAGAAATCTTCTTCTTCCTGAAGACAGAGGGCACCACCACACCCTCCTCAACTTTTCTCTGTTCATTCCATTCCTGTCACTCTCCTGGCATCACTGCAGCAGGTCACTCTCTTGACTCCAACCTCTGCATCCTCCTAAAAATGCAGTCTCTGTTGCAGGATAAATTGGTTCAGTCAATGGCTATACAAGAAAAGTCCAGCCAAGGCCACTCCATCATCTCCTTCCACCTAAGATTCTTTCCCCATCTTCTTCGAACATCTCAGGTCCCAGGCTGTCTCTCTTCTCTTTCAGATCAAGAAGGATTAATGTTTCACAAAGCTTTCATTGTCCAAGAAGGGGTTAAAAGTCTCAGACTCCCAGGACAGCTGAAATCTTGGCTCCCAGAACTCCAACTCCCACAGCTGGGCACCTTCTTCCCCCCCCCCCCCCCCACTTTACTTTTTCACTCTCTCTCCCTCGGGGCGGGGGGGGGGGGGGGAGGAGAGGGAACGAAGACATCTCCGATTTTCTCCACCCTTCCATCCGCAGGGGCCGACCCGGTTCCAGTCCCTTCACACCCTGGGCCTACCTCTCCTAGGCCACATGGCTTCCCCACCCAGCCTGGGGCCTGGCAGGGGAGGTCTGCCCTCTTCACTGACCGGAACCAAAGAGAGAGTTCCCCTGGGAGTTCTCTGCTTTTAACCCCCTGTGTTCTCAGAGGCATGTCCAATGCCTTCAGTGGTCACTCCAAGCGACAGTATACAAACGTGACACTGATTGGTTTGACCCCAACTTCCTCAGAAAATTCACTTCCCTATCAAACTATGACACCAGAGCAGGACAATCACCTCCCTTGACCAGCTGGTGATGCTCTGCCTGATGCACCCCAGGACACAGTTGGCCCTCCTGGTTTCCAGGGCACTGCTGATTTATATTCAACTAGCCATCAACCAGGACCCCAGGTCCCTTTCTGTGGGACTGCTTTCCAACCTTTTGTCTCCTAATTTGTATGTATAGCAAAGATTACCCCATCCCAGGTGCAGAATCCAGCACCTGCCCTTGTTCAATTTCATATGCTTGGTGATTGCTCAGCTCTCTAGTCTATCCAGATCACTCTGTACGGTCTCTCTACCTTTGACGAAGTCCACAACTCCTCCTACTTTATCATCAGCAAACTTAATGTATGCTTGATTCCTATGTCCAGATCATTTATAAAAACATTAAAGACCACTGTCCCTAAAATTGAGCCCTGGGGAACCTCACTGATGACTGGCTGCCAGCCTGATTTCACAATAACCCCATTTACTATGATCCTTTGAGCCTGGCCCATTAGCTAATTGCTCATCTAATGTATTATGGACTTTTCTAGGTGTGTTCTGGACATTTTATTCAGAAAGGCACTGTGAGAGACATTATCAAAAGCTTTGCTAAAATCCAAAACCACCATGTCTACTGACTTCCCCTAGTCAAAAAGATGGGTGTTGGAAAAGTTGGAAAAGTGGGAGAGGAGAGGCAGGCAGCCATCCCTCCACAAAGAAAACATCTATGTGATGGTAAAATGAGTAAATTTTCTTTACGAATATCCACATCAAAAAGACAACTGAGAAATGCTAGAGTAGAAAGCTATGATTACAAAGACTCTATTCAAGAAGTATGAATCATTTGCCTGAAGTAGATGATGGGAGTCTTTTTTCATTTCCATTTATTATTTCATGTCAAAATGGGGAGACATCTTTCAGTAATATTGATATGTCTCTGTACAGAACCTTGAAATACATTCCACATCCACATTCTTTTATATACTATATGGCCGGGCCCAGAGAGTGGTGGTGAACAGTGCTGCATCCAGCTGGTGGCCAGTCACTAGTGGTGTCCCTCAGGGGTCTGTGCTGGGACCAGTTCTATTTTATATCTTTATTGATGACGTGGATGAGGGGATTCAGTCTTTCATTAGTAAATTTGCACACGACTCTAAGCTGGGAGTGTGTGTCGATCTGTTGGAGGGTAAGAGGGCTCTGCAGAGAGACCTGGAATGGTTGGATGGATGGATGGATGGATGACGTTTAATAAGTTCAAGTGCCGAGTCCTGCATTTTGGCCACAATAACCCCCAGCAACACTATAGGCTGGGGACGGTGTGGCTGGACAGTGCTCAGGCAGAAAGGGACCTGGATGTACTGGTCAACAGCCGACTGAACATGAGCCAGCAGTGTGCCCTGGTGGCCAAAGAAGGCCAACAGCATCCTGGCCTGTATCAGGAATAGTGTGGCCAGCAGGACTAGGGAAGTCATCCTTCCCCTATACTTGGCACTCATGAGGCTGCACCTTGAGTGCTGTGTCCAGTTCTGGGCCCCTCAGTTTAGGAAGGACATTGAGATGCTTGAGCGTGTCCAGAGGAGGGCAACTAGGTTGGTGAGGGGCTTAGAACACAAGCCCTGTGAGGAACAACTGAGGGAGCTGGGGTTGTTTAGCCTGGAGAAAAGGAGACTCAGAGGTGACCCTATCACTCTCTACAACTTCCTGAAAGGTGGTTGTAGTCAGGTGGGGGTTGGTCTCTTTCACCAGGCAGCAACTGACAGAACAAGAGGTCACAGTCTCTAGCTGCATCAAGGGAAATATAGGTTGGATATTAGGAAAAAGTTTTTTACAGAAAGGGTGATAAAGTCCTTGAATAGTCTGCCTGGAGAGGTAGTGGAATCACCATCCCTAGATGTGTTTAAGAAAAGACTGGATAGGGCACTCAATGCCATGATTTAGTTGAGGTGTTAGGCCATGGATTGGACTAGATGATCTTTAAGGTCTCTTCTAACCTTGTCATTCTGTGAATTCTGTAATAATACACTTTTAAATCGAGACCAATTAGGACTAAACTTCCAGCCTGGATATAGAGTATTTGGAAACATATTAACAACTACTAACCTCTGGCTCACACATACACACACGCTTTTTCTTTAGTTATTTTTTAGACTGGTCTTTTCTGTTGATACAGCATTTTGAAACACCCCTTTTATTTGTACTTGTTTTCATACTGCTTGACATAATTTTGTAAATGAGTTTTACAAGTTTCGTTTAAAAGCCTCAACTTTTACTAAACTTTCTATTGCATCACTAAAACAATGCCAGCAACAATTGGCCTGTTCTGGTTCCCAAGTCACAACATGGTTGAACAATAAAAATCTGTTGACTTGAGCATAATGAAAGAAAGAAATTTCAGGATGCCATTATAGTGCCATTTGTCTGACACTCACAACTTGGAATATACGCATTAATGAAAGAACAAAAAGGAGGGCAAATATGTCCTAATGTTGATGCTGCTGATGTTGTTACCTCTGAAAGTTTTTCGTCATTTTATAGCTGCAAGGAAAAAAGTCTATTTTCATTATTTCAGAAATGTAATATTTCATGTCACAGTGCATATATAAACAATTTCAGAATCCATCTGGTGCAGAAAAAAGTGTAATCTTTTGACTGGTTGTACACCAGTCATAAATTCACTTGAAAAAGATGACACATTTGTTTTACAGTGTCATTTGTCTCTGATTGCAATATGTTCAGGTATGACTGTTAAATCAGTATCAATTTGTTCTAATAAATAATTTTTAAAATTACCAGGAGCCATATATGGAGGGGGTAAATCCATTCATCAAGAGTAACAAACATCGCATGATCATGTTTTTAGATGAACTTGGGGTAAGTGGTTTAAAAAGAGAAATTGCAAGTTGTAAAGCAACATTGTGAGTTAAAATTCTTTATAGTCCTTGTTAACTAGGTCAAAAATGCATCAGCTTCCTCACAATTTTCAATGCTTGTCACTGAAATATTTTTCTTGTGCATGTTTAGGAGCTGCAGATTGCTGGCCTGTTGCACAGAATTAAAACCAATCAAATGTCCTGTTAGAAAGTACTGTTGTAGACATGAGATCTATTTAAGCTTCTCCCCAAGGATTAGGGCTTTCAGACAAAAATACCAACCTTCTAAAAAATATTTTAAAATAAAGAAAATCTTATGTGTAATTTGTCATATGATTTTACCTGAGATTGGTAAAATTGAAGTTTTTTAAAATATTGTGTTCTATTTTACATATACATAACCAAATGTCTCTCTGAACGAATTCTGGATATTGTAGTTTAAAAGAAAGTAATAGTTTCAGTTCAATTTGAAACCATTACTATTTTGTGTATGATAGTTATAATGAGTTAGGAGCTCATGTATGTATATATGTTTATGTTTAAATCAATAATTTGTTGAAAAAATATGAAAGAAATGTGTCTATCTTATTATTCCTGAATTAATCCATTAAAAGTGACCTATAAAACATCTCAGACTATTTTGATAATCTATAAGAATTACTGCTTTGAAGTGTGTCATTCAGATAGATTGCTATATGCCACTTTTTTATGGTTAAATGGCAACTTTTGCATATTATGATGCACTATTGTTTTTCCTTAAATGGTAGATTATACATGAGGACTTGGAAAATTGTTGGGTTTTAAAATAACTGATTCATCTACTGGTTTAATTACATTATTTTCTTAGTGGATTTACTGACTTGATAGTTTGGGGATTTTTTTGTGTCAATTTTTGCTGTTGTTATTGCCTGATTTGAATTTTTAAAAAACCAAATAAAACAACAAACATATAATGGATGGACCCCCCTCATTTGGGGGGAAGATATGATATGAATCTCTATTTCTCAGTATCTTTCTAGGCAGCTCAGAGACAGCATAGCAGTATCAAACCTTCCTATTAGGAATAGGAATTGCTGTATATTCAGTGATCTCTCTGTGTGAAATGTGTAACCATAATTTGTCTTAATAAAATAGATGATTGTGGAGAGGAGGAAATAAATAATTTATATTACATAACATGGACAGAAAACTTAATTGTGAAGAAAAACATGGTACTTGCTTGCAGTATCAAAACAACTGTTGGCAGCTGTGGGGAACTGTTATTTAATTTCTTTTATGACTGGCTATTCACCATTCTAAGTCTGTTCTCATAATTTTTGTTAAAGAATGTTCCTGAGCTTCCAGACACTACAGATTACTCTAGAACTGACTTATCTCGTTATCTGGCAGCCTTGCATGAGATGTGTGTGGCTCATTCAGATGAACTTCGGACACTTAGCAATGAGCGAGGTGTAATGCAGGTAAACTATAATGATTAACAAAAATCATACATAGAGATAGCATGTCTAACTAAAGTTATTGTTTAACATTGTGATTCCTTTGTAATTTTTTCTCTCCGGCAGTATGAGTGATAAATATGTACATTTAACCAGGATGTTGCTAGTTGTAAAGGTAAAGAAGCTCAAAAATATGAACTAAGTATTTATACAACAAATCCAAAGATGTTTTAAAGCAGTGGGTTGGAGATTTTTTGGTTAGTTTTTTTGCTATTTTGTTTTGGTTTTCCTCTTCTGGGATTTTTGAGGGTTTGTGTTGTTTGTTTTAGTGGGTTTTTTATTCACAGAATCACTAGGTTGGAAGAGACCTTCAAGATCATCAAGTCCAACACATGCCCTAACACCTCAACTAAACCATGGCACCGAGTGCCACATCCAGTCTTTTCTTAAACATATCCCAGAATGGTGACTCCACCCTCTCCCCAGGCAGACAATTCCAGTACATTATCACTCTTTCCATAAAAAACTTTTTCCTAATATCCAATCTATAGTTCCCTTGGCGCAGCTTGAGACTGTGTCCTCTTATTCTGTCAGTTGCTGCCTGGAGAAAGAGACCAACCCCCACCTGACTACAACCACCTTTCAGGAATTTGTAAAGAGTTATCAGGTCTATTACGTTGGGTCGTTGGTTGGAGACAGAAAAGACAGAACTCTCCAATGATCATGAGACAAACAACAGAGATTTATTATGGCTGCCCCCTTATATAGGGGGTTCAAAATTTCCAGGCTTAGACAACTCATTGGTTGGGGTTTCAGCATCGCCCAGCTCTCTGGCCAGTGATGTATCTGCATTCAGGGTTGAATGGGATTGGCTGGGGTTCCCTGCTTGGGTTCAAATCCATCCTATCTTTGCTTACCCAGGGACTTGTTTACGTCTAGGCTGGTTGAGTTTGGGGGTCTGTTATGGCCAAATTTATCTTAACAGCTACAGACCAGCTGCAGCCGTGACAAAGGTCACCTCTGAGTCTCCTTTTCTCCAGGCTAAACAACCCCAGCTCCCTCAGTCATTCCTCACAGGGCTTGTGTTCCAAGCCCCTCACCAGCCTTTGTTGCCCTCCTCTGGACACGCTCAAGCATCTCAACATTCTTCCTAAACTGAGAGGCCCAGAACTGGACACAGTATTCAAGGTGCAGCCTCACCAGTTCCAAATGTAGGGGAAGAATGACTTCCCTAGTCCTGCTGGCCACACTATTCCTGATACAGGCCAGGATGCTGTTGGCCTTCTTTGGCCACCAGGGCACACTGCTGGCTCATGTTCAGTCGGCTGTTGACCAGTACATCCAGGTCCCTTTCTGCCTGAGCACTGTCCAGCCACACCGTCCCCAGCCTATAGTGTTGCAGGGGGTTATTGTGGCCAAAATGCAGGACTCGGCACTTGAACTTATTAAACGTCATCCATCCATCCATCCATCCAACCATTCCAGGTCTCTCTGCAGAGCCCTCTTACCCTCCAACAGATCGACACACACTCCCAGCTTAGAGTCGTGTGCAAATTTACTAATGAAAGACTCAATCCCCTCATCCATGTCATCAATAAAAATATTGAACAGAACTGGCCCCAGCACAGATCCCTGAGGAACACCACTAGTGATTTGCCACCAGCTGGATACAGCACAGTTCACCACCACGCTCTGGGCCCAGACATCCAGCCAGTTCTTAACCCAGCAAAGAGTGCTCCTGTTCAGGCCGTGGGCTGCCAGCTTTTCCAGGAGTATGCTGTGGGAGACAGTGTCAAAGGCCTTGCTGAAATCTAAATAGACAACATCTATGGCCTTTCCCACATCCACCGGGCAGGTCACCTGGTCATAAAAAGAGACCAGGTTGGTCAAACACGACCTACCCCTCCTGCTGGCTGGGTCTGATACCCTGGCCATCCTCTAAGTGCTGTGTGATGACACTCAATATAAACTGTTCCATTACCTTACCAGGTACTGAGGCCAGGCTAACTGGCCTATAATTACCAGGATCCTCCTTCCTACCCTTTTTGTGAATGGGCATCACATTGTCAGCTTCCAGTCATCTGGAACCTAACCAGTGAGCCAGGACTGTTGGTAAATGATGGAGACCGGCTTTGCAAATTCATCTGCCAGCTCCCTCATTACCCTAGGATGGATCCCATCTGGTCCCATTGATTTATAAATATCCAGGACTCCTGAACAACTGACCAATATGATCAAGCAGAAGCCGTTTATTGTTTACATTACACACAGTTTTATAGATTCTACTAACTACTAAGATCACACTTCTTGATTGGTGCCTTTGTCTTGTTCATTTGTTCTCTGCCTCCATTTCTCAGCATCCATGATTGGTTACCGTGCAGGTATTCTACAGTCCTCTGTTATCTAGTTCTGGTGATCCTGGTATGTGGTTTCTCAGCTTCTTCATTCTTATTTTAGCACTGTTTATGTCTTAGTAACCTTGATGAACTCCACAGTACCCTGAAAAAATTCTAATAAGAACAGTTACAGATGGTATGGCTGGTGCACACTGAGGCCTAAGTTGTTCAGATACATTGCTACAACAGGTGGACCATTCTGCTCCCTGACAACATCTACCAACCCAGAAGGACAGTTGTCCTGAGGACAAGTATCTTCCCACAAAAGACGGAGGCAAAGAAGGTGTTAAGCACTTCCGCCTTCTCCTCATCTGCAGTTACTCAGTTCCCTCCCACGTTCAGTAAACAACAAAGGTTGGTCTTGCCCTTCCTTTTGCCATTACACATATTTGTAAAAACGTTTTTTATTATCCTTTACAGAAGTTGCCAAAGAAGGTTCGAACTGAGCTTTGGCCTCCCTATTTTTTTTCCTACATGCCCTAGCAACCCCTTTAAATACTTCCTGAGAGACCTGACCCTCCTCCCAAAAATGATATATCCTCTTTTTATTCCTAAGTTCCTTCAAAACCTCATTGCCCATCCAGGCTGGACATTTGCCTTGTCGACTCATCTTTCGGCACACAGGGACAGTCTGTTCCTGTGCCCTCAAGATCTCTGTTTTGAAGCATGCCCACCTTTCCTGGACTCCTTTGCTTTTAAGGGCTGCTTCCCAAGGAACTCTCTGAATAAGTCTCCTAAATAGGCCAAAGTCTGCCCTCCAGAAGTCCAATGTAAAAGTCTTATTGATGCTCCTCCTGATTTCACCAAATATTGAGAACTCTATTATTTCATTATTACTATGCCCCAAACAGCCTTCAACCACCACATCTCCCACCAGCCCATCTCTATTTGCAAAGAACAGGTCTAACATACTCCCTCCCCTGGAAGGTTCACTCACCAGCTATGACAAAAATTGTCCTCCACACACTGTAAGAACTTCCTGGACTGCCTCTTTTCTGCTGTATTAAGTTCCCAGAAGATGTCTTATAGGTTAAAGTCGCTTACAAGAACAAGGGCTGGTGATCCTGAAACATTCTCCAGCTGCTTATAGAATAAGTTGTCTACCTCTTCTTCCTGGTTGGGTGGATGATAACAGACTCCCAGTGGGATGTCAGCCTTGTTGGCCTTCCCCTTAATTCTTACCCATAGGCATTCAACTTCAGAATGAAACGTGGATGAAAATTAAAACTTCATAATTTTAATACAGATTTGTAGGGGCGGTATGTTTTTATTACAGCGGCGCATGCAGGAATTTTTCTTTAAAAGGTATGTGCACCCCTTAGAAATCCCGATCCTTTTCTACTATCTTTAACTAATTTTTATATGCATAGAATTTTACAATAGGTTCATGCATATTCATTCTGCTGTTTTTGCATTACACTTATAGCTAGTTACACTTGTACTCAGTTTTTGTCAGAAAGTACAGAAAAAACTCCTGGGTCACTCTGCGTTATCTGTTTCAAGGCTTGAGGAGTCTTTCTTATTTCTTATCTTCTTAGTGTGGAAATTTGCATTCTTTCTCTTTAGCTGGGGCAACTTTCCTAGTGCTCCAGTTACTAGACTAAACAGCATATTTCACTTACGTTAGCAAGCTCAACGTGACACATTTCACCTAAATCCAAATGTATTTCTACCTTGTTAAATTTTCACTCTGTCTCAATAGTAATTAGTTTCAATACCCATGGCATCAAAAGCCTCCCTGATATAAAGGGCCACCCCTCCACTTCTTCTCCCTTTCCTATCTCTTCTGAAGAGCTTGTAGCCATACAGTGCAGAGCTCCAGCTATGTGAATCATCCCACCACATTTCCATGATGGCGACTACATCATAGCTTTGCTGTTGTACCATGGTTTCCAGCTCTTCTTGTTTGTTACCCATATTGTGTGCATTAGTAGACATGCACCTCAGCTGGGCTACTGATTTCACCACTAACTTAGGTTTACCACCCTTGGGCCTACTTCTAGACAGCCTATCTGCATCCCCTTCCCCCTTCAAACCTAGTTTAAAGCCATCTCAATGAGTTCTGCCAGTTCATGAGCTACAATCCTTCTGTCCTTAACAGAGAGATTGAGGCCATCCAGTTTCAGCAGGCCAGGTGCCATAAAAGTTGCCCCATAATTAAAGAACCCAAAATTCTGCCTATGACACCAACCCTTGAGCCACTTGTTGATAATGTGGGTTCTCCTATTCCTTTCAATGTTTTTCTCTGCCACCAAAGGGACTGAGCAGAATACTTGTCCTCCTGCCCTATCAACTACTTGACCCAGTGACCTAAAGTCCCTTTTAATTGCCCTGGTGCTCTTCTTTTCAGTCTCATCACTGCTAGTCTGGAGTATCAGCAGTGAGTAATAATCAGAGGGCTGAATCAGCTCAGGGAGTCTCTCGGTAATATCCCGTACCTGGGCCCCAGGGAGGCAGCAGACCTCCCTGTGGGATGCGTCCAGTCAACATATGGGGCCCTCTGTTCCCGTTGGAAGGGAGTCACCCACTACGCCTACCCTTCTTTTTAATGTTAGAGGTGGTGATCCTTCTGACAGATGAAGCATAACTGGGAGGATTACTGGGCAGATAATTTTCTTCTACGTCATCTGGCTGACCCTCTAGATCCAGGGCCTCATACCTATTCTGAAGGGGCACCTGGGTAGGTGATGGGGGTTGAGAGGAATTTTTATTACCTCCCTGAGGTAATAACCCATTTCCACTCCCCTTCATCCACCAGGTGTCCTCCTATTGCCTGACAATGAGAGGCATGGGAGTCCTCTGACTCCTGGTGGGCCTCCCTCAAGGGTGGAAGGGCAGAACTCCACCAATCTATTTCCCTTTCAGTTTCCCTAATACTCCTTAGTCTTTCAACTTCCTCCCTAAGCTCAGCCACCAGGGAAAGAGATTATTCATAAGTTTGGGGTGGGGTTTTTTGGTTTGTTTTTGTTTTTGTTGTTTTGGTTTTTTGTGGGCTTTTTTTCTTTAGTTTCCTGGTGAAGTTTTTAGTTTCCAGAGGAAGGAAGCCTAAACTCAATAAATTACTGTCTCCTGACAGTCTCATGCTTTAGGATCTAGCTCATCTAATTGAGAACTAAACAGCTAAATTTACTTTCCTTAGCTTTCTAGCACTACATCATTTCTGCTTCCTAATTTATTATGTTTGTAAACAATCATGGCAAACTTCTCTAGTAAATGCTATAAATGAGTGTTCTGTTCCAAATAAACTTGTGTACAGCTTTTATGCAAACTTATTTTTAAGAGGAAAAAAATCTGCATGACTTCATGCATTGTCTCAAAAAGTAATGTACTTGCCTATGGTCTACTAATTATGATGAACTTCAAGTTGCCAATCCTACTTATTGCACAGTAATATGTTTTGGTATGCTTGACTAGTATACTGTGCTGTGCAGGAGAGAATTTAAGTACTCTTCCCTTTTTAATGCTAATGATATGGGAACAGGGGTAGTTGTACTATGGAAAGCCTTTTGGTTTAGAGATGGTCTTCCTTAAATTTAATCTGTATCAGCTCAAACCATTTAATTACTCCTGTTGAAGAGGCAGTTTTAAAAATAGTTCTTAATTTAATTGCTTCAAAATTACTTCTTGTAATCAAATTTCTTATTATTGTCATGGTTTGAAGACTGAGCTTCTTATATCCTGACTCTTTCAAGGCCTTAATTTAAACCCAAATAGATGATAAATCTATATTTAATCTCAGCAGATGTTACACAAATAATGTATTTTTTGGCAGTAATGGTTTTTTTAAATAAGGGTATTACTGGGAACACTTATCGCAATTTTGTGAATGGTAAAAATATATTTGTATTCAATTAGCTTTGAGAGAAGAAAGATCAAGGAATTAGAAATTAAATAATGCTACATTATAGCAATTAAAAACTAATCTAGTTTAATTACTACAATTTGCTTCTTCAGGGGCATATGAGAGGAAAAAATCAATCATGTTCAAGTTCATAATTCACAGCTAATTCTAGTCTTGACAAAGCAAAGATGATGGCTAGACTAGCAAGTCAGGATAGTAGAAGTTTTCAGTATTAAATATGCATTGCTTACAGATAAGGGAGAGAATTTCTTTCACAAGGCCTGCATGTGTAGCACTTAAAGGTCATAAATACAACACCGTTTTCTCAATGCACTTATATTTCTACTTCAGAAGAGTAATTTCTCCTCATGGGTTTCCATAAAAAACCCTCTTAAATATTTTTTTCACCTATAAGTGCCCTAATGTTCATCATCAATCTGTTGTAGTTGAACACAGTTCTACTATAATGAAAAAATTATTGAACTCCTGACAGTGCATTAGCAATACTATTTCTCAGTCTGTTATGTATTTTCAGTTGCATTTGTTCAAGTTTAATGCCTAGGTTTTCAGAAAGTTAGAGTTAGAGGGTGCTTCTGCTTGTGCAGAAGTGAATTGTATTATCACCTTTTTTGGTTTTTTCCACCAGAGTTTCTTTTCATGTTCTCGGCCCAGTTCTGCATTTTCACATGGGGAAAATACCCAAGAATAGGTTTTTGGTTTACAGACTGTTTTTAACAGATAGAACTGTTTCATTTTCAAACTCTCAGGTTAAGTTGGCAAGACTTCATGAGTTTCCATGGCTGCAGATAAATTGCATATTGCTGTTTTACAGTTGCCTTTTGAAGTTATGTCTTAGTGACTGTGAAACTGGAGCTGGGGAGAGGGGCTGTGGGGGCTGTGGATTTAAATATATTTTAAACTACCTAATTCTAAGTCTGGTAGGTTAATGTTGAAGATGCTTCTCAAGCAAGATGGGTGTTGGTTTTTTCTAGTTGCTAATGTAGGGTTGTACTGGGTTTTTTTTTTTTGTTTTTTTTTATTTATTTTTTTCTACAGCATGTTCTTAAGAAGCTGTTGGCTATAACAGAACTGCTTCAACAAAAACAACATCAATATTCACTGTCTAATAACATCAGGTAGCAGCCTTCTACCTGAATTCTGCATGGATCCAGCATGTCTAACATGGCAACTTACACAGGTATCACTTTTTTTGCTCTTGCCAAAAATCGCACACCCTGTCACATTCCCAGTGATGTGTGAACTATGCAAAAAAGAAAACAAAGGTTCTGTTAGCAGATGTTTGAACCAGCAGCTCTTTAAGCTATATGTGCAGGATATTTGCACTTTTTTCCACTTGGAACCAGTTTTTACAGCCTCTGAGCCTTGGTGTACAGTTTACCTTTTGCAAAGAAAATGCTGTGACTGTTGTGAGCTTTGAAAATTATTTTGAACACCTGTGTCCTGGGGTGACTTTATGATGCTTGTATCTCCATTGGTCTGTTTAGCCCAGAAATACGTTTTGCACCTTTAAGATTTGTTCTGAGAGAGAAGGGGGAAGGGAGAGAAGAAGCGCGCAGTTTTCAGAAACTGCACTCACTCCTCCACATTCCTGCTCCTGGACTGTGTTGTCTGCAGAGGGACAGACAGTGGGACAGAGCTCTCCTTTGCTTTTTAGTTTTTAGCTAGCTGAGGCAGAGAAGTTCCCTAGACTGTAGTTTTTCTTTTTCTTGGAACTGTTTAAACCTTCTCTGGACTGAACACCCAGAAGAGCACCGGCAGCTCACACCTGTGGCCCCCAGGGGCCTGGCCTAGGCTGCAGCATTTCCAGCGCTGGAGGGACTGATAACAGACTGACTGAGCCGAGCTACAGCCCACGAAGGGGACTTTCTGAGTTTGTAATCTCTTCGGAGCAGCAAGAGGTTTTATTGTTTAATATTGTTAATTTTTTTTTTTTTTTTGTGCTGGTGAATGCTTTGCTTGTCAAATAAAGAGTTTTTTCCACTTTTCTCCAAGGAAATCTTTTCCTGAACCAGTTGAGGGAGGAGCCACTTGAATTTGCTTTCTAGAGGAACCCCTTTGCAGGTTTTCTCCCAAATTTGCCCTAAACCAGGACAGCCTGCAAATGCCAAAGTTTTTTTGTCTTGTTGGAAAAGAATTACCAATTGACAAGGAAAGATATGCATTGTTTTGACAGCTACATGTAACTGCATAACATTTCTTACTGTAATTTCTGAGTGGTTTCAATTATTATGATTTTGACTTTTTCAATCACTTAAGCATGTATTTACAATTTCCAGATTTTGATGGTTATGGTAAGAACAGTATTTCCTGTATACTTTTTATACCGTGCTGTTTCTCTTGCTGGAATCATGTCAAAAGAATATGCAGAATGGATGTTGTCAGCTTTAGTCTTAATGTGCCACAGATTCAGTCTAAATAATTCTTCCATCAAGGATTGTGTATCCATCCAAATAAATCGCAATGCTTTTATAAAATGTTTACAAAAGTGAACAACTAGAATTTGGTAAATTTATTATCACTCTATCAGACATGCATGCATCCATTGCACCATTTTATAACATATATTGGTTGGGTTTGTGTGTAATGTAAGGCTACCATGAATGTTATTTTTAAACTTGAAAATTAAGTTTTTAGAATACTCAAGCTGCCAATATACTGTCCATAGAAACTAACTTTGTGTTCAAGTAATAGAACACTGTAAAAATGAAATTTGGATAACAGATAAGGTTGACTATTTATTTACTGAATATACCATGCATAGATAAAACTGACTGTAGGTAAATTTGCATTTAGGTATATGTTTTGGTTTGATATTGGCCCAATGCAAGGCAGCCATGAGAGTCACTCATTCATTGTCTTCTGCTACAGCTGGGCAGTGAAGAAGGGGGAAAATAAATTTAAAGACAGATCATGAGTGAGAAAAGGAACGGGAGAAAAAAATTCAAGGGCAAAACAGGCTCAACTAAAGGTTGAAAGTGAATTTATTACTAACAGAATCTGAGGAGGATAATGAAAAGTAAAACAAGCCCTTAAAACACATTTTTCCTCCCAGCCCTTCCCTCCTTCCCTCCAATAGCACAGAGAGACAGGACATGCGAGTTTTGGTCAGTTCACCACCAAGATTTTTTTCCATTGCTCTAGGAGAGGAGTCCTTCCCCTGTGAGGCCATGGGGGCCCTCCCATGGGAGACAGTTCTCTGTGAACTTCTCTGGCATGGGTCCACTCTCACAAGCAGCAGTCCTACTGCACCTGCTGCAACATGAATTCCCCCCATGGGCACATAGTACTCCCAAAACTGCTGCAACATGGATCTCTCTTTGCATGGGGTGCATTCCTCCAAGGACAGGCTGCTCCAGCCTGGAAGCAAGGGCCCCCTCTCTCCACTGGGTCTCCTACTGGATCACAGCCTCCCCCAGGCATCCACCTGCTCCAGCATGGGCACCTCCCCCATAGGCTGCAGGTGGATCTCTGCATCCCTTGTGGACCTCCATGGGCTACAGGAGGACAGCCTGCTTCAGCATGGTCATCACTATGTCCATCAGAGGAATCTCAGCTCCAGTGCCTGGAGCACCTCCTCCCCTTCTTTCTTCACTTACCTTGGCATGGCCATGTTGTTTCCCTCACATGTTTTCAACTCCTCCTCTTCTCTGGCTAGAAGAAAAACTGTGTGTACTTTGTTTTGATTTTCTTCTTAAATGTGTTATCCCAGAGACATTATCACCATCTATAATTGGCCCAGGTGGGGCGAGCAGCATGTCCATCTTTAGAGCCATCAGGGATTGTCTCTGCTGGACATGGTGGAAGATTCCAGCAGCTTCTCACAGGACCCATCTCTCTGTGGCCCCCCCGGTAGCAAAAACTAGGCTGTGCAAAACCAATACAGTATATATATTTTAAAAATTGACACCATTACATATTTCTTAAAACAGTGTGTGAAAGTAATGTTGTAGTTTACCCCTCACCAGCAGCTTAGGCACCACACAGCTACTTGCTCAGATGCCATCCCACTCCCACCCCCACCAAAAAAGAAGGCATGGAGAAAATAGGATGAGCAAAAGCTAGAGAACTCAGGGTTTGAGAAAGATGAAGAAATGGAATATCCGTTTGGCCAGTTCAGGTCAGCTGTCCCATCTGTGTCTGTTAGGGAAATTTGTGTCATCTCACACTCAGTCAAGGAGTTACATTCATACCACCTGAGACTTCAAACACTAGGACTTTACAGTCCATTCATGATGAATGGCTCCACTGAACCAATGGGTACCCTGTGTTGACTCCAGACACACACACTCACAGAGACATTTTCCCTTTTGGTTTTACCCTAGGTTTCCCCAAGCAGAGTCTCACGCCAAATCTAGCAAATTAGGTTATTTGGTACAGTGTTGAGATACAGCTTGAGCTGGGTGCCTCAGGAGAGGGACCTTGAACAAAGAAATCCTTGGGCAGTTATACCCTTACAATCCAAGTTTCCCACCCCTCGCATGACAGTTCGGTCCAATAGTAATATTATGGTATGAGGTAGTCTTGTTCTTCATTGGGTCTCTTCATTGTCTAGGTGAACCCATTTCTTCTCTTACCTCTAAGGCTGCATCTTATGCTGACAGGGGTAGTCGCCTTCCTCGCTTCCTTATCTTCTGGCTCAAACTGGCTCTGCAGCCTCCTTTTACTTAAGTAGGTAAAAGTTCAGTGTATCTTGGTGTAAATTCACAGCTCACAGCCTGAGGCTTCAGCACATCTAGTTACTAATGCTAAGTTACACTAAGCTACTAGTTTTCTTTATTTCTTTACAGTGTCCCCTCCAAACATCTTACTCACTCTCTAGCCTATTCCCCAGTGGGAGGTAGCAGCCAAGAGGGTGCGGATCCTAGAGCTGTGTGGCTGTGTCTAGGTTGTTATTCTATACCATTCACATCATCGCTGCGGGGTGGAAGTAAGGGACTCACTTCCAGAAAGGGAAGGGGGGGGGGGGTGTGGCTTTGGGTGGAAGAAAAAGGTGCTGTAGAGTTGTGTTTGCACTGTATATCCCCTCATGGTTTGTCCCTCCATATCCCCTCTTTGTATCTGTTTGGTTCATCCCAGATTTCCCATCAGTACCTGTATGTCCATCAAACCCCAACCCATCCCCCTGTCTCCTCCCAGGTGATGTGTCCATCACCTGGTGACCCTTCCCCTTTGTCCAGACCCTTCTGGCAGGGTCACCAGGTAACTGGATCCTGACTGGGACTCCTCCCCCACCCCCTCCTCAGTGGTCACTCTGAGGCCTTGCCCCCAGAGAGCCACTCCCATGTCCTTCCCCCATTGTCTGCTCAGGTTTCCCCGCCCCCCTATATCTGGCTGCGCTGGGCAGGGACACTCTCTCTTGCTCTGGATGCCCTTCAAGGTCAGATGTGGCCTGGGATCCCTGCAGGCCCTCATTAAACTTTGGAACTAATCCTGAGGGGGAGCGCCTCTTTCCTTTGCTTGTGGGACCAGCTCGTCTTTGGACTCACGTGGGAGCTTCTCCAAGCCGCCTGGGATTCAAGGAGAAGTTCCTTCCCTCTGCCCGCCTCACCCCACTGCCCAGCTGGCTGGGGTCCACTGGGGATTTGTTCCCGTGGATTCGAGGGGGAGACACAGCAAGGTGCCACATGCGGGGGTTGTTGCCATTTTGTTCCTTTTTCCTGCAGAGCAAGTGGCGAATGGAGCTGTGGGGTGGCTCTGGTTTCGGTCATGTCGCTTTGGGTCAGACTCAGTGAGCATTTTTGCATGTAATCACCCTTTCATACACTGTTATTAGTATTGTAGCTGTTACTGTTTGTTTTCTTATCTTGTTGCTGTTTCCTTAAATTGTTCTTATCTAAACTCAGAATCTCCACCTTTTATGTCTCTCAAGGGAGTGAGGGTAGGAGAGGGCCTATGCGGGGCTTAATTTCTATCTATGTGTAAACCATGACAAGGAGGAAGAAACGGCAAGAGTGAAGCTGTGCCTAGAAAGAAAGGGGAGGGTGGGGGAAAGGTGGTTTTATTTTTGGGTTTTGTTTCTTTTTTTTAAATTGGCAATAATTAAAGTCATATTTCCCAAGTCGAGTCTGTTTTGCCCATGATGGTAATTGGTGAGTGACCTTCCTGTCTTTATCTTGACCCATGAGCTTTTTCATCTTTTCTTCCCCTGTCCTGCTGAGGAGAGGGGAGTAAGTGAGCAGTTTGGTAGGCACCTAGCAGCCAGACAAGATCAACCCACTACAGTTATTACTTGTGGGTCAACCCTTGTGGCAGCAGCTCTCTGACCACAGAGAGAAACACAACATTCCCAGGCATCGTCCTGGGAAAGGCTGTGAGAAGATCAGAGAAAAGAATGAGAAACAATTCTTAACTTGCTGCACCTGGTATTGTGAACATGTGGAATATGTTATGGAGGTTTGTTTACCAAACTGTGGTTTCTAAATTAGCCAATGGTGATGGTGTTTGGACTGGAGGACCAATTAGGTCCACCTGTATCGTAACTATCTATAAAAGAGCAATGGGTTTCTTAATAAAGAATTATTGATCAGCCATCTGTGAATCATGGAGTCTGTGAAAAATGCATATTATATGACTGGCTCTTCGCAAATGTTAAAATGAATACTATATGTGTTATGTTGGAAAGTTATGCTGTATTAATCTCTTTTAAGTAATGCTGTATTAATTTATTTTAAGAAGTGTGGTCAATATAGTTTTTAGGCTATACCATAATATTAAAATAGAAACTATGTGGTGTAAGATACTTTTTGTAACTAGTGCAAGGAATGGAAAAGATAATCAAGAAATTCTTCACATTATCCTTTCTGTATAGAGATAACAGTAACAAGACACCAAGATCCCAAGAAAAGAATCATTGCCTCCTTATCAGGAAAGCTTTGAGGATCTGAAGAAGACTGGTTTACAAGATGACGGGGGGAAGCTGAAATTAAGCAGAAACACCCTAGTTTGAAAGGAATGTTTGAATCATGTATGAGATATATGAATATGTAATAGGCTACTGCTTTTAAGGGGTAATCCTTTGTTAGCAAGGTGTGCTTTGTGGCAGAGTGCAAGGCACCTGGATGTCCATAATTCTTTGCTTTTTATGGTCTCTTTTTGTCCTAATTTTTTATTACTATTTTCATTATTATTTCATTACTATAAAAATTCTAAAATTTTAACACAAATTAATGGTGTTTTTCACAATTGGTGCCGTGACTTGGATCTAACACCTCGCTGATGTGACCTCAGAGAATTCTGAGTGAGGGAGGCATGCCCCGCCAAGTTTGGCAGCCTCTCTCTGTTTCTTCTGGCATGATTGGCACGTGCAGGTTCCTACCCGGTGGACAAAAAGAGACAATAAAACAAAGAAAAGGGAAAAGACTCCCTAAAACCACAGTAATTGACCCCCTAAGACTAAGTGTACATGAAGACCTGGAAAGGAAAAAGGATTGTAAGTTGTCCACGACTGAAGTACCAAGATGTTTCCTATTACCATCCGAGTAGCAGTTGCCTCTGGGCAGTTTTCCTTATCTCCTGTTAATAGGCCCATCAATGTCTTGCCACACGACTCAGAGATAACACTCTCCAGGAGCCAGTTCTGTTTAACAGGTGATTAAGGACACACCTCGTGACTCAGAATAACATCAGCCCATTGTGAGATGCTCCGCCCAGGGGGAGAAGCTAGGCATTCCCACCTGGATAAATCCAGGGATTTCTAGACAGAGGGGCAGCCTTTCCACAGGTTTCCGAGAAGACACAGCAACCACATCTGCCATTCCAAGAGGACTGCAGCCACTCCAATTTGGACTGCTACCAGCACACTGGCCAGAGGGGTGTCAGGTTGTATTCTGACTTTGTCATTGGTCTTCCTTTTGTATCATTGCATGTATTTTTGTCTTTTTTCTCTTTTCCCAATAAATTGTATTTCTGACTTGGAGTCTCTAACTGGTTTTGCTTTCAAACCAGAACATAAGTACTCTTTGGGGAGGCAAGTACAGGGGGATGAACGTGTATGTGAATGAGAGATGGGCTGGTTATCCCAGACCTGCTAAGTGAGTGAGGAGTCTCCCATGCTGCAGTTCCGTCTTTCCGTGAGAAAAACGGCCAGTAAAGAGACGAAGCGAGAGATAAAAGTAGTGAGAGAATGCCCTGGGGTGACTGGAATGGGGTCCCAGGGAAGGGTTGGATCCCTCACAGGAAGGGAGCAGAGGAGTTTCATAGCACAATCCAATAGGAAACGGGACAAAAGGGAGGGGCCCCTAAAAATTCTGCTGGGTTGAGGGATAAATATGCCCAAGAACATCCAGGACTGAACCTGTTGGGCTGAGGAATAAATATGCCCAAGAGCATCCAGGATTGAACCTGCTGCGTTCAGGGATAAATATGCCCAAGAGCATCCAATGTTGAACAACACAGTTGGATTGAGGGATACCCAAGAGCATCCAGGGTTAGCCAATAGAAATTTTGCCAGGTTGAGGGTCTAAACCACACAAGAGACTCAGGAGTGCCAAACTCAAGAGCATCTAGGCTTAAAAGCTACTAGGCTGAGAATAGCAAATTCAAAAGCATCTAGTCTTAAAAGCTGCTAGGCTGAGAGTAGGAAACACTAGACAGGGGTGTGGGATCCAAATGCACCTTGAAATGGCCAATAACATCTGAGATTTTAACAAGTTATTTTAAAGTAAAAGGCACCTTATTGTTGTCTTGTTGCATGTGAGAGTGTTTCACACGCAAAATTAGCTTCAGCTTCCCCGGGCAGGTGGGAGGGCTGTGGCAAAAGATGTATATATGTGACTCGCAAACAAGTCATTGTTCCCTGTTCCCTGGGCCTATGTGGACTGTGGGGATAGAGAGTGAGTCACGTGCAGATAGCTTCACAGGTGAACTGGCACCAGAGGCGACCACATTCAGGACCCTTCCTGGAGGCCCGGTGGTTCTGAAGCCCAGAGAGGCCAACCCCAAGGCGAGGGGGGCTACAGTACTGTAGGACTTTTTAACACCACATCTGCCGCTGTGAGGGGTAGTCGTAGTTGTGTGGCCCATTCCTCGGAGTACGGGGGATGGGAAGTCCAGCTTGGGCAATGTGCAGAGGTCTGAACCCCTGATTCTGAGGCTATCTCTAGGGAAGAAGGATAGCCAATCCTTGGGGGAGGTGGAAGGGATCAGGGTGGGGACCTACACGGACCAGTGATTCTCTGGCAGCAGGAGTCCACTTCATGTAAATCTAAGAGGTTTGCTAATGTTTCCTTCCTCTGACCAATAAAATAAAAGGGAAATTTACAGAGTGCTGAACCTAGGTCGGTGGGGAAACTTAAGGGTATCAGTACTTAAGGTTCTGGGGTGTCGAAAAAAGGTACCTTACATAGTCCAGGTGGGCGAGGCACCATGAACCAAAAACTCAGCTAGGCAGAAGTCAAGAAGTATGAATGAACAGGCCTGAGGGTGTGAATGTCTTGTTTTGTGTGAGGGTGAGTGAGAAATAAAAGTGAGTAAAAGTATATGAATGAAAGTATATGTAATGTAGATTGTTTATTTTAAGCTTCACTTTATCTCCTTGGAGGGAGGTGTATTTTATTGAATTGCATTGGGAGAGAAAGGGGTTTTTGTGTTGTGGGAAGAAGGTGGTATTTAGGTTGTTAGGGAAAGTGGGAAACAGAAGCAGGGGACGAATTGATAAGATGGTGAAAAATAAGACATAAAACCAGTAAGTTCGGTACAGGAAAAAAAAAAGGGAATAAAAGGGTACCAGCAGACATACCCCAAGACCCCAAGATAGCCCTCTGGGAGTTATGTTAGCTAACTGGGATAAAAATCTTTGTGTAAGGTGAAAAGACAAGGTAAAGATGATGCAATTTTGTATTGATTTACTAAAATATGAATATCATTTTAGTATCAATATCCAACTGAGACAGACAAAACCTCTCTAACAGTTTAAAGTTAGAAAGTGTATGTTTATTGCAATGGCCGGGCAGTACGTGGGATAATTCCCTAATGCTCACTGCTAAAATCACACGTATTACAAAGCCTTTTTATTTACAGAAGTCTTGAATACACAAAATATGAATGCATATTCATATCCCTGTCACTTCCTCTGCTCCGCTTCATATGCTAATTGGCCAAAAGGCTATTAAGCATGCGTAGTTCTGTCCCCTGAAATGAGTCGGGGGTCCATTTTGGGGAGGGGGTCTCCAAAATGAAGAAGTAAAATAAATCTTCCTTGTTCTGACCTTTCTACCTTTTCCATGCATACGTGACAAATGAATCCTGTGGTTTTCCTGTATACAATAGATTCTTCAAGTATGAGAAGTCTGCAACTGTTTTGCGTCCCTGAAATCTGTTTATCACATTCTGTTCCTCATTATAAGCACAGCTACCCAAACATAAAGTTGACAAGCAATGAGTTAATGGATCCAGTTACTGTTAACTATGAACAAAGCCTATCTCTCTGCTTCCACTAACTCAGCAACATCTAATTTAACTATCATCTTAACTTTCCTAAAATTCTTCATTCTTCAAAATTAATGTCTCATTATGATAGAATGAGCAAAGAAGGAAATAAGATCTCACCACGTTTATTGTCCTTGATACAGCTCTTTTGAAGTTTGGATTTGTCAGGCTCTTAATTTTTTGTAAATTCAAAAGAACCATTTAATCCAGAAGAAAGAGAATATGCCGCATGCTGGAAGTAGATTGTAGAGAATAAAAATCTTTAAAATATCAGAAACTCCCAAGACAAAGCAAGAAAAGAAAAAGGGGAAAGAGTGGGACTGGGAGCAAGAAGAAAAAAAGAAAGATCCTTTACAAGTATTATCTCCTCCATTCACGCTTGTTCCCCCATCGTTCGCGGCTGTACCACTTGCCCCAGCCCCCGTCCTGGCTCCAGCCCCGCCACTTGTGGCTGCACTACTCAATCCAACCCCTGTGCCAGCTCCGGCCCCGCCGGTGAATTTGTCTGCCCCAGTCCTAGTCTCCTGGCCCACGGCCTCTCTGCCAGTCATCCCGCCTGCCACGTGGTCTGTGCTCTCTGCCCCAGCTGCACTGGGGGTCCCATTTGTTCTGGCCACTCCATCTCCAACTTCTTCTCTCGCGGCTATCCCCACTGCCCCACTCCTGGCTGCTCTGCCTGTGCTGTTGTCACTGAGCGCCACCACTGCTGCCGCCCCCGCCCTGCCTGCTTTGTCTACACTGACTGTGCTGAGAGCTGCCGACCCAGCCACCATGAACCATATGCGCGCCATCCATGCTCCAGTTTGTTTTCCACTGGAAGACCCTCCTCCTTTGGCAGGAGATCCCACCTACACACTCCCCTTGGAGGACCAAACCTCACCACGGATTCCTCCCCTCACCCCCTTTCCTTCGACACTTCCATCCGTCCCGGCCCTGGGTCCTGTTCCCTTGGCAACAACAGCTCCTGCTGTTCATGAAAACTTTATCCCTGAAGAAGAAGAACCTTATCGACTTTGGATGAAATTTTTTTTTTTCAGGAGGAGAGGCAGATGATCAGTGCTACTGGAATAAAAATATGGGAAAGGAAAAACCAGTAGGGCCCCCCAGGAGAAAAGAAAATGCCAATAGCACCTCCTAATTGGGGTCAAAAGGATGAGGAGGGGAGGAAACACATGCATGATTATCATAATTTGATAATCAAAGGAATAAAAGAGGCAGCACCCTGAAGGCAAAATGCTAAAAAGGCTTTTAAGGGATGGCAGGGGAAAGAAGAAACTCCAACTGAATGGTTAGACAGACTTAGGAGAAATATGAAACAATATTCCAGAAGAGACCCTGAGACTGCTATGGGACAAGCTCTGTTAAGAATTAAATTTGTCACTGATATGTATGATTATAATTTGCGCCAATGAAATATTGTTGTATTGGATCAAGGGAAATATGATTTGACATGTATAATAATTAGTTATTACAAAATACCCACACCAGCACTGTGAGCTGCCCCCCGCCACACACACATATTCAGTTACACCAGAGCCGGTTTTTGTGGACAATGTTTCATTTACAATCTAATACATGTGGCTCGCCCGGAGATGGGCTGTCCCAAAAGGGTGATACTGGAACACCTGGGAGCTGATCATTCTGGTAACGACCCAAGATTGGGATCGCTGGAGTCCTCCAGGCTGATATATCTGAATGCCATGGTTCCCGTAACCTCATCAGGAAACATCGTCCACACCTGAACCTGGATTGGTCAACCCCGGCTCTCGGAGAAAAGAACTTTACGAATATGTGGGACTCTGAATAGAAAGAAAAGGCTAACAGCTGAAATCCTTGCCTCGGGCAGAAAATTTCCTATAAGAACTTCAGGGTCCAAGAGGGTGGTGTGTGTCCAGGGGAACCTCTGCCGAGAGGTGTCCTTCCTGTCACGCACCTAGTGCTGAACCTGGGCTCGGTGCTGTCCTTTTCCTTGTGGCTGGCTCAGAGAGAATTCAATACTAAATAATTTTTTTATTATTTCATTTTTAATTTGGCTGGGCTAATTTTTATCCATAACAGTCACTAATGCCTGGCCAGATATTAGGAAAAAACTAGGAAAAAAAATGGAAGTCTGGCATGAAAGTTCACTAGATTATTTATTAAAGGAGGCTTAAAAGATTTATGTCCTGAGAGATGAAGAAAAAGCTGAAGTGAAAGCAAAAATTATGGTAACCTCTATGCAAGAAAGTAATTTCCAGAGGAATCTAAAACCCCGAGACACCACTCCCAGGTATGAAAGTCATAGAGACAGAGGAAAGGAAAAGAACAGAACCCCAGTACAAACCAAATCTCAGGAGCATTCTCGAAATATCTGTTTTTACTGTGGGATTGAAGGACATTATAGAAAAAATTGCCCAGATCAGATAAAAGATCTGAAAATCATGTGAGAGATAGGTCCAGAGGAGGAATAGGGAAGTCATAGGCTCTATTTTCTGGGGGACAAATACCATCTGGAGCCTGTGATAACTTTAAAAAGTGGGTCCCCAAGAGGAAAAATTATAATTTGTGGTAGACACGGGGGCAGAAAGAACCTACCTATTAAATATTCCAAAAGGTTATAGTGTAAGTAAAGACGCTGTAAAGTTAACAGAGGCAAAAGGAGAGAGTCTCATAGTTCCTGTCATTAAAGATGTGATAATTGAGGGAGAAACTAGAATTTGGATGGGAGATGTCTTGTTAGTTCATGGGGCAGGCACGAGCTTGTTGAGGAGAGACTTGCAGATGCAACTGGAAGTGGGGGTTGTACCAGAAGAGGAGTCAGCTGTGGGCTTTTAGAAATAAACTAGTTGTGTGTACACCTCGTGTGGTCCAAGATGTGTTGAATCAAAGGAGAAAAAAAAAAAAAAAAAAGAGGAAAATATAGGGAAAAGAAAAGAAAGTGAGAAGGGAAGAAAGAAAGGGAAGAACGAGGTTGAAGAAGGGAGGGGGTGGTAGGCAGACTGGGATGCTGGAATGTGGAATGATGATGTCTTGGTGCTGGAGGAGGACAGGAGTTTGAATGCAGTTTCTGTATGAAGGGCAAGGAAGTGTCTGAAGACAGTTGTTTGGAGCTTGTTCAATGCTGAACTGGGGTCTGGGAAGTTTTAGCAGAATAAGCTCTCCTTGAAGGGAAAAGTGGATATGTTGACTAAGGAAAAAGAATGTCAGGAGCACCTGGGGACGCCAGGTTAAAGGTTGTCATGGTTACGAGGTGTTTGGCTGCTCTCGTGTGAGTGGCAGCAAGGTCTTGGGGCTGTGGCTGAGGCCAATTCCTGGGACTGACCCAGAGCGGCAACTCCCAGTGTTCGCCCACCCGGTGGAGAAAGTGCAGGGCGTGGTTTGCATGGGGCACTGCTGGGGGTTTGGAGCTGGCTTGGATGTGCCAGGGTCCCAGAGGGCGAGGGCTTGCCAGATGCACTAACCATCCCGGTGGCAGTGCTGGGTGCAGATCGCGTGGGTTTGCCACTGAGGAGCGGGCTGGCTCAGTGGCAGAGCTGCCAGGGGTGGCTCCCAGCCTGCCAAGGCCCCGAGTCCAGGATGGTATCCTCGGACCCGGCAAGCAGGTTGAGAGGGAGAGAGAGAGAAAGTAAAAGAGAGAAAGAGAGAGGGGGAGAAAGAGGGCGAAAGGGGAGCTGAGGCATACCCCAAAGGTCCTCGTGCCGGTGGCTGTCTGCGAGTTTCCCCTGCTCCTGCTAGGGCAGGGTTCACCCATGCCAGGGCTGCTGCGGTGCAGTGATGGTAGGGGTGGCAGCGGGGGAAAGGAGAGAGACAGCATTGAAAGCACTGCTCTGAAAAGAGGGAGAGGGGCCAGCCCTAGAGATAAGATCAAGGCAGAGATAGCCTTAATCTCTCACTAGCTCCCCAAACTTCACGAATGTCGTGGTTTGACACGGAAAAAGAATTTTCTCAGAAGGAAGAGGTCAATTTGGATATTGACCAATTTAAGGTGGACACGCCTCTGAGAACACAGAGGGGTTAAAAGCAGAATTCCCAGGAAAACTCGCTCTTTTTGGTTCCGGTCAGTGTGCAGTGCAGACTCTCCCCTGCCCAGTGACGAGCTGGGTGGGGGAGGGGAAAGCCATGTGGCCTTCGGAGGTAGGCCCAAGGGTGGAGGGACTGGAACCGGGCCTGGCCCCCTGCAGATGGAAGGGTGGAGAAATCTGGGATGTCTCTGTCCCACGTCCCCCCCCCCCCCCCCACCAGAGTCGAGAGAGAGGGAGACAGAGAAAGAGACGGCGGCGGTTTGTCAGAAGTTCAGCACGGGAAGGAGAAGAGCGGGGGGGCCGCAAGGTGCCCAGCTGCCTGTGGGAGCTGGAGCCTGGGCAGCGAGCCATCCTTGGGAGTCGGGACTTTTAACCCTTCCTTGAGAAATGAAAGCTTTGTGAAATTTTTCTCCTCCTCGGTTTGAAAGAGAGGAAGAGAGACAGCTTGGACCCTGGGATGTTAGAAGGAGAAATTCTAGGTGGGAGGAGATGATGGAGTGGCTTTTGGCTGGACTTTTTCTTGGTAGCCACAGACTGAACCGATCTTCTCCTTCAAGAGAGACTATATTTTAGGAGGATGCCGGTGTGCCAAAGAGACCATGCTTCAGCTGGGAAAAAGACAGAAGTGGAGCGAACAGAGAAAAGTTAGGGAAGTCTGTGGTGGTGCCCCCTGTCTTCAGAGAAGAAGAAGAAAAGAAGATCTCTGTTCTTGGACCCTCGGCCCCAGGGGAAAATTGGGGGGGGACTGTGGTGCCAAAAATGAAAAACTGAACTGTTGTTTTTTCCCCTCTTGGCAGGGCATCCTTGAAAGGAAAAATCCTAAAAGCAGTCTGTCCATCCATGCATTGGTGGTGAGAGCACTGTGCATGGAAAGGAGATGGTCACCATTGGCAAACTTTTTCTCTGGGCGGTGCCATGTGTGACATGGGAGCTCAGGATATGGCAGCTGTGTTTCTTGGGGGGTCTGTGGCACAGGAGGGGCTCCTCTCTCCCTTGATGGACTGAGTATCAATTGTCTGGAGGGTGGAAACCTGATTGGGGTCCAGGTTGTTTCTCACTGTGGTTTGTTGGAGTTGGTTGTTAGGAGGAGGAATGCTTTGGAAGGTTTTCATTTTGAATTTTGTGTGTGTGTGTTTTTTCTTTCTTTTTCCTTTTATAGTAGTATAGTAATAGTAGCTTAATAAAGGTTTTTTTTTTTCTTCCTTGTTATTAAGCTTGGGCCTGCTTTGCTCTGTTCTCGATCGCATTTCACAGCATTCAATTGAGAGACTGCATTTTCATGGGGGCACTGGCATTGTGCCAGTGTCAAACCACGACAACAAAGTTGTTTAAAGCAAGATTTCTTTTTTCTTTCTGTTTGTTTCTTTTCTTTTTTCTTGCTTTTGGCGGGGGGGGGGGGAGAGGGTGGGGGTGGGATTTTTTCCTGATGAATGATTCTCTAATGCTAAAACAGTTAAATGTTGCCCAAAGGGTAAAAAGCAAAAGATGTGATTCATCTTGTGTTAAAATCGGCCTGGCCTTTCTTGTTTAACTAACTGTGGCTAACAAAAAGAAGAATTTGCCTCTGCAGCTGTTAGCACAGTTGGATACAAGAAGAAGAGGTGGCTGTGGAAAAAAATTTTTTGCTAAACCCAGAAAGTTTTGAAAAAAGCTGATGTAGCATTGTCTTCCTTTTGTCACGATCCCTGTGCTATTAAGAAATCCTTTTCAGGTACTACTGAAGCAGCAATCAGAACCAGGGAAAGAGGGTAGATTAATGCCAGCAAAATCAAAGGACTTGTGAATGAACCTAAGGAATGGACTATCACATCTAAACCAAGAGATGCTAAATTGATTTTCAAACGGGGACTGGGAGGTAATGGTTTGGGATAGACCCAAATGATCCAAGGAATGTACAAAGAATAGCACCTAATTGGGAAATAAGTCCAAGTTTATATCACTGGTTTCAAGTACTGCCTGAATAAGCCCTGAGGCGCCTCTGACACCTCCTTGGGAGGAATACTTCCACTTCAGACAGGAGGATCATGACTGTTTTGGTCAAAGAGTTCTCATATTCTGGCCTTAGCCTGTGACTTATGCAAAGAAGAAGGGGAATTACAATTTCCATCAGTGCCATAATAAATCTATTCCCTATCCAGATAGAACTCAAAACAACTGAAAAAATAACTTTGTTTTGTGGATGGGAATTATTAGTGCCTGTTGAATGAGAGATACCTGAGGAATGGTGGGAAAGCACAGTTAAGGAGTGTCAAAAACTATTTGCCTAGAAATTAGTAAAAAGAAAGTAACAAGGGAAAAAGAGGGCAAGCCTGGGTTGACCATTCTACTCGCCACCGAGAAGATCATATACACCTGCTATGGGTTCCAACCCCATAGGCAGGGAAGGTGGGGGTATAAGCCACACCAGACCTCTGTTATTCCTGTTACTGTCACTCATTTGTTGTCTTTTCCCTTTCAGGATACCAGGAAGATTGTGTCACAAATGCTACCAAAAGTGTTACATAGAAAAAACCCAAAGTTCCTTTTTTATTACACACACCCATGCCAACAGTCACTGTTATAACCCATCCAAATTAAGTATCTGCAGGCAAAATGGGGAAAAATATTGCATTACAAGAAACTTAGGAAAAAGTGTGAGTTGAATGTTCAAAAGGAGAGAGATGGATTTGTTTTACATTTGTGTCACGCTGTATTGTAGTACAACACATTTGATCTCAGGGATATAGTCCAAGATCTGGTAAAAGAACAATTAGTAAACAAATAGGTAAAACCAGCACAGCAATCTAACTCTGAATTGGTGTCCTGGCTTGTAAGATAAGCATGTATTCTATTTGCCATCTGTTGGAGGTGGGGCAGGTATCTTCTGTTAAGTTGGGCAGTTTTCTTATCTCTTCCAAGAACAATGTCTCCCTCCGGGGAGATATCTTCTGTTAATGGGTCATTGAATGACTCACTGCATGACTGACAAAGTTACATCATCCCATTGTGAGATGGTCCACCCAGAGGGAGAAGCCAAGCATTCCTACCTGCATAAAATCAGCACATTTTGGGACATCAGAACAGCCTCTTCACTGGATTCCCAGAGGAGCAGCTTCTTCCCTGCTGGATTCCCAGAGGAGCAGCTTCTTCCCCCCTGGAATCCCAGAGGAAGACGAGGCCCATCTACTCTATCACCAGACCTTCAGAGAAAATTACATGCTTCTACAGATCACCGCTTCAGCAGCATTTCATCTGCCGCTCCAGGAGGAGCAGCCACCATTTAACTGGACTATTACCAACATCGTGACTTTTCAGGGTGTCAGGTTTCTGACTCTATCAGTAGTTTTGTTTGTACTAACTACAATTTTTTTTGTTTAGTTTTTCTTTCCTAGTAAAGAACTGTTATTCCCATTCCCATATCTTTGCCTGAGAGCCTTTTAAATTTGAAATGGTAGTAATTCGGAGGGAGGGGGTTTACCTTTTGCATTTCACGGGAGGCTCTTGCCTTCCTTCACAGACTCCTGTCTTTTCAAACCAAAACAATTGGCCCCAAATTATATGCTGAATCGTATTATAAGACTCCAAGCAGTTATAGAGAGGATAACAAACTAAGCTGCTCAGGCACTGGAATTATTATCAAGTCAGCAAAGGCAAACAAAAACTGTAGTGTATCAGAATAGGTTGGCTTTAGACTATTTATTAGGTAAAGAAGGAGATGTTTGTGGAAAGTTTAATATATCAGATTGTTATGTGTAATATGGATAATTCGTACCTGTAGGGTGATGTGGTAGATAGGGACAGGCGAACAGAAGATCTCGGGATGTGACGGAAAGAAATACCCTTCCCCCTTCTCCCTGCTTCACGTTATCTATCACCCCCAGAGCATGTAACCACACCTAACCCAGTAGTTTTCCACTCCTGACTAACCCTAGAGACCCTACCAACCCCCCTCTTACGTAGCAAAGTCCCCCAAGACTATTTAAACCCATGAGATAAGATAATAAACGCTTTCGACCGTCCACCACATTGGTGTTAGCGTGTTGTCGTTTGCCCGAGTAGCCTGGACGAGGCCGGGCTGCCATGCTGCTTCTTGCAACCAGGTCGCCATTGCCTCCCCTGAAGGCAACAGGGTGATATGTATGTAATGTTTCATATTCTTGAAATTATTATCATAAAGCATATGAGCCAGAGCTAGGGGGTTGCTTCACATTTGTTGAAACTATAGCTCATAAGACTTAATTTACAAGTTAACACACGTAGCTCATCTGGAGATGGGTAGTTTCTCAAGGGGATCTTGGAACTAGCAGGCTATGATTGTCCCAACAACTACCCAAGATTGGAATCGCTGGAACAACCAGAAGATACATCTCAATGCCAGGTTCCCCTAGTAACTCCATCAAGGATGTACATCCCTTCCCCGGACACCGGACACCGGACACCGGTTTGCTTAACTCAGCACAGAGAAAAGAGACTCTATGAATATGTGGGACTTTAAATGGAAAAAAAAAGGCCTCAAGCAAAATAAATAAAAATCACTTGCACGGGCTGTCGGGGTGAAACATAGGGGACCCTATTCTGTAGTGGTCAGACCTGTGTCTCACCCAGCACCGATCCTATTTTTCTATTTTTAATTTGGCTGGATTAATTTTTACCTATAACAGGATTGTTGAAAACAGATGACAAGGGGGATGTCATCCTTCAAAAAGCAATATATATCAGAAAAATAACCCGGGTACCGCCCCAAAATTAGAAAACTATGTTAAAAACTAGCTGGCAGGGCAATGTATTTGGGATAGGATGGTGGAAGAAATTAGGATTCTTCTTTTTATGTGTTACAACTGTTTTGATATTTCTTCCCTTTTTAATCCCGTTTTATTTGATTACCAGCATAGTCCAAAGAATGCAAGTGGACAAGAAATATTGCTCAAGCCAAATGATTGATAAAGAATAAGAGGGGGGATTGTGAAAAATGCATATTATATTATTGGCTTTTTGCAAATGTTAAAATTAATACTATATGTGTTATGTTGGAAAGTTATGCTGTATTAATCTATTTTAAGTAGTGTGGTAAATATAGTTTTTAGGCTATAGCATAATATTAAAATAGAAACTATGTGATGTAAGATACTTTTTGTAACTAGTGCAAGGAATGGAAAAGATAATCAAGAAATTCTTCGCCTTATCCTCTCTGGATAGAGATAACTGTAACAAGACACCAAAATCCCAAGAAAAGGATTATTGCCTCCTTATGAGGAAAGCCAAGACTTCGAGGATCCAAAGAAGATTGATTTACAAGATGACCGGGAAGCTGAAATTAAGCAGAAAAACCCTAGTTTGAAAGGAATGTTTGAGTCATTTATGAGATGTATGAATATGCAATGGGCTATTTCTTTTAAGGGGTAATCCTTTGTTAGCAAGGTGTGCTTTGTGGCAGAGTGCAAGGCACCTGGACATCTGTAATTCTTTGCTGTTCATGGTCTCTTATTGTCCTAATTTTTATTACTATTTTCATTACTATTAAACTATTAAAATTTTAACACAAGCGAATGGGGTTTTTCATAAGTTTATGCTAATTTTTACCTGGCTGGGAGCCCACTTGCAACGACAAACCCTGGTAAGAAGCTGTCTTGGGCGTGGTTTTTATCCCATATCCATTTTTTGTTTGTTTTTGTTTTGTGTCCCGAATTGGTCATTTCCCCCCGCCCCTTCCCAGCTCCTGGAGTATCATGATGGGTGAGAGCCAACTCGAGATCCTGTGAGGGTTGGGGGGGTGAAAGGCTGTTGTTTCCTTCCAGTGGGACAATCATCTCAGCAGTTACGCAGTGTGGTGCCTCTGACTGGGGATACTGTTGCCTTGTGAGTTTTGCCTGGTGTTATATGTGTATATGATAATTCATGCAAATAAAATTGTCATATATTTTATAGTCATGTACTGTTAAGATATACTCTTATAAGAAGTTTTTAAAACGCACAAGCCAGCGACGGGGATTGCAACACAATATTGAAACCACCTGGACAAAGGAGGGAGGACTCCATTCACAAACAATTGAACATGGCCAGCCCAGAGATGGATCACCCATCAAGGTGGTCCAAGGAATGCCTGGATTATAAATACACTATAAATATCTGAAATTGAGATAGCCAGAGCCATCAGGGAGATACATCTCAATACCGAATTCCAGGAATGCGATCACAGGTGTTCATCGCTCTTCGAACATGTATTGTTCAACTTGCCACAGAGAAATCAACTCCACCTGAATATGTGCAGTCCAAAAAGGAAGAAAAGGGACTCTACCTTGGGCAAGAAAAATCGTATAAAAATCAGCCAGACAGGACAGTCGGTGTGAAAGCATAGGACACCCTCTGCTACAGCAGTCAAACCTGTGTCTCACCCAGCGCCGACGCCCGGGCTCAGCACTGAGTTTTTTTTCTTTTTGATAGTGGCTTTTCTTTTTTTGTTGTTTTTCTCTAAATTTATGTTTGGTACATTTAATGCATTTTCTTAATAAATCGGAGCTTTCATTTATAACACCTGTTTTTTTATCTTTTCCTTTGGCACTGTGCTGGCTTGCTGGCTTACTTGGGAGCCCAAAGCCTGTGCATGCTCTGTCAGGAACCTGCCATCCCCTGCCAGGGCCACTGCTTCTGTGTGGCCCTACCCTGGGACCAGCCATTGCCAGTGAGCTATCCATGGGACTGATTCCCTTCCCAGTCCCCCTGTTTTCTGCCACTAATTCAGGACTTCTTGCTGCACTTTAACTTGATACCCCACATCCACCCAATACCCATGGCTCCTGCTACGGCTGCAGAATTTCTGCTATATTTTGTTTGCTACCTCAGGGTGTGCTCACCTCCAGCTGGCTGTTCCAAGGTTCCTGCTAGACCTCATTTTGCAATCTGGAGGGGCACCGGGACTGGCTGCCCTCGTGAGTTTGGAAAAGAAGCCCCTTTTCTATCTCTTCCACCAGCTCGCCTGCCATTGCCTACGTGGAGGGAGGCTGCTGAGGTCAAGCCACGGAGCCCCCTGCAGGCACAGGGGGATCATTGCACCTGCCCTACCTGGCTGGGAACCAAGAGTACCCCTGCCGGCTGTGCCCATAACTACACCAAAGGGGAAAGTGCTTGACAGCAGAGACAAGGCTGTTATTGGATTTCTGATTTTGTTTGTTGTTGCTGCCATTGTTATTGCTTGTCTTGTTATACAGATATACATATATATATACACACTAGTAAAGAACTGTTATTCCTTTTCCCATATCTTTGCCTGAGAGCCTTGTAAGTTATAATAATTTGGAGGTAAGGGGGTCATATTTTCCGTTCCAAGGGAGGTTCCCCCCTTCCTTCACGGGCTGCAGGGGAATCTGCTCTGGTATGTGGAGCACCTCCTCCCCTTTCTTCTTCACTGACCTTGGTGTCTGAAGGGTTTTTTCCTCGCACATATTCTCACTGTCTCACAGCTGCTTCACAGTATTTTTTACATTTTCTTAAATATATCATGAGGGTGTCACCAGTATCGGTGATTGGCTCAGCTTTGGCCAGTGGTGGGTCTGTTGTGGAACTGGCTGGAATGGGCTCTGATATCCTCACACAAGCCAGTGCTGCAACCTCCTCTGCTACCAAAATTTGCCATATAAACCAAATACATTTTGCCTCTTGCCTCTGTGAAACACATATTTAAGAATTAACTTAAAAATATACATTCATCACACAATCTTAATTTACAATAAAAAGAATTCTTCACACCAAAGTCATTATCTACCAACAAAGGTGCAGAATTTACAGACACACTCCACTCCTTTTTCTTTCACCACATTTCAACAACAAAAATTCTCCAGTTATTCCACTTTCTGGCAATGTCCAGTCCAAGGTTTGCCTGTTACCACTTCCATTTACTGTCCTCTAGTTCCCTGAGGTCTATGTTAGGACCAAGGGTTTTGCAGAATAGCAGTACTCTCAACTTGTTTTTCATTTTGATGCATGACAGCCTACAAGTTTATACTTACTATGTGATTCTTCAATAGTATCTAACTCCCCCAAAATAATTATTACATAGAAAATCAAGTTATGAAAGCAGCATAGCCTCTGTACTTTGACAACTAAATTCTAAATAGTCCTGCACATGTATTTGAAGTGTGTGAGATAAATAGATGATCCATGTGAAATGTGTAGATATTTTCAGGGTCAGTAGTTAAAATGGTTTATCGTGCTCTGAAATGTGGTGCTTTTTCTAAACTACATAGGTGTCCTGGGGTGACTATATGGTCTGGCATCCCATTGTCTTTTTTTTCTGTCAAAAAATGGGTCCTATAGCTTTAAGTTAGGCCCAGAGAGAGAAAGAGAGCAAGAAAGGAGGGAGAAGTGGTGCAATGTTTTAGGCACATGTCCGATCCCCTTGAAGGAACCTCTAAAATGTACACCCACAGAAAGAAGGATAACCTGGCTTAGAGGGGCCCTGCCTCTAGCCAGGCAGAGGCTAGGGAAAACCGTGGTTTTTGGACTACATGGATTTGTTGGCCTGGCACATCAGAACCACAAAAATATGAGGCCTTGGTCGACACTGGTGTGCAGTGCACATTAATCCCATTGAGACGTGGGGGAAGAATCTGTTTCTATTGCTGGCGTGACACGGGGATCACAGGATTTGACTTAGGTGGAAGCTGAGGTGATCCTGACTAGAAATGAGGGGAAGAAACATTCCCTTGTGACTGGCCCAGAGTCCCCATGCATTTTGAGCCAAGACTTCCTCTGAAGTGGGTATTTCAAAGACCCAAAGGGACTCAGGTTGGCTTTTGGAATAGCTGCTGTGGAGACAGAGGATGCTAAGCAGTTGAGCACCTTGCCTGGACTATCAGAAAACCCATCTGCAGTAGGACTTCTGAAGGGGGAAAGACCGACAAATACCAATTGCCACTTCGTCAGTGCACCACTGACAGTATAGAACAACTGGAGATGCTGTGGTTCCCATCCACAAGATGATCCGTGAGCTGGAGAACCAAGGGGTGGTCAGCAAACCCACTGCCCCTTCAAAAATCTCATTTGACCTGGGTGGAAATCTGAGGGAGAATGTAGATTGACTGTGGACCATCGTGCCTTGAATGATGTGACTCCACCGTTGAGCGATGCTGTGCAAGATATTTTGGAGTTCCAGTACAAGCTGTAGCCCAAGGCAACAAAGTGATATGCCACTATTGACATTGCCAATGCATTTTCTCCATTCCTTTGGCAACAGAATGCAGGCCTCAGTTTGCCTTCATTTGGAGGGCCATGCAGTACACCTGGAACCGACTGCCCCAGGGGTGGAAGCACAGTCCCACCATCTGCCATGGACTGATCCAGACTGCACTAGAAAAGGGTGAGGGTCCAGAACATCTGCAGTATATAGATTACATAATTTTGTGGGGGAACATGGCAGCAGAAGTGTTTGAGAAAGGAGAGAAAATAATCCAGATTCTCTTGAAAGCCGGTTTTGCCATCAAAAAGAGCAAAGTCAAGGGACCTGCCTGTAGCAAGCACATTCTTCTCTCTTTCAAGATTTTTCATAAAGGAACAAAGAAGAAAGAAAGAAAAAACAATTTCTATTTCTGCTGTTTGTTTTCTCACGTAGAATGTGTTTGGAGAATTGTTTACGTAGAGTGATTGCTTGATTAGATTCTAGTGAGGATTGTTTGAGCCTGATGGCCAATCCAATCCACCCGTAGCTAGACTCTAGAGAGAAAGTCACGAGTTGTGAGTTAGTTAGATATAGTAGTTAGAAAAAGTAAGTATGTGGTTTTAGTATCTCCTTTAAATAGTATATTAATGTATTATAGTATAGTTATAATAAAAAAAATCATTCAACCTTCTAAACTGAAGTCAAACATCATCATTTCTTTCCACCGAGTTCACCTACACTTATAATACCTGCCCAAGAGATACAGTTCCTGGGAGTGAAGTAGCAAAATGGATGGCATCAGATTCCTGCTGATGTCATCAATAAGATCACAGCATTTTTTCCACCAACCAACAAGAAGGAAATGCAAGGTTTCCTAGGTGCCATAGGTTTTTGGAGAATGCATATTCCTGAGTACAGACAGATTGTAAACCCTCTCTACCTGGTTACCCACAAGAAAAACTTTTCAGTGGGACCCTGAACAGTAACAGGCCTATGCCCAGCTCCAGCAGGAGAACACTCATGCAGTAGCTCTTGGCCCAGTCAGGACAGGACCGGACATGAAGAACTTGCTTTACTCCACAGCCAGGAGCCATGGTCTGTCCTGGATCCTTTGGCAGAAGGTGCCTGGTGAGACTCAAGGCTGACCATTAGGATTCTGGAGTTGAAGTGACAGAGGGTCTGAAGCCAACTAGACTCCAACAGAGAAGAAATCTTGGCAGCTTATGAAGGAGTCCAAACTGCCTCAGAGGTAATAGGCACCGAAACACAACTCCTCCTAGCACCCTGACTACCAGTGCTGGTACGGATGTTCAAAGCAAAGATTCCCTCTACTCACCAAATGCCACATGGAGCAAGTGGATTGCTCTCATCACATAGCATGCCTGTATTGGAAAACTGAATTGCCCTGGGATTTTGGAGATAATTACAAATTGTCATGAAGGAGAAAACTTTGGTCTCACTGATGAAGAGGAGCACGAACAAATGACACGGGCTGAAGAAGCTCCACCATACAACCAACTGCCAGCAGAAGAAATATGCTATGCCCTTTTTACTGATGGTTTTTGTCTCATTGCAGGGATGAAAGGAAAGTGAAAGGCAGCTGTATGGAGCCCAACACAAGAAGTAACAGAAGCTACTGAAGGAGAAGATGGATCGAGTCAACTCGCTGAACTCAAAGCAGTTCAACTGGCCCTGGACATTGCTGAAAGTGAGAAGTGGCCAAAGCTCTACCTCTACACTGATTCATGGATGGTTGCCAATGCTCTGTGGGGGTGGCTGGAGAGGTGGAAAGAGGCTAACTGGCAGCATAGGGGAAAACCAATTTGGGCTGCTAAAGAATGGAAAGTTATCACTGCCCAGGAAGAAAAGCTTCCTGTGAAAGTCCACCATGTAAATGCCCATGTCCCCAAGAGTAGAGCCAATGATGAACATTGAAAAAACAAGCAGGTAGATCAGACTGCAAAGATAGATGAGTCACAGATAGACTTAGACTGGCAACACAAGGGAGAGTTGTTCCTAGCTCAATGGGCCCATGATGCCTCAGGTCATCAGGGTAGAGATGCCACCTATAAGTGGGCACGAGACTGAGGGGTGGATTTAACCATGGACAGTATTTCTCAGGTTATCCATGACTGTGAGACATGTGCTGCTATCAAACTGGCCAAGCACCCCTACAGTATGGAGCGGTGGTCCAAATATAAGTATAAAGAGGCCTGGCAGATATTGATTACATTACACTGCCCCAGACACACCAAGGTAAGCGCTATGTGCTCACAATGATAGAAGCCACCACGAGATGGGTGGAGACCTACTCTATGCCTCATGCTATGGCCTGTAACACCATCCTAGGATTTGAAAAGGAGGTCCTTTGGAGGCATGGTACCCCTGAGAGGATTGAATCAGACAACGGGACTCATTTCAATAACGGACTTATCAACACCTGGACTAGGGAACATGGCATTGAGTGAGTGTACCATATCTCCTACCCATATCCCCTACCATGCACCAGCTGCAGGCAAAGTGGAGAGGTACAACAGACTGCTAAAAACCACCTTTAAAGCATTGGGTGGGGGATCTTTCAAAGATTTGGAGCAGCATCTAGCAAAGGCCACCTGGTTAGATAACACCTGAGGTTCCACCAACCAAGCAGGCCCTGCCAAATCTGAGCCCCTGCATACAGTAGATGGAGACAAGGTCTCAGTGGTACATGTCAGTTAGAGAAGACTGGATTAATTCTGCCTCAAGTACAGACAAACCCATCCATGGGGTTGCCTTTGCTCAGGGACCAGGTTGCACTTGGTGGATAATGCAGAAAGATGGAACAAGACAATGCGTACCTCAGGGAGATCTGATCGTTGGGTGACAACCATGTGTAAATAGTATTGTTTGCTGAATGTCACTGCCACTCTCTGTATATAGTGCTATATTGAATATATATATATCTATGTATGTATGTATAAAGGTGTGTGTTTTTAGAGTTAGAATATATTAGTTTGGTTATTAAGCAGATGATTGGGATAAAGGATGGAATGCCCTGGGGTGACTGTATGGTCTGGTATCCCATTGTGAGAGAGGGGGGGAAAGTGGTGGAATGCTTGAGGTGCTTGTATTCAAAACAGAGATAAGTGTTCAGTTCTCTTCGGGCTCACAGCAGTGCAGAGCGAGGGAGAGATGGGGAGTTTTCCTTTTTTTTTTCCACTGGTTTTCCTCGTTAGCTACAGCAAGTAGAGGTTTCCCAGGACTGTGTCTTTTCTCTGAACTGTTCAGCTTTTTTTTCTCTGGTTCGGAACACAACAAAAATTGCCTGGGGGACCCCCAAGCTGCTGTGCAGCCTGGATGCCAGGTGCAAGCCCCAGAGGGACTGAGAGAGATTGAGCAAGACCACAACACACCCACAGAAAGACACTGTCTGAATTTGCCATCTCTTCAGAACAACAAGAGGTTTTACTGATTAATATTATTCATTTTTTCATGTTTGTGAGTACTTTGCTTGTGAAATAAACAGTTTTTTCCACTTTTCTCCAAGGACATTTTCCCCCAAACCAGTTGGGGGAGGGGCAGCTGGAATCTGCTTGTTTAGAGGAGACCCCTTCAGGAAATTTCCTCTCAAATTTTTCTCAAAAAGGGACAGTATGAAATATTAGTCCCCACATTGGAAGAATCTATCACTTCTGTCCTGGTTTAAAAAACAAATGTCTGCCAAGGAAGGTGGGAACCTTACTGGAATAGAAAGACAACCCCTCCCTCTGACTTACTGTAGCTTTGCAATTATGGGGCTTCCAGGCATAAAAAAATATAGGAAATGGAAAAACAGTTATTTAGTAGACTATATATATCAGGACAGAACAAAACAACAACACAATTACAGAAGTTTTCTCACCCACTACGTATTGTTCCCCTCTTGTGTAGTTATGACGACAACCGGCAGGGGGCGCTTGTGGCTCTGGTGAGGTGAAAGTTGCAGTGACTGCATTATGGCTGGCAGGGGGTGTTCCGATGCGAGCCCGGGACCTCGCAGGGGTAATGATGGCCTCAGTGAGAAAGAGGAGGTGGGGGGTTTGGTTCCCCTGGACACTCACCAGTGTGTATCTCCCAGCACCAGCAGTTGCCAAGGTCTCAGTCAATAGGCAGCTGAGACCCTCTTTCCCTCTTGTAAGCAGCAGGCTTAGAAGCAGGCAGCAGGGAGAACTCCACCATTTAGCTTCTGAGCAGGAGCAGTCCTGCACCAAAACCGCCCTAACTGACCCTGCTCCCAGCACAGCCAGAGAGTTCACCCTGAGCTAATAAAGTGCCCAATCCCCGTTTCACTCCTTGAACAATTTTGGTGCAATGCTAGAGTGATTGGCAAGTTCTTTTGTATCTTAATAATTGACTATTCATCTAGAAAGCTGCCCCCTCCCCCCCTTTCCAGCATATCCTCAACAACAAATGGGAAGAAATTCACTCAAGAAACCTAAACTACAACTTCTTTTCAATGGAATACAGAAGTTGAACATCTTTATTTTGAAATCAGTTGATAGAACAAAATAGTCTGATTTTTCAAGAACCACAGATCATCAAAGATACTAAAATAAGTATACTTTTTTTGTATATGTACATCTAATCATAGCAGTTCTATGAGCAAATTATGATTTTATATTTTGTATATTTAAATAATCTATCAATTTATTGAGGGACCCTATGCCATCTCACATCATCATTGTATAAAAGTTATTATAATAATGGGAATGACTATTTCTGAAAAGAAAAAGAAGGCTAAAGCAGAGTTTTTTTTAAATCTCCATTGACTTTGTTTTTCACTTTTCAGTCGGTACTTGAAAGGGGTATGTGAATAATATTTAGGGATACCTAACAACCACAACATATATTGACTGTAGCTGGCACTGTGTGTTGTTAATGATTATAGCAATTAGGCTGAAAGTGGAGATGGGAATTGAGGTAATGTGAGAAACGACCCTCACTTTTAAAATTTTAAAAAGTCTATTAAACCTTAACAAAAAAAATACAACAAAGGACTGAAGAAAGAAAAATTGCAACGCTGTGAGTCCCTGTGACCAGCAGCCAAGTGCTCGTGTACAAAATGGATGCTCTGCTTTTTATATCGTTAGCCCCTCACAAAGTTTTGTCAGTCAACTCCTTCTATGCTGTCCATTGGTGGAGGTTAATTTCTTACATCTTGATTGGAGGTTAGGTATTGTTATGCTGTGCCTCTTGGTAATAAGCCGGCCTTCCTCAAATGCCCTGACTACTAAGGACATTACAAGGGGGAGGGGAAAGAAGACTATGGGAGGACATATTACGATAACATCACTATACATCTTAACATCCATATAATATCTATTTCTTAATTGTGAGAGCCAACCATTACATTATTCATCTATAACAAGTAACATGCTTGCATGTGTTATCACACTTGCATGCAAATCATGGAGGCTTGGCTGATGTAGCAATGTGTTTGCACGGTTCAGGCCACAGTGTACACCAGACTGGCTGTCTCTAGTTATTCTTATCAGCACCCTCTGGAATTTGTCAAGGTTACTAAGACATAAATTGTGCTAAATTAAGAAAGAAGAGGCTGAGAAACAGAATACCAAGACTGCAAGAACTAGATAACAGAGGGCAGTGAAGCATGTGGACTGTAACCAATCCCATACTCTGAAGAGTGCGTGCAGAATGCGTGGACAAGATAGAGGCACCAATCAAGAAATGCATGACCAGTGATTTGTGGAAAAAAACTCCACAACTTGTAAAAGTTGTAAAGCTGGTATGATTTATTTCAGGGCTGGACACATGCTCCCTAAAGGACATGTGCACCCCCAAAAATTCCCAAGTCTATTTTATCCCCTAACCTGTTGCATATGCATAAAATACATATGCATATGTATTAAACTGTCTCATAAATTTTATGAGCCTGTGCAGTTCTTCAGTCACATAGTTGTAATGTTGTGTTTGTAACCCAGATTCAGCTTTTCCATCTGCCTCAACCCCAAGGTCAGCAGAGGGGCCCCTCTCCTTTTCTCTCTTCAGCTTGGATGCTGGCATTCCTTTCTAAGTAGCTTTGAATCTCCTTTGTTCTCTCTGCAGGCCTTTTTTGGAGCACATAAGTTAACAGACTAAACAAGCAGACTCCAGATAAATACTGGTTTCTACCCCAAGTTAAATTTCCAACCTCCTGTCTCATTCCCCCCTTTTCTAGAAGATGAGTAAATGCTTTTACTTAGTACAAATTTCTATGATTATAGGTGTCCCTTAATGCTTTGCCATGTTGTCATGGTTTGACGCTGGCACAATGCCAGCGCCCCATGAAAATACAACCTACCAATCAAATGCTGTGAAATGTGATCAAGAACAGAGCAAAGCAGGCCAAACTTAATAACAAAGGAAAAACTTTATTACACTACTACTACTACTACTATAAAAGGAAAATAAAGGAAAGAAAAAAAAAACACACAAAATTCGAAATGAAAATCTTCCAAAACATTCCTCCTCCCTCCACCCACTCCACCAAACCCCAGCGAGACCCATTTGGATCCTTAATCAAGTTTTCACCCTTCAATATAATCAATACTGAGTCCATCGGGGAAGAGAGGAGTCCCCCTTGCACCACAGACCCCCAGGAAACACAGCTTTCACGTCTTGTGTTTCCAATGTCACACGTGGCACTGCCCAGACACACCGGCCAGTGTGACATTCTCCTCTCCATGTCACAGTGCTCTCACCACCGTGCATGGACAGAGACTGCTTATAGGGCCCCTTTAAGGATGCTTTGCCAAGGACCACTAGGAACAACAGTCCAGTATCACAATTCGGGACTAGAGTCCCCCCCATTTTCCCCTGGGGCCAAGGGTCCAAGGACAGAGATCGCCTTGTCTTCTTCTCTGAAGATGGAGGGCATCCTCACACCCTCCTCAGCTCTCTCTCTGTCCATTCCAAAACTGGTAGTTGCTGAAGAAGGTCTCTTGGCTCCCCAGTGCATCCCCCTAAAATGCAGTCCCTCTTGAAAGAAAGAATGGTTCAGTCTATGGTAAACAAGCAGAGTCCAGCCAAAAGCCACTCTATCATCTCCCCCCAACCTTCTTCTCTGAACATCTGAGGTTTCAGGCTGTCTCTCTTTCCTTCAAATTCAGGAGGAGTAATATTTCATAAAGCCTTCATTTCACAGGAAAGAGTTAAAATTCCCGGACTCCCCGGACGGCTGCAATCTCAGCCCAGGACTCCGTCTCCCATCTCCCACGCTGGGCATCTTCCCCCCCCTTCTCCTTCTCCTCCGCCAGCAAACTCCTAGGTGTCTGCTGGCTCTTTATCTCTTTTCCCTCTAGCTTAGGGGAGGGGGAACAAAAACATCCCAGATGTTCTCCACCCTTCCATCCGCAGGAGCTGGCCCAGCTGGTTCCGATCCTTCACCCCCTGGCCTACCTCTGCAGGCCGCATGGCTCCCCTCCCCCACCCAGCCCGGGCTGGGCAGGGGAGGTCCGTACCTTCCGATGACCGGAACCAAAGAAGGAAGAGTCCTCCTGGGAATTTCGCTTTTAACCCCTCTGTGTTCTCAGAGGCGTGTCCACCTTCAATTGGTCACCCCAAGTGTCAGTATCCAAACCTGACCCCTGACTGGATTGACCTCTTCCTTCTAAAAAAAAATTCTCTTCCCGTGTCAAACCATGACACATGTATATTTGATAAGGAGGTCAACACTGCTAGTCGCTGTAGTATTCTCCAATTCCCAATCAGCACTATAAAAGATAACTATAAACTCACCCCAACTAATATCAATAAAACTACAATGGGGTGGTATAATGCATTGAAAATCCCAGCTGCAGTTGGTGACCATCCAAAGATTACATCCCACCAGTGATGACCTGTATCTTGTTCTATTCTTTGCAGAATTCTGCTTATTTATTTTGCATCATGATGGACCGTAATTAGATATTTTCTCCCCTTTTCTGGATCTTCTTCAAAATTTCAACTAGGTCTTGGTGTTTAATTAATTGTCTTGAAATGAACAGGGTCTATGCCTTTATTAATAGTCAGCTCTTTATTAAAAAGTCAGCTCGGCAGGGGGCTCAACAAGGAGCTCGCCCTCGCTGTTGTAGCTTCTCCAGTAGCCGAAGGGTGAGCAGGCATGCAGAATCTGTCCCTGGAGTCCCCGTGGCACGCTGGTAGCTGGACGTGAAGAGGTGTGCAATCCGTATCTGAAGTCCCAGAAGACCGTCCTCTCTCCTTTCCTCCTGGCACACTGGTAGCCGCAGGGTGAGGGGATGTGCAGAGCCTGCTGCCCAAGTCCAGCAGCAGCTATCCCTCTCCTTCCCTCCTGGTAACGCCAGGAAGTGTGTGTCTGCTTTGCTCCTGCTTCCCACAGCCCAGTCCAGTCTGGTACTCTGCAGGTTATGGTGACAGGTTAAACACAGACTAGGGATGGGGTTCCCTTTTCCCCGATGAGCACACCCATCCAGCCCCCTCCACTGTGCCCATCTTTTCCATTTAGGGGTGTTTTTCATCCCCAAAACCCCCTCCCATGATTCCACTGGATTATTTTGCATTCCATTCCTAGAATGGTAGTGAGGGTGGGGGGAGGTAGGTGATTCCCAGGAACAATTAGCTAATTAACATTTCAATGTCAGTACTTCGCCCAAGCCAAGTGTCCCAGCCAGGCTGTTTTGTTCATAACACCCAATGTTTCTAAACACTAAACCCAGATTTTTCAGTTAGGTCACAGAATTGATCAGCAGACACCCAGCCGGTGCGATGATAAGTAATGATTGTGGAACACAATGTGAAAAAGAGCTATCTTATCATAATGAAAATTGAAATAGAGAATTAAATAGCATGAAACTTTAGTAATTTATTATATAAGGTTTAAGTTAGGTTGCATTTTAACATTCTATTAATGATTGAATTGATTTTTATATCGTTTGGTTTGAGTTTAAGTTAAGTATTGTTTAATTAGAGTATATCACTTTAAGTTTATTTTAGGTTTGGGCCCTGAAGAAGTTAAGTTTATAAAGGTTTAATTGATAATGGATTTGTATATTATTAATTTGATATATATGGATTTCATAAGGTTAATATAATTTAGGGATTGTTTACTAAGATTTTTATATATTGAGTTTAAGTACTGTTTGATTCAAAAATTATTTTAAGTTTTTCAAAGGTCAAGTTTACTTAGCTAACAAAGTTTAGTTGTTTTTCTTTAAGGAGGAAAAGGTTTTGACTGAAAGAGTTCACAAAATAATAATGATCGTTGATTTAAGGAGAAGACAGAATTGATTGGATCCTTGGTTTTGTTTTAGTCTTTTCTGTTTTATTATAAGTTTATCAGTATGTAACAGTTGTAAAGGAATTTATTTTGAGTTTTCTGAGATTGATTTAATTGTTTAATAATCAGTTTTATAGTCTGTTATTTCTTTGTACAATGATACAAAGGGTGTTTGTTTTCAAATCTTTTTTTTTTAAGTGTTCTATAAATGTTATTGTTAAGAAATTTTATCATGTTATCAGGTGAAGCTTTATGCTTTGTTTTTTCATAGTGAATTTTCATATGTTTTATTGTTGTTTATGTAATCTTATCCAGGTTACATGCCATTCTGAAGTCTCATTTTGGATTTTAACTATATTATGCATTTTTCTAGGTGAACATTCTGGTTTGATTTTATATCTCTTGTGAATGGAATCATTGCATTTATATTTTTTATTATTCTCAATAGTTTTTCAGAAGATCTCAGAGAGAGATGCCTGAAGCCTTCTGACAGCCTTTTGTCATTGTCAATCTTATGATTTCTCCAATTTACATCCTTTTCCTTCAAAAGAGTTTCAAGAAAAATGAATCCTTGTGTCATTTTATCAATTTATCAGTTTGAACTTCAAGTGTTCATTTTATATGAAAATGTTATAATGAGTTGTCATGTTTTAAGTATCATATATGTATTGTTGGTACAAGCTTTGTTTTAGATAATATGTTAGGGGACATCACTCCAGTTTAAAGTTTGGGTCCTGGCCAGGCCCTGATTTTAACTTGGATAGATGAGTTTGCCAGCAAAATCTAGAGGTTTCTGCACAAAAATGAATGATATGCAGGTCATTTTGACCCACCAATTTGATCCTACAAATGTGACAGCTGACAGAGCTTTGAGGTGAAACTTGCCAGCCTTGCCTGGGAAAGGATGCCAAGGGTTTTCACTGAAAACAAATGTTTCAGCTGTTTGCGGACTCTGAACTGCTGTCACAATGTTTCTAATGATCATGCTTTGTTCAATTTTATATATGCTCTTTAGAATCTCTTTCTTTTGAACTTTCTTGAATTGTTATCGATTTCAATGAATTTTATGCATTTTATCACTGAGGTATTTTGTCTTATTCTATATTATGTTTTATGTTTCAACTTTCCTGTTTCAAAAGAGAGGAAGAGAAAGAGAGAAAAAAGGAAAAAGAAAAAAGAAAAGGAGTGAAGAAGTGCCTGAAATAAGGCTGGAATGAGGATGAAGATTTTGTATATTTTAATCTCTTGAAATAATTCTTTTGTAGACCTGATTTCGCTGATCATCGAGAAAAATATGAGGAGAGTGCCAGACACTGGACAGATCAAATTGAAAAAAAATCATTCAAATTATTAACTTTGAGCAAGGATTGTGTTAATGCTTTCACAGAAATTGACAGTGTGGGGTTTTTTCTTACAGATTTAGAGATGAAAGCTCAGATCATTATTGTGGCAAAGACCAGATTGCTGACAATGTCAGGCAAAGATTTCTTAATCATTCATTTATATTTAAAGAAAAAAATATTTTGGGTGGACAATCCAAAGTCACAAGATTTTTCAATCACATTGTTAGGGCATTCAGAAGTTTGTACAGTTCATTTTCTAGCACACAAAATGTTAAATGTAAAAGTGAGTTTCAGAGAAAAAACTAAAATAAGCCAGGAACCAGTGGAAGGAAGGGCAGTGTTCACTGATGGTTTGGGAAAAACTCACTAATCAGTGGTCACATGGCAAAATTCAAAAACAGGGAAATGGGAATCAGATATCAAAATGATACAAGGTTCACCACAAGTTGTAAAATTGGTAGCAGTAGTCAGGGTTTTTCAGTTATTTCAGGAACCCTCAATCTGATCAGAGATTCAGTGTATGTTGCAAATGTGGTCAAACGATTAGAGGAATCACTTTTAAAACATACGGACAATGACATTTTTTATTCATAGCTATTATGCATGAAAATAATCCTAGAAAACAAAGAACATTAATAAACACATCAGAGTGCATTCTTCACTTCCAGGGTTTTTGGTAAAAGGGAATGCTCATGTAGATAGACTCGCAATGCCCATCTTGCAGACACTGCCTGACATTTTTGAGCAAGCAAAATTGAGCCATGCATTTTTTCACAAAAATGCACAGGCATTGATGGAATCCTTTCACCTTTCTAAAAGCCAGGCAAAGGAAATCATCAGTGCTTGCCCAGATTGCCAGTTTGTGCAGCCTCCTGTATCTACAGGAGTGGTCACTCCGAGAGGTTTGTAAAAGTCTTCAGCTGTGGCAAACTGATGTCACAAAATATGCATCCTTTAAGAGGCTCGAAAATATTTATGTCTCAGAAAACACATTCTTAGGGGCAATTTTTGCATCATGACATACAGGGCAAACCACAGAACATGCCTGCAGACATTTTTTACAAGCATTTGCATCATTAGGAGCGCAACAAGAAATAGAAACAGGTAATGGTCCAATTTACACAGGCAAGGTGCTTGACAAATTTCTGAAAAAATGGAGAGTCAAATATATTTTTGGTATTCCCTATTCTTCCTCAGGTCAAGCAAGCATTGAAAGAACACATCACACTCTGAAATCCACTTGGATAAACAGAAAAGGGGGGAGGCAGGGTTAAACAAATGTGTTGAAGTTTTTAAATGGTTCTTTCTCAGAGCCCACTCCACCAATTGTCAGATATTTTACAAACGGCCCACAAGAAAAACTAAGGGAGAATCCTTTCGTTTTGATCAGAAACCCAGAGTTAGGACAGATTGAAGGTCCATTTACATTAACAACTTGGAGCAAGGGTTTCGCTTGTGTTTCTATAGGACGAGGACTGAAGTGAATGCCAGCAAGGCACATGAAACCTTATCGGGTGCAGATGCCAGTGGACGTGGACCCGAGAAGCAGAGAGGCAAGCGCACCGATGGAGGCAGACAGCGACGCTGCAGGCGTCTCGCCGGACAACGAGTGATCACCCAGAGACTTGGGTTTTTTTCTGGGAAATCAAGTGTTGTTTGGGTGTTGCTGCATTGTGGGGTTTCTCACAGAGGGTGGGGACATGGACATGGGATTCAGACAGATAGTGTTCATGTACTTCATTCTTTCACCTGTTGCCTTGTGCAACAGGACAGACTTTCCCATGAGACAACCAAGGGAAAATGTGTGGGAGACTTTGGCAAAAGCAGTGGGTCTGGACGGCATTTGCCTGGCCCATTCAAAACCAGAGAAACCATTTTCAACATACTTGGTAGGTGTGCCAGTGGAGGAATGGTCAGTCCCCAGGGGACATCCTTCCAAGGGCTCTGAAGTCTTTTTCGGATCCTGTGGAGGGACGGCATGTTTGGACACAGTTCCTTCCTGTGGCTCACTTTGAACCTCTGGATTTGAACATTTTGGGTCAACAACAATGAAATTCTGTATCAAATTCAATCCATTGGGAGTGACAGAGACAGATAACCACATGATAGATGTCACTCCAAACCAGCTCTTTTATAGAAATGCATCATCCTGGTGTAATTACACCAAAATGATGAGCAACCATCCCTTCAAAAATCCAACCATTCTACTAAAAGGGATGTTTTTGAATTTGCAGGGACAGAATTTGGCCTGCTATCCCTGCAAAAATCAAGGGTGGTCCATGTAGCATTGAAAGATCTTTTGTTAACATGCAGCATGACTTTGATAAGAGAGCAAGGAGGAAAAAATCTAATGAATGAAGTGAACCAGATTGTGACAATGATAATGTTAACACCAAGAAAAAAGGTTCGGAAAAACTGAATGGTTCTACTTTCACAGCAGGTGGCATCAAAAAGAGCCTTGGTACAGTTGGATCAAAAGAGGTTGTGGTCAGAGTAAGCTTGCCCATGCCGTTTCTTTTGCATCGAATGATCTGTTAGCTAGCAATGAGAAATGAGAACAAAGCAGCAATTAAACTTCTGTTGTGAACACATGGACACAAGAGTGATAAATTTGAAGAGGTATCATAAGAGAAAACACACCTGGAGAAAAATTAAATCTTAGATGGATGGTGTGTTCAATTTGTTTTACCTTTCACAGTTGTAGAAAGAGATTTTGAAAACAGTTGTATATAATTATAGGGTATTGTAATTCTTCTGATGCTTGTGCTGTGCTTGCTTCAGTGCATGAGGCAGACCATGGACAGAGTTGTCAAAGAAGTGTTCTTGGTTCAAAAAGGAGAGGGAGATGGGGAATCCAGGGCTTCCCTCTGTCTGCCCTGGAGGGCCTGGGACCCTGGCAGGGGGTCAGGAACCCCCATGTACGGAGCCCCGAGAGACACTGTCTCTGATCTCTGTCCATGGAAAAGAGTTTTCCATCTTACAGGATGAATTACAAGCTCTGAGTGTTTGATATGAGTAAGAATTAAGTGTGGCATGGGTGCAAAAGTAAAATTTTAGGTTTCTAGATTAGGGGTTCAGAGGGGACAAGATGGAGGAAATTGGGTATGTCTTGTCCTTTTTCTCCTTCTTCATGCCCTCCATGTTTCACTGTAGTGTTGGCATTTTTCTATTGGTTTAGGCTGGGGACACACTGTTCAACGTAGATGATAGATATTGGCACATTATTGTAAATATAGCACAGGTAGTTTCTGGTATATAATGTTTGTAACGTCCCACTGGGGGCAGAGCCCCGCACGCTGCCCTGCAGGACAGACCTGCGGCAGGGCAGCAGAACACGTTAGAGATAATCAAGAATAGACAACCTGGAAAACAGCACAGATGAATTATGGCTTCTTCTTTGGCAACGGGGCAGAAAGACAGACTTTATACAATCTCGGAATCATCAATACCCACAGATTCAGACATCAGGGCAACACAAGTTTGAGGTTTGGTCAGCTTGGGTCTGGGAAACATCCTTCGCTGTTGGGATTTTTTGCAGGTGGCCGTCTCTTCAGGGCTACAGTCCCCTGAGCACAAAAATTAGCAATTTTACGGAAAAACAATAGTTGCTTACCTGACTTCTTGATGTCAGTTTGTAAGGTTCCCTTGGGACTGTCAGGTCAGCAGTAGTTTGAGGTGGGGGCAGCTTGGGTCTGGCACACATCCTTTGCCGTTCGGATTTTTTTGCAGATGGCTGCCCCCTCAGGACCACAGTCCCCGGAGCACAAAAAATGTCAATTTTCCTGGGAAAGAATATTCGCCAGCCCATGTTACTGATGTCAGTTTGTAGGATTCCCTTGAGACTGTCAGGGCAGCTCAAGTTTGAAGTTAGGGCAGCTTTGGTCTAGGACACATCCTTCGCTGTTCGGATTTTTTGCTGGTGGCGGCCCTGTCAGTGCCACAGGGCCCTGAACACAATCCATGTCAATTTTCCTGGGATAGAATATTCCCCCGCCTGAGTTCCTGATGTCAGTTTGTAGGGTTCCCTTGGGACTGTCAAGGAAGCCAGAATTTGAGGTTGGGGCAGCTAGGGTCTTGGACACAGCCTTGTCCGTTCGGATTTTTTGCAGGCAGCTGTTCCCTCAGGCCACGGGGCCCTGAAAACAAAACATGCCATTTTTCATGGGGAAGTATATTCGCCAGCCCAGTTTCGTGATGTCAGTTGGTAGGATTCCCTTGGGACTGTCAGGGCAGCAGTAGTTTGAGGTTGGTGTAGTTTGGGTCTGGGACATATCCTTCACCATTTGGATTTTTTGCAGGCAGCCACCCCTACAGGGCCACGGGGCCCTGAGCACAAACAGCGGCCATTTTCCCTGGGCAAGAAAACTCGCCAGCCCAGGTTCCTGATGTCACTTTATAGGGTTCCCTTGAGACTGACTGGGCAGCAGTAGTTTGAGGTTGGGGCAGCTTGGGTCTGGGACTCATTTTGCCATTTGGATTTTTTGCAGGCAGCCGCCCCCTCAGGACCACATGGCTCTGAACAGAATCACTGGCCCTTTTCCCTGGGAAAGAAAACTCGACAGCCCAGGTTCCTGATGTCAGTTTATGGGGTTCGCTTGGGCCTCTCAGGGATGCCATAGTTTGAGGTTGGGGCAGCTTGCATCTGGGACACATCCTTTTCCGTTCAGATTTTTTGCAGGTGGCCGCCCTGTCAGGGCCACAGGGCCCTGAATAAAATCAATGCCAATTTTCCTGGGACAGAATATTCCCCACCTGACTTCCTGATGTCAGTTTGTAGGGTTTCCTTGGGACTGTCAGGGCAGTAGTAGTTTGAGGTTGGGGCATCTTGGGTCTGGGACACATCCATCGCCCTTCAGATATTTTGCCGGTGGCTGTCCCCTCATGGTCACAGGCCCCTGAGCAGAAAAAATGTCAATTTTCCTGGAAAAGAATATTCACCAGCCCAGGTTCTTAAGGTCACTTGTTAGGGTTGCATTGGGACTGTCAGGACACCAGTAGTTTGAGGTTGGGGCAGATTGGGTCTGAGACACATTCTTCAACGTTCGGATTTTTTGCAGACGGCTGACCCCTCAGGTCCACAGGGCCCTGATCACAAACGCTGGCCAATTTCCCTGGGAATGAAAACTCGCCAGCCTAGGTTCCTGATGCCAGTTTGTAGGGTTCCCTTGGTGCTGTCAGGGCAGCAGTAGTTTGAGGTGGAGGCGGCTTGGGTCTGGGACCCATCCTTCGCCATTCTGAATTTTTGCATGCGGCCTCCCCCTCAGGGCCACAGGGCCCTGAACACAAACAATACCACTCTTCCCTTGGAAAGAAAACTCGCCAGTTCAGGTTCCTGATGTCAGTTTGTAAGGTTCCCTTGTGTTGCCTTTATAAAGGACAACCAGGGACCTGGTTCAGGTAAGGCAGCACGGCGGCCTGGTCTCGCCCAAGCCACTCGGGCTAATCAACACACGCTGACACCAATATGGCAGACGGTCGAAAAGCGTTTATTATCCTATCTCGTGGGTTTAAATAGTTTTAGGGGTCTTTGCTACGTCAGAGGGGGGTTGGGGGTCTCAGGGATTAGTAAGGAGTGGAAATTTACCAGAGCAGGTGTGGCTACATTCTTCTGGGGCTTCTGGGGTTAATAGATAACGTGGGGAAGAGAGAGGGGGAGGGGTCTATCTTTCCGTGACATCCCGTGGTCTTCCGCTTCGCCTGTCCCTTATCTACTACACCTTGGCACTGTCAAGGCAGCAGTAGCTTGAGGTTGGTGCAGCTTGGGTCTGGGGCACATTCTTCGCTCTTCGGATTTTTTGCACGCGATCTTCCCCTCAGGACCACAGTCACTGGAGCAAAAAAAATGCCAATTTTCCTGGGAAAGAAAACTCGCCAGCCTTGGTTCCTGATGTCACTTTGAAGGGTTCCCTTGGGACTGTCAGAGTGTTGGGAACTCAAAATGTCCCTCAGACATTTTTGGATGTTCCGGGTCCAGGTCAGAAGCATTTGAGACCCTGGCAGGCAACTGGAAACAGCTGTGATTTTGGATTTGAACCATGGAATGATTTACCAACCTTGCAGGACAAACAAGAAGTCACAAAACTTTAGATATTATAGTAGAAGTAGTCACAAAGTAAAGGGAAGGAGTTTTGAGTTCTGTACAGGGGGGTTTTAAGTCTTGTACAGGGGGTTTTTGGTTTTGTAGATGGCGGTCAGAAGTTTTAAGATGGAGGGATTTGGGCCTGTCCTGTCCTCCCTCTTTCTTCTTTTTTACCTCCATGTTCTTGGTGATGTTGGCACTCACAGATTGGTTTAGAGTAGAAAGGCACCATTTAATATAGGTAATAGGCATTGGGGGAAAACTATAAACATTTAACACGTAATGTACCATATAAAAGATAGCACCAGCCCTTGGTGGGGGGAGAGAAGAAGAAGACGTGAGTCAGAAAGGATTTCAGGGTGTGTGTGTGCCTTTGCCTGAGCTGCTGAGCAAACCGCAGCAGCCTGAGAAGACAATCTTTTCGATAGCTTGCAATAAACTGCCTTGAGACCGAACAACAGAAGACTTATGAGCTTTTTTTTGAAAGAATGGGTTGGAGGAGAGATTTTTACACCACACGGAGCCACCCCAGACCTAGGGTGAGCTCCGGCAGTTAAGATCAGGGAAGCCACATTTCAACAATCAGCAGGGACTAAGTCATAAGAATTAAATATACTTTTCAACACATTGCTAAAATAAGGAGAAGAGAACCCACTGTCTTTCAAAGCCTGATGGAGTTCTTTTATATCATGGTGAGAAAAAGTTTCATCTCGTGGGTTTACATCATTACGACCATACCTTACAGGTGAGGCAAGGAGTTGTTTATTTGAATACAAATTTTTTTCTAAATTTTGACTAATATTAGACCAATTAGGTAGTTGCAGTGGAAGGTCTACCTCTGATTTAGACCATGTTTTGGTTTTCCCTCTCATCACACCTGTGTCCGACCCAGAAAAACAGGTAGTGTTGTTACAACAATCAGCTGTCCCAGGAACCCTGCCAAGAAGCTCCAAGTTCTTGGCAGTAGTGTTGCCGTAGCAACAGGCCTCCCCGGGAGCCCTGCCAGGAAGGGTGGAGGAGGAGAGTTCCACAATCCTAACGTCACCCCCCCTATTGGAGGTAGTGGCCGCGGAATGTATTGTATCAGTTACAGAAAGAAAGCCAGAGCCTGCTAAATCATGTCTCAATTCACTAAAGTGGATCCTTTTAGATTCATACAAATTGGGCTGCTTTCGAGCTGCAGATCCCGAATTTGTATTTGTGACACTTTCCAATGAACTGTTACAGGTTCCACACAGTATTCCCCCCCCCCCCCCCCCCCGCGGGGATGCAGCTTGAAAACTCTCAGTTCGAAACTGCAATCTGTCTGTATCTCCACAGAAACTTTCCTGAGCTCTCCCCCCTCCACCCCATCCATCTCTCTGGGCAGAGCCATCCCTGCCCTGCCCAGCCCCTGGCTGCCACCCATCACCTCCGTCCGCCCTCCTGCCCGCTTCCCCGCAGGCAGAGCCAAATCCAAAGCCCCCCCTCCAGCTACAACCAGAGGCTGAGGGGTTACAAACGGCGAAAACCCTGGAAGACCAAGGTTGGCACCGGGACAAGGATTGCTCTGGGATGGCTCTGAGACCAGCACTGGGACCTGTACCTGGATCGCTCTGGGACTTCCAACTTCACTCCAGGAAGCTTTGGCCACACCCTAAAGCAGGACTGGGAATGGGAGGGACTGGGAGTGACTGGGAAGGCCCTGGGCAGAGTGGGACCGCCTTGGTTCACATTGTTCCAGTGCAGCCATCCCGGTCCACATGATGCCAGTCTGTATGGTCCTGATCTATATGGTGCCAGTCTGTGCAGTCCCAGTCTGTAGGATTCCAGTCCGTAGGATCCCAGTCTGCATGATCCCAGACTGTGTGGTCCTGCATGGCACACACTCCAAGGGTCTGGAATTCCAGTTGCCAGAGAGGAAAAGATGTTCCTGCCCTTGAAGGCAAAGCTCTTAAGAAGGGGCCGAAAGCCAAGTGCAGCAAGATCCTACAGCAACATGTCACTGCCAGCCTTCCTAACTTCCCCCATGGTTGTTGCAGATCCTGCATTGAGAATTAAATCGGGGAAGGGTCTTTGGTGGCAGCTGCCCTGGCTCAAGGGACACACAGAGAGAGAAACAGAGCAGGCAAAGAGAGGCAGGACAGAAAGGAGGATACAAACACAATCAACTGAGAAGGTAGCACACTGAAAACAGAACTGCAACGGACTGAAAATGAATGTGACAGAAATAACGAACTCTGAAAGTTTGATTTCCTATCAAATACATCCAATCCACCCAGCCCCACACAATCCCCATCCCACTGTTCTAAATTGGTATCCCACTTCTCCCAATCTCCTTCCAAGCCCATCTCACCCTGACGGCTGTGGAATCGAGTACGTTTGGTGTGAGATGGAGTTTTTTTTGAGGTGGGAACAAGTCATTCTGAGGTGGGATTGAGCTCTTATCAGTTAAAAGTCAGTTGTTTTCAGTGGGATTTGAGTTGTTTTGAGGTGACAGATGGATCCCTCTTGGCTTTTGGAGTGCAAAGAGATGAAGAACACTGCCCAAAATCCCCTCAGAATGCACAAATCCTCCAGATGTCCCCAAATCCTAAATTCCCCCTCAAAACCTTGTTAAATGGTAAGACTTTGGACATCTTTGATCCATTTCTTTCTTTTTAACCCTGTTTTAGCTGCTTTGAAAGGATGAAGATGAATCAGAAGAAAATGAAGGCCAAAACAAAAGGATAACCAGCCAGGTGGCTTCCCAACATGGATCACAGGGAATGTGGGTCAGCAGGGCTCTGCCCAAGGTAGGTCCTCTTGTGGGGGATGGAGTTGGAGCAGCGCACAAAGCTCTTCCTGCACTCAGGGCACTAACAGGGCTTCCCTTACCGGTGGCTCCATTGGTGTTGGGTCAAGGTAGAGTGCTGTGAGAAGTTCTTCCCACAACGGGGACACTCATGGGGCCTCTCCCCGGTGTGGATGCACCTGTGGGTGATGAGGGTGGACTTGAACTTGAATCCCTTCCCGCCGTCGGGGCAGCTGAAGGGCCTCTCCTTTGTGTGAATGCACTGATGTCCAAGGAGATGGGAGGTGGTCTGAAACCTCTTCCCACACTCGGAACACTCATAGGGCATCTCCCCAGTGTGGATTATTTGGTGGAGGATCAGGGCAGAATGCAGACTGACGCTCTTGCCGCATTCCCCACACTTGTGTGGCTGATCCCCAGTGTGGATGTTCTGGTGCTGAATCAGGCTGGAGCTCTGGCTGAAGCCCTTCCCACAATGCCCACAGTGATAGGGCTGTTGCCCAGTGTGGATCATCTGGTGCCTGATCAGTGTGGAGCTCCGCGTGAAGCTCTTGCCACGCATGGGGGAATGCCCCACGCTCGTAGGACCTCTCCCCAATATGGATGCGCCAGTGGGTGATGAGGGTGGATTTGTCCTTGAATCCCTTCCCACTGGCGGGGCAGCAGAAGGGCCTCTCCTCCATATGAATCCGATCGTGCAGGAGATTGGAGCTGGTCTGAAACCTCTTCCTGCATCTATCACACTCTTAGGGACTCTCCCCAGTGTGGATCTTTTGGTGGCTGATAAGGGTGGCCTGCTGCCTGAAGGTCTTCCCACACTCCCCACACTCATAAGGCCTCTCCCTGCTGTGGGTCCTCTGGTGCTTGATCAGGTCAGAGCTCCTCCTGAAGCTCTTCCCACATTCCAAGCACTTGTGGGGCTTCTTCCCATCATGAACCTGCTCATGGACCAGCAGTGCCAAGCTCTGTCTCGATCACCAGCTGCCTTCCCGGCCCAGCGTGGGTGTCCTAGGGTGACGTTATGGTGCTTGTATCCCCAGTCATGTGTTCTGTTTATGCTTGATGCCTTGTTCTGTACCTTCTGGACTGGCTCTGAAAAGGGAAGGTCTGTTTTGTCTTGTTAGCAGCTGGCTCACCCCCCCCCCCACGGTCTGTGTCTAGGAGAGAGGGCAGGGCTTGCTTGCTTGTTTGCTTGCTGGATTGCTTTTGCTTTGCTCTAGCTCCTGCTTTTTGCTTTTGCCCTTGCTTCTTTTTTCTTTCCTTTTCCTGAATACCATTCCAACCTGCTCCAGACTGGGACCTGGGAAACACCGAGAGACACCAACAGCCTGCATTTTGTGATCTGCAGCAGCCATCCCCAGTGCCAGAGACCGAGAACTGGGCGACCACTCCCACGAGTGACTTTCTGAAATCTCTTCAGAGCAGTGAAAGAGTTTTTGTCCTCTGATGTTGTTAATTTTTTGTGCTGGGGACTGTTTCTGTCTGTTAAAAAACAGGGGGGTTTTCCACTTCTCTCCAAAGAAATTCTTCTCAAACCAGGTGGTGGGAAGGGGCTATGGATTTTGCTGTCGGGGGGGGGGGGGGTGTTCCTCCTGGAGGTTTTCTCCCAGATTTGCCCTAAACCAGGACAGTGGGTCTTTCCTCCTCAGATCCCCACAATCTGCTGCCTTTGCAGCCCCTCCTTGTCCGGGATCTCCGGGGCTTTTCTTCCCCGTTGGCTTCCTGTGTAGTGGAGCTGCTCAATACAGCCTCTTTCACAAGGTTCTGCCACGGGGATTTGTCCTCTCTGGTCTCCATCCTCAGGTCCTAACTGTCTGGGGGATGAAGGACAAGGAGTGGATGGGATTTGCCTCAGTGCCAGAGGGAACGGGAAGGAGATCCCCCCCAGTGCATACCCGGCAGGACGGTGTCATCAAGGGGGTTGTCCTGCAATCGGGGGCCATGCCGGCCTGGGAGATGGAGCAGGAGAGAGGGGGAAAGGGACAGTGACTTCCTCCTCACCTGCCTGGGTGTCCCGGGGCATCTTCCTCTTCCTCACAGCCTCCAAGGGCTTGGGAATGGGAAATCCTGGTTTGGGGAAAAGAAGGGATGAGCACATTGACTTGGAAGGTCACTCTGCCTAAGTCCATCTCTGGAAGTCACCGGCCATCTGGGATCCATTAAACCTCCTAAATACCAAGATTCAGACCTGGAAAAGCCTCTCCGGAGTTCTCCATCCCTGCTCCCTCCCCTCTGGTGTTCGGGCTTCCCCCCCGTCCCAGCTGCTGGGGGTCACGCTTATACTCAGGGTCCCCTGCTCCTCGGTCCCTGCCCTGCCCAGGCTCCTGGAAGTCTCAGGAATGCAAAAAGCTCCCCCCTCTTGGGTCTCCCTGTTTAGGGATACTGGGGATTTTTGGGCTCCAGGTTCCCTTCTCCCCTTCTTCTCTGCTTTGGGGTGCAGGGACTCCAAGGAGTCCCCCCTCCCCTCTCCAGTCTTTTGAGGGTCCCACCAATGGCAGCGCTCCCCCCTCACTGGGCTCTCCATTTTTGGGCTCCTGGGGGACACAGGGCTCTGCTCCTCTAGGCTGCCTCTGTTGGCAGCTGCCACCAGGCCCCATAGAAGCAGACATGCCCACAAGGGCTGCAGTCAGGGCCGGGAGAGAGAGGGTTAATCAAGATGTCACTAACAGGTGTCGTTCACACATGGCACCAACAGATATGTCGCTATTGGACAAGAAATGAATACACAGAAGCTTGGGACGTTCCAAAGAGAAAAAGAGCCTGTTTTGTTCCAACATCTGGTATTTCGAGAATTCCAAAGGTGACCGGGGATTGGAGGATGGAATTACTACCTCTCCAACCACACTGGTCCAAAGACCAATCAATCATTTCTCTCCACCCACAGAGAAAGATGTAAACTATTCTATTTCCACCTGAAATGGTGTGGGAGCTCTGACTCTCAAAGATGAAAACATTCTCAGAAGGCTAAAGAAGATTCATGATAACATTAAAACTTTCCAAAGAACTCTAAAAGAAACCTTAACACTTCTAAAAATCAGGGCAACAACTGGGCTCATACTTTGCGCTACTTGGAGCAACTGAGAGAAACTGGATCATGCTGCAAGCCAATTGCAAGATCTGGGAATGACTGGATGCATGCTGGAGGCAACTGGGATATTCTGGCCATGATTGGGGGATCATACTGGGATAACGAACAGCTTACTGGGGCCACTGGTAGTGGCTGGAAATGATTACGGACATGCTGGGGGCAATTGGGATCTACTGGCAGTATCTGTAACCATACTGGGGGGACTGGAACCACATAGGGAACTATCGGGACCATGCAGCAGAGAACTGGGACCGAACTGGGGACAACTGGGAGTGAGTGGGAACATGATGGGAGACACTGGGATCTTTCTACTATTCCAGCCTCTCCTTAAAAGCAACGTTTTCCATAGGTGGAGCACAGATGCTGAAAAGCAGCAAAGCTGAGTATCCTGGCTCAGCTTCAGTCATGTGCAATTCACAGAAGGCGAAAAACAAAGCAGCAGAGAGCACCGGGCTTCTGTGCACAGTGAAGGCAATTGCAAAGATCCTGCGCTGCTCATTCACAAGCACAGTCTTGTTCTTGCTTCTCGACAAACTCACCGCTGCCCTTCTTTCCTACAGCTGCCATTGAGTTCTCTGCATCTCGGAGCCTCAGGGGACAAACAAGATTTTCCGAGGAGGGCTGCATCAAGACGAAGTAAAAACCTGTATTCTGCGTCTCGTTGTCTACATCTTAGCAAAAAGCTATAAAGAATTCATGGTTTTCAGTTAGATTATTTCTTCAGAGACATGTACCCTGAGAAAACATCTTTAGCCACCTCTAAGCTTCCCAACAGCAATTTTTGCATTTTTAATGGCCTTTACAATCTATAATTTAATACTTCTTGGGTCAATTTGCTTTTTTTGGCTAATATTTGCATAAGCTTTTTTTTTGGAAGACTGGGAAAAATTTTCAGAAAAGGTTCAATTGGCTGCTCTGTCATTTAATATTAGAAAGCATTTATGGTGTTGTTTCTGGAAGACAAACACACTAAATCAAATAGTATTCCCATTATACTTCTCCACTATTTTTCCCCACTATCGATCAAAGACAATTTTCTATTCTTTCCAAAATCCCAGAACACACTCATAATTTATCAAACAGAGCTTCTCATCAGACTTTTAAGAGCAACATGCTCCTATGTTTATTTCTGCCATCTTGCTTGAAAAGCACTTACCCCACTATTAGAATCTAGACTTGAATAAAAAAAAAAACCAACCAAAAAAAAAAACTCATCTACTTATTTTTCTAGTAAATCTACCATCTAGTTCTTTTTCCTGGTGAATTAATTTGTTGTTCTGATATTGATTGTTACAGATTTTGGTTTCCAGTCTTGGTCAGAAAAGTCAAAATATTTAGAACAAAAAATGCCACATTCACAAAGCAATGGAAAGAATTCTGCTGGAAATAAAGAGTTAGTCCCAAGTATCTAGAACCAAAGTGTACAATTACTTCGTTCCATCTGAAGAGTTGTTTCATGTTGCATTCTAGGCATGAACTTCTATAAAACTGTTGTACATTTGATGTACTTCCCAGATCAAAACCTTACTATCTTGTGATAGGGTTAATTAACATACTAAGTAAGATATAGATCTTGTGTTAGAAACAATAGCAAACCAAGGAAAAAGCCCCCAAATCCGCAACCCCCCCCAAAAAAAACCCTAAAAGCTCAAACTCACAAACAAACTACCAAAGAAACAGTTTCTTCGGTTGACACTTTTTGACTTCTCTTCCACAACACAAAGGTAGCTCTTGGCAGTTGAAAGTGTACTAAGTAGCCAAGTCTATTTGAAACCATATTGCTGCTGAAAATATTTTGGCCTGAATATTGTTTCTAATATGATTTTTTTCTTCTAAGTAGCAGTGCTTTCTTCTATGAGTTATAATGGAAAACATTACTTGTCATTATTTCTATGGTTTTAAGAAACTTAAGATGGTTTGGTTACAGGAATAAAAGACTCATTTTTATTGATGTGTATGTATATGTGTCTGTACATGATTGTACAGATCAGGTCCACTTCTTTTCATTTGTTTAGTTTGTTTAATAGACTTTTCCTCCACTCCAAATTTCACTGGTCTATTTTGACAATAGCTTTTAAAACATATTGCTGAAGAAGCAATCCTCCCAATCAATTCCTAACCATTTACTTTTGAAAAGTGGATTTTCATTGACTCTAAATTCCCAAGATTAATGAACCGCATTTTCCCCGGAAAGTCAATTTTTCACGGGTAGAAGAAGGACATTCTGGAGAACAATATTTATTCTAAATCATGCATAGGATCTATTGGATCTTGTGATAGACGACTTGACTGTTTCTGATGAAAAGGTTTTCGATTTTCCAAAGAGGAAGGGAAGAAGGATAGTGGGAAAGCCACTTACTTCCTTTGAAGCAATTGATAGGTGTCGGAACTCAAAATGTCCCTCAGACATTTTTAGAGGTTCCAGGCCTTGGTCAAAAGCATTTTAGACCCTGGCAAGCAGCTGAAAACAGCTGTGATCTTGAGTTTGAACCATGGAATGAGTTACCAACTTTGAAGGTGGAACAAGCGGTCACAGAGAGTTAGATGGTATAGTAAAAGTAGTCACAAATTAGAGGGAAAAATTTTTTAGTATTGTACAGGGGGGTTTTAACATCTGTACAGGGGGGTTTTACTTTGTACATGGGGGTCAGGAGTTCTAAGATGGAGGAAAGTGGGCCTGATCCTGTTCTTCCTCCTTCTTCTTCCTTACCTCCATGTTCTTGGTGATGTTGGCACTCACAGATTGGTTTAGAGTAGAAGAGCACATTGTAACATAGGTAGTAGGTATTGGGGAAAATCTATAAACATATAGTACGTAATATATCATATAAAAGATAGCAGCAGCCTTGGGCGGGGAGAGAGACGACGGAGACACCGGACAGTGAGGGTGTCAGGAGAGTGTGTGTCTCTGCCTGGGCCGCTGATCTAGGCAGCCGCAGCGGGCGAAGACAATCTTTTAGATAGCTAGCAATAAACTGCCTTGAGACCAAACCACAAGAGGCTGCGGAGTTTTTCTTTGGAAGCACGGGTTGGAGGAGAGACTTTACCACCACACGAGACCCCAGAATCAATCCCGGGGTTCTCACACCTGGCGTCCCCTGGGCGAGCATCAGCAAGAAGAACAAGAAGAAACATCAAACAGCCTCCAACCTTCAGCGGCAGAAAAGAAAAACAAAAAAGGAAAAGAGCAGAGTGCACAAACTCTCCACAAGTTCCAAGAAGAGAGGGAATGAAAAGCTCAAGATAAGAACCTGACCTTCACCAAGACAACTCGTCTCGGGGACTTTCCAGGGAGGAGACGACCCAGAAGCGCGCCTGGGATCTCTCACCTGTGACCTGCTGGACAGTGAACAGTGCCATCTCCGGACCGACCTCGGGCTGACTCAGATTTTGGTGAGAAAGGTCAAAATTAAGAACATGGGGGGGGAATTCTCCCAAGAGGAAGCTCAGATAGTATCTGTCCCACGGGAATTCTCCCGGGAGGAAATTCAAATAGTATCTGCTTTACAAGGCATCATCTCTGCCCATCCGGTAGAGATTACTCAAAAAGAGTTGAAAATTTTGTTATTGTGGGTGAGGTGTAATTTCCCACCCTCGGATTTAAATTTGTTGTTTAAACCAAATTTTTGTCAGGAAGTTAATAAGCAATTATATTATCGAACTATAAAGAAAGATAAGCTTGCTGCAAAACTGCTACCTTCAGCGAGAACAGTTTTAGAGTCACTCGCACAATGCAGCAGCTCAAGCCAGGCAGCCACGGCTCCTGGGGAAAAACGGGGGGGGGGGACAGTCCAGCCAGCAGCTCGGGACAGGTCCTTTCACCACAGACATAGTAGAGGATACCCCTTCGCGTCCCGTATCCCCAAGTTCCCACTGCTCCTCAGTATCCCGAGAGTCCCCAAGCTCCTCCGACGCAGAAACTCCCCAGACGGAGGCAAACAAGCCAGGCGCGGCCCCCGAATCCGCGGTGGGGGGGGCGCCGGCAGCAGCCCCAGTGGGGAAGGGTGTGTACGTGAGTGTTGAGCAGAGGGAGGAGGGAGAGGAAAGTGCTCTCGCATCTGCGCAGGCTGAGAGTTCAAAAGAGCCCGCGCAGAAAGCGAAAGCGAGAGGACCGGCGGGGGTGGGACGGACCAGGGCGAGAGCGGGGGGTGCGAGTGCGGCGGTGGTACGCTCTGAGCGTCCGGTGACGCCTTCGATGTCGAGAATCCGTGAGGCCGCCAAGGTGGCCACCCAGAAGGCGCGGGAGAGCAGCTCCCTGACCGCGGCAGCCACATTTGCCGAGGGAGCGGCAGAGGGACAGTGGGATGTGTTCCTTGCTGCGGCTCGGGCGGCGGGCATGCGCGCGAAGGTTGAGCGGAACCTAAAAGCCACGGGGGGAGGGGATTTTTCGCATCTTGAACGCGCGGCGCGGGTGCAGGCGGGGCGGAGCCGGTGCGCGCGGGCTGTGGGTGCTGGCACAGAGCCAGGAGAGGGGCAAAGCGAGGCGGAGACATCAGGGCCGGAATGGGATCAGGAGGGAGAGGACGTCAGTCTCGGGGAGGACGACAGTGGCTCTGAATCAGAGGCAGTGCGGGGTGGAGCTAGGCGAAAGCACGGCCGGGATCGGAGCAAAGGCGTCCACACCCCCGTGATGACGCAGGCAGAGTCGGGGCGTGGCCAGGATGTAAACATTCCTCAGGGCACGGTTCCGATGCAGTTCCCATGGCAACAGTCAGCCCAAGCCCACAGCCAACCCCTGTCAGCTTCAGACATGGCCAGAATAGAACAGTTATTACAAGAGTCAGTTTCACAGAGTGCAGGGATTGCAAACGTGAATCAGTTATGGGGAGAAATGCTCAAAAGTTTATCAGGAATTACCACGGGGTTTGCAAATGTGAATCAGTTGTCAGAAGAGATGCTCAAATATTTATCAGAAGTGCAAATTGAAGAGCAAAATGCAGTCCCGACCTCAGTTGGTCAGGCGGCAGCGCCATCTAGTGGCGGAACCACAACATTGCAACAGATTTTACAGGACTCAGTCAGACAAGGTAAGGTGTCACACCGTGGTGGGACTTTGACAATCCAAGACTTTTTTCCAGTTTCTTATAAGAAAAAATCTAGGGTGAGAAGAACTGCATCTGCACGACAGCAGGAATCTCCGCTGACCCCAGAAGAGTGCGGGACTCAGGACACTTCTGCTGAGGTGCAACAACAGGACGAAACGATACACATCACTGCCTCGGAGGGTGTCCCAGCATGGACAATTCCAAAATCAAGGTCTGCCAAAATTTCGGGGCAGGGAGAATCAATTTCAGTGTCAAAAAGGGTTGTTGAATTTCTTTTACGATATTTAAGCATAGCCTTGGAGTCGCAGCCAGAGCTGTTGGTTCATCTTCCAAAAATGTTCCAAATAATGCAGGGCAGCCGTGTGTTCTCCTCCACAGCAGGTGCTCCACTTTTCTCCAGAGGCACCCAGCCTTCATCTTCACAGATGCCGCAGATGCCGTCGGAATCGGTGAGTGCTGCTGCATCAAAACTGCAGTCACCACAGATGACTCCACTCTACAGGCAAGTACCCACAGAATTTCCAGCTTTGCCGAATGCAAAAGTGGACTGGCAGGACATTTGGGCAGAATTGGAGAAGGAGAAAGGTTTATTGCAGGGTTCGGGAAACATAGTGATGCCGGTGAACTATGATGCTCAGGGCCAAAACCCGAGATGGGAACGCCTGGATCGTGGAGCAATCAAAGATTTAGCTAAGGCCATTCGGGACAGTGGGTTGTCATCACCATATTTCAAACAGATGTTGAAAAGCATTTTTGGCATGTATGATTTAACACCATATGATCTTAAATATCTTGCAACATCAGTTCTTACAGACACCCAAGCTCTCATTTGGCAGAAGGCGTGGCGGAGATCTCTGGAGGAGCTGAGAGCCAGATACCAAGGTGGGCCAAACGCAAACCTCACCATGGTGCAGCTTGCCGGTGATCCTCCTGAGGACGATCCAACTCAACAGGCGGTGAGACTCCCACGGCACGTGCTCAGCAACATCAAAGAGGCGGCACGGAGAGCAATTCTTCAGATTGCTCCAGCAGGGGTCCAGGAAAACATCTACACCGAGATCAAGCAGGGTTCTTCAGAGCCATTTTCTTTGTTCGTGGATCGTCTTTCCCAAGCAGTGGAGCGGCAGGTGACCGAGGAGGGAGCGAAACCACATCTGATCAAGAGCCTCGCATTCTCCAATGCCAACCTGGAATGCAGGCGAATCATCAGCATGATGCCACACCAGGCCACCTTGGCAGACATGATCGAGGCGTGCAGCAAGGTGGGAACACCACAACATGTTGCTTCCATCATGGAGGAACACTTGGGGGATCTAATTGAAAAGTGTGTTAAGGAAGCTCTTGCAAATTATGCAAAGAGCAACACCGGTGCAGAGAGACGGTGCTTTGGGTGTGGGGCACAAAGACATATTAAAAGGAACTGCCCACAACTTGCAAAGCCCAACAAGCCACCAGACCTCTGTGCTCGATGCAGGAGAGGGAGGCATCTCGCGAGTGAGTGCCACTCACAGACAGACGTGGATGGAAAACCTCTTCCAGTTCCAGGAATCGGGAAAAAGAGCGCGAATCGACGCCAGCGCGCTCTGACACAAATTCTGGCAGTGAAACAGAATCAGCAGGAGCAATCCTTGGGGAACAACAAACAGAACCCTTCGGCAGAGCAATCTCCAAAATCCTCAGCGACCCAGACTCGGTACCACCCGGATTCCAACGCGTCCTGGCAACCTCCAAATTGACGTGTTTTTTGGACAATAGCCATGCAGTGATACCCACGGGTGTCACAGGGACTTCTTGGAAAAGGCAGGATTTTTAAATAATGGACAGAGACAGAAGCAGCATTCTTGGACTTGTTTACCCATCTTTGATTTCAGCAAACCATAATGAGGAGCTGATGGTCACAGCAAAAGCCTTGCGACCACCTTTGACAATTCCACAAAACACACCGATTGCTCGAGCCATGGCTTTGCCATCGCACCCAGAAAGGCAAGTCATGCCAGTGTTCAACAAACGGGACTCTTTTTCTGGTGATCAAGCAGAAGTGCATGCATCTTGGGTGAAACATTTGAGCCGAGATCGGCCCATTGTTACTTGTCAGTTGACTTGTAACAAAAAGACAATTGCTATCACGGGAATGCTTGACACAGGAGCAGATGTTACAGTTATTTCATACATTTTTTGGCCCCGGGAATGGGACTTGGTTGCACCTTTGGGCTCTCTCTCAGGCATAGGAGGAAGTTCCCTATGCATGCAGAGTGAAAATGCAATCGTTGTCACAGGCCTGGGAGGGAAAACAGCAGTCATCCGTCCTTTCATCGTGCAAAAGCCCATCACAGTGTGGGGAAGGGACCTTTTGGCACAATGGGGACTGAAATTAGAATTGGATTTTTAACAGGGGTCACTGTGGCACTCGCCACTCTGAAGTTGACCTGGAAAACAAATGATCCTGTTTGGGTGGATCAGTGGCCCCTTGAGCGAAAGAAATTGAGTGTCTTGAAAAAGCTGGTCCAGGAACAGCTGCAGAAGGGACACATCAAACCCACAGACAGCCCATGGAACTCCCCAGTGTTCGTCATTCGCAAGAAAACTTCAGGATCTTGGAGACTGCTTCATGATCTCAGGAAGATCAACGAGGTCATCGAGGACATGGGACCACTTCAGCTGGGACTCCCATCTCTCTCAATGATCCCGAGAGACTGGTCGCTTGTGATCATCGATCTCAAGGACTGTTTTTTCAGCATTCCACTTCATCCAGCTGATGCTCTACGCTTTGCATTTTCTGTCCCAAGCATCAACAGAGAAGAACCTCTGCAAAGGTACCATTGGACAGTTCTTCCGCAAGGTCTCAAAAATTCTCCAACCATTTGTCAGTGGTACGTGGCCCAAGCATTGCATCCAGCACGAGAGAAGCATCCAAAAGCAAAAATTATTCATTATAAGGACGATCTGCTTATTGCAGCACCGACAAAACAGGAGGTGCAAGAGGTTCGTGACTGTGTGATTGCACAGGTGCAAAAGGCAGGACTGGAAATCAGTGCACCAAAAATACAAGAAATTGCACCTTGGAAATATCTGGGCTGGAAAATCTCAAAGCAAACAATAAGGCCACAGAAACTGGAAATCAACACAAAGGTCACCAGTCTGCAGGACTTGCATCAGCTTTTGGGGGAGATCAACTGGATGAGACCAATCCTGGGAATCACCAATGATGACATCTCGTCACTGCTTGATCTTTTGAGAGGGGACAACAACATCAAATCTCCCAGAACTCTGACGCCTGAAGCAAGAAAAGATCTTGAGAAGATCACAGACATGATTCAACAGAGACAAGCTCATCGCTTTGTGGAATCATTGCCTTTTCATTTAGCAGTGTTGGGGGAAACAGCACAGCTATATGTGTTGATTTTTCAGTGGGATTTGTCTCAAATGGACCCTCTTTTGTTGATAAAGTGGTTTTTTTTAGCTTACAGGCCCTCAAAAACAATTCTCACAGATTTAGAAATGATAGCACAAATTATTATTAAGGCGAGAACCAGATTGCTGGTGATATCAGGCAGGGATTTCTCAGTCATTCATGTACCTTTAAAGAAAGTATATTTTGAGTGGGCGGTGCAGAAATCACAGGATTTTGCAATTGCTTTGTTAGGGTATCCAGGAGTTTGTACAGTTCATTTTCCAGCGCACAGAATGTTAAATGCAAAAGTGAGTTTCAGGGAAAAGCCAAAAATAAGCCAGGAACCACTGGAAGGGATGACAATATTCACTGATGGTTCAGGGAAAACTCACAAATCAGTGGTCCCATGGCAAAATCCAAAAACAGGGGAATGGGAATCAGATATAAAAATAGTACAGGGTTCACCACAAATTGTGGAATTGGCAGCAGTGGTCAGGGTTTTTCAATTGTTTCAGGAACCTCTCAATCTGATCACAGATTCAGCATATGTTGCAAATGTGGTCAAACGATTAGAGGGATCACTTTTGAAACACACTGACAATTAAATTTTATATTCATATTTGTCATGCATGAGGACAATTCTAGAAAACAGAGAGCACAAATATTTTGTTGCACACATCAAGGCACATTCCTCACTCCCAGGGTTCTTAGCAGAAGGGAATACTCATGCAGATAGGCTCACAATGACCATATCACAGACATTGCCAGATATTTTTGAGCAGGCAAAATTGAGCCATGCATTTTTCCATCAAAATGCACAGGCGCTGATGGAGTCCTTCCGCCTTTCTAAAAGTCAGGCGAGGGAAATCATCAGTGCTTGCCCAGATTGCCAGCTTGTGCAGCCTCCTGCATCCACAGGAGCTGTCAATCCAAGGGGATTGCAGAGTCTTCAGCTGTGGCAAGCTGATGTCACAAAATACCCATCTTTTGGGAGGCTCAAAAATATCCATGTTTCAGTTGACACATTTTCAGGGGCAATTTTTGCATCACTACATACAGGGGAGACTGCAGAACATGCCTGCAGACATTTTTTGCAAGCATTTGCATCACTCGGGGCGCCACAAGAAATAAAAACAGATAATGGTCCAACTTACATAGGCAAGGTGCTTGACAAATTTCTGAAAAAATGGGGAGTCAAACACATTTTTGGTATTCCTTATTCTCCCTCAGGTCAAGCAATCATTGAAAGAACACATCACACCCTGAAATCCCTCTTGGATAAACAGAAAAGGGGGGAAGCAGGCGCAACACCGCACATGCGGTTGAACAAAGCTCTGTATGTATTGAATTTTTTAAATGGTTCTTTCTCAGAACCCACTCCACCAATTGTTAGGCATTTCACAAACAGCACAAGAGCAAAGCTAAGGGAAAATCCTTTAGTTTTGATCAGAAACCCAGAATCAGGGCAAATTGAAGGTCCATTTACATTAATAACTTGGGGCAAGGGTTTCGCTTGTGTTTCCACAGAGCGAGGGCCGAAGTGGGTGTCGGCGAGGCACGTGAAACCTTATCGGGTGCAGACGCCAGTGGACGTGGACCCGAGAAGCAGAGAAGCAAGCACGCAGACGAAGGCAGACGACGACGCTGCAGACATCACATCGGACAACGATTGATCACCCAGAGACTTGGGGGGTTTTCTTTTTCCTGGGAAATCAAGTGTTGTTTGGGTGTTGCTGCATTGCAGGGTCTCTCACAGAGGTTGGGGGCATGGACATGGGATTCAGACAGATAGTGTTCATGTGCCTCATTCTCTTGCCTATTGCCTTGGGCAATGGGACAGACTTTCCCATGAAACAACCAAAGGAGAATGTGTGGGAAACTTTGGCAAAGGCAGCGGGTCTAGACAGCATTTGTCTGACTCATTCAAAGCCAGGGAAACCTTTTTCAACATGCTTGGTAGGTGTGCCAGTGGAGGAATGGCCAATTCCAAAAAGCATCCCTCCAAAGATTCTGAAAACTTTTTCAGATCCTGTGGAAGGATGGCATGTTTGGACACAACACCTTCCTGCGGCTCACTTGGAACCTCCGGAATTGGACATTTTTGGGTCAACAAAAATGAAATGGTGCATCAAATTTAATTCATCAGGAGTGGCAAAGACAGATAATCATACAATAGATGTCACTCCGAATCAGTCTTTTTATAAAAATGCGTCATCTTGGTGCAATCACACCAAAATGACAAGCAAACCATCCCTTCAACATCCAGCCACTTTACCAAAGGGAATGTTTTTCATTTGTGGGGACAGAATTTGGCCTGCTATCCCTGCAAAAATCAAGGGCGGTTCATGCAGCATTGGGGAACTCTCATTGTTAACACCTGATTTGAAAACTTTACAAAAGCAGACACACAGGGAAAAAAGATCCCTTGAACAATATAGTCCAAATTGTGATGATGATGTTTATACCTGGGACAAAGCTCGGAGAATTGCAGTAGCAATTTTCTCACCCCAAGCAGCATCAGGCGTGGCCTTGACACAATTGGATCATATAGCATGTTGGTTGAGTAAACACAGTCGTGCCATTTCGTTTGCACTGAGTGACATGTTAACAGACATCAGCAGTGCAAGGCAAGCAGTGCTTCAAAACAGGGCGGCAATTGATTATTTGCTGCTGACACATGGGCACGGATGTGAGGAATTTGAGGGGATGTGCTGCATGAACTTGTCCGATCATTCAAAATCCATTCATGAAAATATAAAACAAATACAAAGTAGTATTAGCAAATTGAACAAAGTTACAGGGTCCTGGTGGGATGATTTGTTTAGCTTTTTTGATATCTCACCATTGTGGAAAGAACTTTTGAAAATAGCATTTTATATTCTTATAGGGCTTGTAGTTCTTCTGCTTGTTTTACCATGCATTTTCGTGTGTATTCGAAAGGCCTTGAACAACATGGTAAAGCGGGTGTTTCTGGTTCAAACAGAGAGGGGAGATGTCGGAACTCAAAATGTCCCTCAGACATTTTTAGAGGTTCCAGGCCTTGGTCAAAAGCATTTTAGACCCTGGCAAGCAGCTGAAAACAGCTGTGATCTTGAGTTTGAACCATGGAATGAGTTACCAACTTTGAAGGTGGAACAAGCGGTCACAGAGAGTTAGATGGTATAGTAAAAGTAGTCACAAATTAGAGGGAAAAATTTTTTAGTATTGTACAGGGGGGTTTTAACACCTGTACAGGGGGGTTTTGCTTTGTACATGGGGGTCAGGAGTTCTAAGATGGAGGAAAGTGGGCCTGATCCTGTTCTTCCTCCTTCTTCTTCCTTCACCTGGGACCGCGTCTGGCTGGGATGAGTTACCATAAGTGACTGCGAGGGGCTGCTTGCTTGAGGGGGTGCCAGGGACCCTCTGCAAGACAGCGTGGAACTGGTGGGCTGAGAGTACCCACGTTCCCCGGGGGTGAAGTGACGGGAGGGAGCTCTGGAAAGCGGCGGGACAACCCCGTCCCCAGAGAGAGGGCAGGAGCCGCCCCAGCAGCGGCGAAACAAGCGCCCCTCCTCCCACCTCCCCCGCGCCTGGATTTCCGCGTTACGGAGGGAAATTTGATTAATTCGTGCTGTTTTATAAGTCTGGTGGAGAATAGACCAGCGATACGATTACAATAATGGGTACAAAACTGTCGCTGGAGCAAAAGAGCACACTAACACACCTTAGCAATATTTTAAACAATGTATCGTTCTCAAAGAAGCTCCTCCTGCATTTTGTATGCTGGCTAACAGCAGAAATACTAAATTTCACTGTGCAAGAACTGAATTTGCTTTCTTTTTGGGACCAAATTGGACAGATATTAACTTTAAAAGTCGAAAATGGTGAACATAAGGCTTCTCGATTTATTCTGATATTTTTACAAGCACAAAAAAAGATTTTGGAAGCAGAAAAAAGCATACGAATACAGAATCACAGTCCGAATACACCCTTTTCCCTAACCTGCCCACCTCCTCAATATCCCAGCCCTGAAACCCCTTCACCCACCCGTTATCCCCTTCTAACACCTGGTCTTTCTGAGAAATATAGTCCAGAGTTCTCTCCAGAGAGCACTGCAGCGTCTCTGAAACACACGCGGCTGGATCATGGCGGCGACCATGTGCTCCGACCCGATCCCCAACCCCCTCCCCCTCTTCCTCACATTCCTTTCCTTCCCCCACCAACAAACCCCTCCTCCAACCCCTCCTCCACCCTCTCCTCCAATGACTCCCTATCTCCCACAGCTCCCCCACACCCTCCTTATCAGTGCCAGCCCCCGTGTTGCCCCGGGAACAGGGGTGGGCCCGGCCACTGCACACCTCCGAGCCCCGGTGCTTAGGACGGCGCGGGGGGAGGGAAGAGCAGCCCAGCAGCTCAAAGCATGGGCAGGGCCCGAGTTTGCACCGAGGCACCGGCAGCCCAGGATTGGGGGTGCGAGCTGCCTCTCACTGGTACTGAAGGGGTGGTGGGGAGACATAACCCTGCCTCTACCGAGGAATCTATATTGTGTGTAGCACCGGTTGTTTATTTAGAAAGAAGAAACGGTAACAGAACATATCAACCGCTACCATATAGAGACAAAACTGAAATCTGTAAAGTTCAGAAAGAATTTGGGAGGTCCAGTGAGATTTGGTTTTGGAAAAAATCTGTAATGCTGCAGAAAAAACTTTGTATCAATTACCAGTACCTGAAGCTATGGGTAGCAATATTAACATTAAACAGTTTCCTTCTGAGAGTTTTTTACAGTTTGTGGATCGTTTGAGAAGCCAAGTTGAAAAACAGGTGCAAGACACCAGGGTACAAACAGAGTTGATTAAAGAAATGGCTCAGAGGAATGCAAATGAGACCTGTCGTAGGATCATTCTCAGTCTTCCTCTCGATTCAGCACCTAGTCTCGCTCAGATGGTTGATGCCTGCGCTAGGAGAGCAGAGCTGCTCGATACCCCTGACAGTCATACAACATCCGCAGAACTACAGCCTGTTGCCACTGCTGCACCAAGCCCAAGGAAGCAACCTAGGTCATCACAACAGCTGCAGCACATCATCTGCCTGCGTTGCAAGAAACCAGGACACTTTGCCAGAAACTGTCCTCAAAACCAGAACCAGAGACAGATCAACAAACAAAAAAATTGAGTATACAGCACGTGCCCACTGCTACGCGCAAAGATATAAATATAGCGGGACGCACACAGGACAATGCCTCCCTCTTAACAAATAAGGGGGAGGGTGGGAATCATGGTGGGAGGGGAGAGAAAAATACAAAGGTAAAATGTATAACTAACAAGGTTTTGCAGCCCTTAGGCCGACCTCGCCTAGTGACTGCCAAAGGATTTTATTTCAGATCCACCGATTGGAAAGTTATTCTAGTGGACCTGTCAAACAGCTCACAAGACCTGCAGGCATGCGATATGGAACTGGACAGTGAGTATTTTGTTACTGGGGACACAGCATACACACCTCCTGAGATTGAAATAGTTCCCATGACTACAAAGGGAAAAATATCCAGCCTCATGCTGTTGGCACGCTGTTTCAACCCTCCATTCTATTTAGAAAAGGGGCAAATTCTGGCACAAGCCATTCCCATCCCAGTAGAAATAACAATAGAAGGAAAATCACCAGAAGTCTACTGGGCAGCGGTAGTAGGAGAGGATAGGCCCTCCATGGCATGCAACCTAGCACATGGGTCAGAGCACCTCCAGGTGGAAGGGGTTCAGGACACAGGTGCAGACATCACGGTGATGCTTAAAACTATGTGGCCACCACACTGGGAATTGCAACCTGTGGCAGGCAAACTTCAGGGTATAGTAGGAACTACACTGGCAAAAATTTCAAAAAATGTAGTGTAAATTGAGGGACCTGATGGGAAATTGGCAAGTGTTCGCCCATTTGTGGCAGACTATAAGGCTCCTCTGTGGGTGAGAGATACCATGTCCCAGTGGGGAGTCCAGTTAATCATTCCTAAGACACCCCAGGATTTTTGGAAGTAGCCACTGTGGAGCGCCCTGCCCACAAGTTAAAGTGGTTGGATAACACCCCAAGGTGGGTAGCACAGTGGCCTTTGAGTAGTGAAAAACTCGAGGCTCTTGAAAAACTTGTGGAGGAGAAGGTAGCTCAAGGACACCTGCAAGAAACAGACAGACCTTGGAATTTCCCAGTCTTTGTAATAAAGAAGCCTGGGAAGGACAAGTGGAGATTGCTCCACGATCTCAGAGAGATAAACAAAATTGTGGAGGACATGGGACCTCTCCAACTGGGGATGCCTAGTCCAGCTATGCTTCCCCAGGATTGGAAATTAGCTGTATTAGACATAAAGGACTGTTTCTTCCAGATTCCATTGCACCCTGAAGATGCCCCGAGGTTTGCATTCTCAGTTTCTACCATCAATCGGGAAGCCCCGATGAAACGTTACCACTGGAAAGTTTTGCCCAAAGGTTTAAAATCCAGTCCTTTCATATGCCAACAGTATGTAGCAGCACTACTGTCTCCAGTACGTGCAGAGAGAAAGGATGCCATCATCCTTCACTACATTCATGATGTGCTTGTCTGTGCTCCCAATGACTCTATACTCCAATACACACTTGACCTAGTGGTTAAAGTTTTAACCTCTGTTGGATTTCAACTGCAGGAAAACAAAGTTCAAAGAATGCCACCTTGGAGATACCTGGGCCTGGAAATTTCTGCAAGGACTATTGTCCCTCAGAAATTGGAGATCAATTGCAACCCCAGAACACTAGCAGACCTCCACTCGCTGTGTGGGTCTTTAAACTGGGTAAGGCCCTGGCTAGGCCTCACAAATGAGGACCTGGAACCTCTCTTCAATTTATTGAAGGGGGAGAGGGAGCTGGCCTCCCCCAGGGAACTGACCCCAGAGGTAAAAACAGCAATCTAAAAGGTACAGAAGGCCTTGTCAAAAAGGCAGTCAAATCGGTGTGAACAAAATCTGCCTTTCCAGTTCATTGTTTTAGGAAAGCTGCCACACCTTCACGGGTTGATTTTCCAATGGACCTAGGGGCAGAAGGATCCACTCTTAATCATAGAATGTGTTTTCCTATCGCTCCAAAGATCCAAAACCATCACTAGGCCACAAGAGCTGATAGCAAAGCTGATTCAGAAGGCCAGGGTGAGGTTGTGCGAATTAGCAGGGTGTGACTTTGCATGTATCCACCTTCCAGTCAGGCTTTCTGAGGAGGGAAGGAACTCTCCTGGGAGACTGACCAAAGGGATGTTTGAGCATTTGCTCCAGAGCAGTGCCAGTCTCCAGCTATCTCTGGACAGCTACAGGGGACAAATATCAGTCCATGCCCCATCTCACAAGTTGTTCAATGAGGAATTCCACCTTATTCCTCAAGAGAAAAGGAGCCGGAGGGCACTCAGGGCTCTCACAGTGTTCACTGATGCCTCTGGGGCTTCCCACAAGTCGGTGATGACTTGGAGAAATCCACAGACTCAGCTTTGGGAAGCTGATGTTGAGCTTGTGGAGGGATCCCCCCAGGTGGCTGAACTGGCTGCAGTGGTGAGAGCTTTTGAGAAGTTTTCTGAGCCATTCAACTTGGTGACAGACTCTACCTACGTGGCAGGAGTAGTGTCCAGGGCGGAGCAGGCTGTGCTCCAAGAAATAGAAAATGAACATCTCTTCAGGTTGCTCTCAAGGCTAATTTATCTAATCTCTCACCGAGAGCATCCATTCTTTGTGATGCATGTGAGGTCACACACTGATTTACCAGGTGAGATTGCAGAGGGGAATTGCAAAGCAGACTCCCTTTCTTGCACCAGTTGAAAAAGCACGTCTCCCTGATGTTTTCCAACAGGCAAAGCTGAGTCACCAGCATTACCATCAGAATGTGCCAGGTGTGATTCAACAGTTCCAGCTAACACGGAGTCAGGCCCGAGCCATTGTGACCAACTGTCCTAATTGCCAGCTCCAGGCCGTGCCATCGTTAGGCATGGGGGTAAACCCCAGAGGCCTTAGCACCTGTGAGGTATGGCAGACAGACATCACACACATTCAGAGTTTTGGTCGCCTTGAATGCGTTCATGTAAGCGTGGACACATTCTCAGGTGCAGTGTATGCCTCTGCTCATATAGGACAAAAGGCTGCACGTCAAACAACACCTAGTGCAAGCATTTTCAGTATTGGGGGTGCCGAAAGCGAACAAAACAGACAATGGCCCAGCGTATATATCCAAGGAGTTCCTGGAATTTCTCCAACAGTGGGGAGTGGAACATAAGACTGGCATTGCCCACTCCCCCACAGGTCAAGCTGTAGTCGAGCGTGCACACCAGACGCTCAAACAGGTATTGAAGAAACAAAACAGCTCAGCTCCGTGGATGTCTCCACGAGAGAGGCTCTGTAAAGCCATGTTTACCATCAATTTTCTGAACTGGAACTGTTCATTTGAAAACATGAGTCCACCTGTTGTACGTCGCTTTAACAGTGGCAACTAGTTCAAATTGTGTCAGCATCCCCCGGTCTTGATAAGGGATCCAGAAACTTGGGAAACCAAGGGTCCCTATGAACTTGTCACCTGGGGTCGTGGCTATGCGTGTGTAGCTACTCCCTCAGGCCCTCGGTGGATTCCCCAGAAGTGGGTGAAACCTTTTGTCCCCAAGAATCCAGGCCAGACAAAAGGGGACAGGAAGCAAGTAGCTGATGCTTCTAAGAGAAGATGCCGCCGGATGGAAGAAGAGGAATGCTCCTGACCATGAATTCCTTCCGGCAGAAACAGAAACTTTAATATGTCCCTAAAATGCTTGTTTTTCCCTTTTAGAGAAAACCTACCTCCCACTCAACCCTGTGATGAACCCCATGCAAGTTATCATCCTGCGAATGTTGAAAAGAATGTTTAAGGGCTGGGGATTCACGGGGTGGTGGACATCTGTTGTTAGATCAATTTTGTTAGTCCTTGTTATTCTGTTCCTTGTAACCCTGGCGTTCGGGATCCTGCATCACTTGATTTTTAAAGCTGTCAAGGGTCTCATACCTTCTACCTCAGAAGTCAACCACATAGAGTTGGCTAACCTGAGGAGGCCTGACTACGCCACCAACTGTAGGTGGTGGGAAATCCATGCTCAGGGTTAGATTGAGCCCAGTGAATTCTTGCAACCTTGTTTAACAAATAAGGGGGAGGTGTTACAGTGAGCTCATGGGCACCCTGTGCCCCCCCCTTTCCCCGGGACCTTGTGACTCTGATCAAGATAACCCTGGATCCTCCTTTCTACCCCTACGGGGTTGGCGGAGAGCCAGGAAAGCCCACCCTGTCCAAAACCTATATAGACCCCTGACATTTCCTGTTCATTCTCTCTTTTGCCCCGCTCTCCACGTGGACAACACAGAATAAAGAGAGCTGTACCAACTTCTCCTGGGGTAAGAGCCTCTTTTGAATATCTTTACCCTTCTCCTGATATTCCTCCCCTCACAGCCCCTTATCTCTGAGCTAGTCGGATTATTCGGGGGGCTGCGTGAGGGGGGGAACCACACTTTTTCTCTTCCATGACTCATCCCTGATAACTCCCTCCGGAGATTATCCTCTGCTAAGGGGCTATTAAGTCTTGCTGCATGACTCATAAAATTACATCATCCCATCATTAAATGCTCTGCCCAGGGGGAGGAACCAAGCATTCCTACCTGGATATAATCTGAGGCTTGGAACACCACGGGCAGCACTACCCACTGTATTCCTAGAGAAGAGCTCCATAATCACCACTGGACCTCCAGAAAAGGACTAGACTTCACTACAGGATCACCAGTTCAACATAATCACAAGGACTGCAGCCACCATTTAATCAGACTACTACTGCCACCCTGACCAACAGGGTGTTAGGTCATATCCTGTCTCTGTCAGTTTAATCCAGTGTTCCTTTATTATTGCCTTTATCTTAATTTTCCTATTAAATTGTAGTTCTGACTTGGGATCTCCTACTGGTTTGTTTTCAAACTCGTGCAGTTTGTCAGTTATTACATCTGTGATCTTGCCACATGTATTGGTTCTGCATTGTGGCAGCATCTCTCTGGCCACAGAGAGCAGGCACAGACTTTCCCAGGCATTTTCCTGGGGAAGGCTGTGAGAAGATCAGAGAAGAAAATGAGAAAGAATTCTTAGCTCCACTTGCTGCACCAGTTGCTGTACACATGTGGAATGTGTTATGGAGATTTGTTTAACAAAGGGTGATTTCTTAATTGGACACTAGAAGGTGTTTGGATTGATTGACTGTCGCTATAGGACACGAGAAAGCACAAAACGAGCCACCTGCTATTTTGCAAGGTAAAAAAAGAAGTTTATTTTCTGACTCCAACTTTTATACTTCTCCAAAGGTGACAGTGGATTGGAGAGTGAATGGACCACCTCTCAAAAGACACTGGACAAACCACTAGTATATCAAGTTTCTCCACCCCCATGAAGGAATGCAAAACAATATGTTATTTACAGAAATTGTGTGGGAAAGTTTTCCAACAGAATGTAAACTCAGAAGGCTTTAGAAAAACTTTAAAATCAGGTCAACATCTCAGCATTCTTAGTTTAAAAGAAAAGAAAAAAAATGAATAAGGTTCAGTGTCTGTTCATGGAGGAATCATCAGAGTGATCACCCGCCGTCATCTTCAACTGAGTCATCACTCGATGATCCATCCATTTGATGACTTTCAGTTTGGTCACGGCTTCTATGTTGCCCGTTGGTCGGATTCTGTCTCTGAGGATGCAGATTAGGACGAACACACTTTGAAGGTACCCAGCGTACCCCAGTATATGTGGATACACAAGCATACCCGTGCCCCGAAGCGATAAGGTCATAGGGACCTTCCCATTGTTTGGTGACTAAATTCCGCACTCGAACTTTTGCTCGAGGCTGATGTGCCTCGTCTGCAGCCTGCAACGAGAGATGATGATTTAAAATGACAGGGTTATTTGAATTCTGCTGCACCGTAAGATGATTGATGGTGTACAATGCTTTCTTCAATCGACTGTGCGGGGTCTCACCCTTCATTCCCCGTTTTTGTTTTTGAAGAACCCGCTTCAGAGTACCATGAGCGCGTTCTACAATAGCTTGGCCGGTTGGAGAATGGGGGATACCAAACTTGTGTGACACACCCCACAACTGCAGGAACTGCCGCACCTGCTGCGATGCGTAAGCAGGACCATTGTCAGTTTTCACAGCAGAAGGTATTCCCAGAACGGCAAAGGCCTGCCTCCAGTGGGCAATGACATCACAAGCCTTTTCTCCAGTGTGAGCGGAAGCCCACATTGCAGAGGAGAATGTGGCCACCATGGCATGCACATACTTGAGCCGGCCAAACTCGGCAATCTGGGTGACATTGGTCTGCCAAAGCTCCAAGGCCCTAAGGCCTCTAGGGTTTACCCCTGCTGGTAGAGGCGGAGCAAGTGCATGGCAGTCGTCACAGGACGCAACAATGCCACGAGCCTCTGTTGGCGTCAGCTGAAACTGCTTCTGCAGAGTATGTGCATTCTGATGGAAAAACCCATGCGATGCCTTGGCCTGTGCGAGTGTATCAGGCAGGGGTGCTACCCACGCCAGATTAGCCAACTTGTCAGCCCTCACGTTACCTTTTGCTACAAACCCTGGTAAATTGGTGTGACTTCTTACATGCAGAATGTAAAACGGATGAACCTGGGCCTGAATAGCACACCACAAGGTCTTCAGTAAATGAAACAAGGCAGGGTTACTGACCTCCCTCAAAACCGAGTGACCCAACCGCTGTGCGATGTCAGCCACATAGGCAGAATCCGTGACCAAACTGAAAGGTTCCTGGGAAAATCTCTCAAATGCCATAACAGCAGCCCTCAACTCAACCAATTGGGCTGACCCATCCTGATGACCTTTCAGAACCTGCCAACCAGATCCATCCTTCCAAGTAACAATGGCCTTTCCTGTTTTCCCCGAACCGTCAGTAAAGACGGTGAGTCCTTGCATGGCTTCCTGACTATTTTTGGGCTGCAAAGAGATCTGCGTAGATTTTGCCACCTGCAGTAGCTTGTGGATGGGCAGATGATAAGTGATCTGCCCTGAAAAATTTTCTAGAGCACTTTGCAGGGACACACAGTGTGCAAAACTCCAGTCAAAGTCCTCCCGGGATATCGGGTGTATGATCTTTGCAGGATCCGCACCCATCAATTGCAAACACCGTTGCCGGCATTTGATTATCAACCGAGCAATCAACTCGGCCAATGTCGTTGCCGTCTTCTGCGGCTGATGGGGCAGGAAAAGTCATTAGAAGATGTGCAAGGGATCGGACCATTTGTCACTCCATTGACCAATGATACCTGTGGGATGCGAATCTGGAGTGGTAACGAACACAGTGACATCAACGAAAAGATCAATGCGATAAACCTGACAGGCAGAAACAGCCTGCTGAACCTCCTTCAGCACCTGACGTGCCTCAGGGGTCAATGTGCGAGGTGATTTTAAATCAGAGTCTCCTTTCAACAGATCATACACAGGAGACAGATGTGCATCGGTTAGTCCCAAGTATGGACGTAACCAGGTGATGACACCCATCAGTTTTTGAACATCATTCAGTGTCTTCACCGAGTGTGCAAATTGCACCTCCTGGTGTTGGATTGTCCGTTCCAGAATTTTGACCCCCAAATACTTCCAAGGAGGTTGCTGTTGAACCTTTTCTGGAGCCACCTGCAGCCCATGAGCATGCAAAGCATCGAGCAACCGAGGCTGAATCCTCAGTAGCTCATCCTGGGTGGACGCAGCCACCAAAATGTCATCCATATAGTGATAAAGATGGGCATCAGGAAACTGCTTGCAAACTCCAGACAGGGCACGGGCCACATACCATTGGCATATGGCAGGAGAATGTCACATACCCTGGGGCAAAAACTTCCACTGATATCACTGTGCAGGCTCAGCATTGTTGATTGCTGGCACCGAGAAGGCAAATTTTGGTCTGTCATCGGGATGCAAAGGAATTGTAAAAAAACAATCCTTTAAATTCACGATGAGGATCGGCCAATCTGCGGGAAGTATGGTAGGCAACGGCATGCCCACCTGCAATGTTCCCATGCTTTTCATCACGGCATTGACCTTTCAGAAGTCTTGTAACAACCTCCATTTTCCAGATTTTTTCTTGATGCAGAAGACAGGAGTGTTCCAGGGACTGGTCGAAGGCTCCAGATGACCCTGGTCAAACTGCTCCTGCACCAGGTTTCGAAGGGCAACTAATTTGTCTTGAGGGAGGGGCCACTGGTTCTCCCAGATGGGTTTGTCCACCGGCCATCATAAAGGAGGTGCAGGACACTCTGCGCCCTTCATCTCAGTGGCCCCCATCAAAAATCCATCCCAATGAGTACCCCCTGCATGGACAGAACATCCCTCCCCCAGAGGTTAACACTAGTTGAAGTAACATGAGGCTGAATCATGGCTGTCTGTCCCTCTGGGTTCACAATCAGCACAGGCTGCTGACTCACGTAGCAATGCGCTATTCCTCCCAATCCCGCAATAGGCATCTCCACTTGATCCAAGGGCCACTCCGGGGGCCAGGCGGCAAGGGAGAGAACTGTGACCTCTGTGCTGCTGTCAAGAAGCCCGTGGAGACGGATCTTTGGCAGCGTTGCGCCAGGGATGGACAGGGTACACAGCATCTCGGGACGTTTTTTGGTCAGGACAGCAGTCCAGTGAACTTGAGGCGGTCCAGTGGATCCAAAACCGCCATCACCTCATGACCGATCAACTGTCCTGCAAACAGAAGATTTAAAAGGCACAAGTTGAGCAATTCGTGTCCCTTTAGGGATAGTGATGGGGGGTTGGGTGTGGACACCATTGCACAAATCTGCCCTGTGAAGTCTGCATCAATGAGTCCCATGTGCACAATGATGCCCTGAAGGGTAGCACTAAATCTCCCCATAAGGAGAGCACTCATGCCCTCACCCAAGGGACCAAAGGCATCCAGGGGAACCTTGTGTATTTTGCCAGAATCTATTACAACTGTTGCTGCGGTGCAGACATCAACACCTGCTTGAAGGCTACCCCGAACCGAGTCCCACAGGGTAACCCCTAGTTGGCTGGTCGATGGGTGCCTGGATAGCGTAATTAAAATCCCCACCAGAAGGATGGGAGGACTCTTGAGCTGCCGTGTTTATTGAGGATTGATCAAAGGAACAGGGACGCAGAAATAGGAGCAGGGTGACAACCACACTCAGGGGAGGAGAGCAACGGGGGAAGGAGGGGCCAGAGTATATAACTGGGAAAGGGAAGGAGTGCCTAGGGTACAAAAGATCTAATGGGAAGAGGGTATAAGGGCCAGATCCGCACACCGGGAGGCTACGCACAGAGGCACAATGAAGCACAGAGGCACAATCAAGCACATTCTCGACCTTAGCTTTGACTTCTCGCCAAAACCGCTCGTGTTCCCTCAGACGTACAGTCACCTGACACGGCGGAAGTGTCCACAAGGCCGAGGAAGAAGACCCACGGCCCCGGGGAAACACAGGTCTCCCGCCGGCCACGTCATTTTTTGCGTCAAAGGTAAACACTGCAGTGCCCGCACCTGCTGCCACCCCACTCACTGCAGGAGGGACGGGCGGTGGAGACGGGCCAGTCCCCGCCGGGGCCCCCCCAGGGCCACCCTCCCCCGACACGGGGGGAGAGCGGTGCGCAGAGAGAGACGGAGCTCACAGAGCTGTGCCATTGCTTTGCGCCCCGGTCCCGGGGCCTGGCACAGGCTGGGCAGGGACAGGGCCGTCAGGCACCGCACCCAAAAGAGTCCCGCCCGCCAGGGCAGGGTCCGACAGCAAGTCGACCAACGTCCTGCCTCCGGTGACTTCCTCTGCCTGTGCATGCCCAGCAGGGTGCGCAGACGCAGAATCGATCAGTGACGTGGGCCCCGAACAGGAGAGCGCGGGGGAAGCGGCTGACTCTGTTCCCGCCACCCCCAAGGGATACGTTGTGGAAACCCTGCAGTTCGGACAAAGTGTTGTCACCGAATCAGGCTCTAGCAGAGGCAGAGGCTGAGCCAGGGGCTCACCGTAGCCCCCGAGCTTCGGAAAGGCACGGAGATGGCGTTTCCGGCCCGCTCTGCCCCCCCCCCCCCCCGGCGCGGAAAGGGACGGGGTTGGCACCGCTGACTTTGCGGGATCCCCAGAGGCCCACAGGGCTTCGCCCATCCGCTGGCTGGGAGCCCAATCCACCCCGGAGGAACCAGAGTCGCGATCTGAGCCGGAACTGTCACCCAGCGCAGCGTCCTGGGGGGAAGGGGAAGGCGCCGATCCGCGCAAAGACTCAAAATCCACCTCAGCCTCCAAAAAGACTTCAGTGTCACCCAGTTCAGAGGCTGAGGGACTGGGAGACTCAACGTCCTGCCAAAGCTTATCAATCCGTCTCCATTTCAACCGCATTGACACCACGCCTGCACTATAACCAGCAGAGAGAGAGCCCATGAGGTGTTCTCCCAGGAGAGACCACGCCTCCCTGGAGAACGCCTCCTCAGGGGCTGGAAAAAAAAAAAAAAACATGATCTTTGCCTCAGTAAAACAGTTGTTTAAAGCCATCCCAAAGAACAGAAGCCCTCTTTTGCTCCAGAAGAGCTTTCCAGACATACAAGACCAGGAAGTCCTCCATAGAAATCACAGGGGTTGCCCTGACCACAAACACTGCAGGCAGACAGGAAGGCAGAGAAGCAGAGAGGGGGTCAAGAATTAAAAAGACCTCATCCACGGCTGTCCTACACACAGTGGCCACCAGATGCCCTCCCCCGGCACGAAATAACTCACGCACTCACTCTAAGATCAAAAGAACAAAAGGAATCAACTTTTATTTCTGACCATGCAATATATAGAATTCCAAAAGTGGCAGTGGATTGGAAGATAAAATTGCTACCTCTCCAACTACACTGGTCAAACCAACAGTCCATTAATTCTCTCCTCACACAAAGAAGAATGCAAAACAATCATTATTTACATGACAGTGCATGAGAAAACCCAGTAGAAATATGTAAACAACAGAAGGCATAGAAAACTTTAAAAAAAAAGCTTTAAAACTTAAAATAACAGGGTTACACACCTCTTCTTTCAATAGTTGCATTCAGTGCTTACAAAGGGGTAGCAATTACAATCCTTTTCAATACAGGTTATTTTATCTCCCGGCATCTGATTTTCATGTTATTTTCACCTTCGGTTCTCCTGGCTGAGAGGTAATTTTCCAGTCTACTTCCTTTGTTGTTATAGGTCCTTTTACTCGGGAGATGTGCGTCCACCCTTTCTCTGCTGTCCGGACTGCTGTATCTATGGTCAAGAGCACAAGAAAAGGTCCATCCCAACGGGGAGTCAAGCTACTTTCTTTCCAACTACGGATCAATACTTGATCACCTGGTTGTATTTTATGAATTGCAAATCCTAGGGGAGGAGTTAGGTTCATTATTCCTTTCTTACGAAGTTCTTGAACATTTTTTTCCCAAAGTCATGACATACCCTTGGATCGATATATCGTCTACTATGGGATTTCCCACTGGCATATCTTGAGTATATGGTATCCCATATAACATCTCATATGGGGAGATCCCATGCTCTGAGTTCGGCATTGTTCGAATATTTAACAACGCCAATGATAAGCACTTAATTCAAGATAGTTTTGTTCCAATCATTAGTTTTGCTAGATGATGCTTTAGGGTCTGGTTCATTCTTTCTACTCTCCCCAAACTCTGAGGGTGCCAAGGGGTATGATATTCCCAAGAGATCCCTAGAGCTTTCATTACTTCTTTTAACACTTTTGAGGTAAAGTGGGAACCCTGATCCGAATCAATTACTCTAATCATCCCAAATCGTGGAATTATTTCTTCTAAAATAATCTTTGTAACAAAATGTGCTGTTGCACATGCCACAGGGTAGGCCTCTACCCAATGAGTTAATTGGTCTACTATTACTAACAAATACATCTATCTTCCCACTTTTGGTAGTTGGGTAAAATACACTTGTATCTTTTCAAAAGGTCTATACGCAGTTTTTCTCCCTCCCTGCGGGGTCTGTCTAGATGTCTTCTTGTTAATTTTCTGGCAAATAATGCATCCTTGTGTCTTCTGTTTTGCTATATCAAATATTCCTATACACTCAAAAAACTTTAAAAAGTGATCGCTTAGTGCTCGTGTTCCCCAATGAGTTCATTGATGTAACTGATTAATTATTCTTCTAACATAACTTTTAGATAGGATTTCTCTACCATCTGGTAAAAGCCACTTATCCCCTTCTAGCTTAGCCCCTAGTTTCTCCATCTCTTGTATTTCCTTTGAGGTATAGCATTTTTGATACTTTTACTCAAATTATTTAAAGACGCGGGTAAGCATACTGCTGCCCTTTGTGCTTCTGCATCAGCCAAATTATTCCCATGAGTCCGATAATCCTTTCCCCTCTGATGTCCTCTTACATGGACAATAGCTATTGCTGATGGACCCCTCAAAGCTTCTAATACTCTTACAATCAATTAATGATTAACAACTCCTCTCCCTCAGGTATTTACAAGTCCCCTTTCTTCCCAAATCTTCCCAAAGGTATGTACTACTCCATAGGCATACTTTGAATCAGTATATATAGTTCCTTTTTTTATTTTTAGCATTTCCAATACTCTGTAGAGGGTGTACAGTTCACATGCTTGGGCGGGCTATGCTGTGCTAAGTGGCCCGGATTCAATTATTTCCATCCTTTTCCCATGTACAATCACATATCCAGACTTTCTTTTTCCCTCTACCACTCTTGAGGATCCATCTATAAACAGTCTCATGCCATCTTTTAATTCTTCTTCTAAGTCAGGTCTGATCTTAGTCTGTAGCTCAATAACTTCTACACAATTATGCTCTACTTGCTTCATTGGGTCCCCAAACAAAAACTGGGCCAGATTTTGGGCTCTGGTCATTCTAAGCTCTAAATCTTGGGAATTTAACAAAATTGCCTCATATTTCAATATTCTGCTATTGGTGAGCCATTTTTCTGCCTTTTACTGCAATATTCTTTGCACATCATGAGGAGTGTGCACAGTTACTGACCCGCCATAGGTGACTTTTCAAGCATCCTCTACTAAGAAAGCTACTGTGACTAAAGCTTGTAAACATGTCGGCCATCCCCTGCTTATGGGGTCCAATAATTTAGAAAAGTATCCTATTGGTTTTTTGCTTCCTGCCCAATCCTGGGTCAATACACCATAAGCGGTTTGGTTCGACACATCCACAAATAATTGAAATGGCCTACTGACATCAGGAAAACTCAAAACTGGGGCTGTCATTAAGGCTTCTTTCAGTTGTTCAAGACATCTTTCATCATCTAGGGTCCATTTTAAAGAATTTGGTGTCAATTTTTTGTATAAAAACGTAGCTTTTTCCCTATATCCTTCTATCCACTGTCTACAATACCCCAATAGTCCCAATAACTGCCTAATTTGGTTCTTCGTAGTTGGTGCGGGTAATGAAATAATACCCGATACTCGACCTGGGTTGAGTTTCTTTTTCCCTTTGCTAATCCGATGCCCCAAATACTTAACCTCTGGTTCCACAAATTGCAATTTTGATCTTTATACTTTCAACTCCTTTTCTCCAAGAAAATTTAATAACTTAATGGTTCCTTCCCAGACAGTCTGCTCTGATTCCCCCGCTGTTAATAAGTCATCTACATACTTAATTCCGTCCAGGAGTTCAAAAGCTTGTAAAAGTTTCTACGAGGCCTGTCCAAACAAATTTGGGGATTCGGTAAACCCTTGATGGAGCACAGTCCACCTACGTTGCTGTCTCCATTTGGTTTCTGGATCCTCCCATTCAAATGCAAAGTAATTCCTACTTCCTACTTCCAAAGGACAAGCCCAAAAAACATATTTCAAATCTACTATGCCATTCCAGGTGATTTTTGGGGAGATTTGGTTTAATAATGTATAGGGGTTGGCTACTACTGGAAACCTTGTTATGGTTCACTGATTTACAGCCCTTAGGTCCTTCACTAGCCGGTACTTACCATTAGGTTTTTTTACTGGCAATATAGAAGTATTATGAAGTGACATGCAGGGTTCTAAGGTCCCTTGTTTTACCAGATCATCAATTATTGGCTTCAATCCTTTTCTTCCTTCCAAAGATACAGGGTATTGTTGCACTCTTATGGGAACCATTGGATTGCTTATTTATATCTTAATGGGTTCAATCTCCAGCTTTCTTATTTCCCCTTTATGGTGCCACACCTTCGGATTAATTTTGTCTTCATCTTCTGACGTTAAAGTATAAAGCTGTACTTGTAGTTCTCCTTGTTTCACTTCTAAAGCTATAATCAAATCTCTTCCTAGCAAATTATTGTCTGCTTCTGGTACCAATAATAAATCACTCAAACAAATCTTATTTTCTGATTCAATTTCAACATTTTCAAGTATGGGTACTTTAAATGGTTCCCCTTTTGCTCTCACAACTAGAGCAGTTTCTTTGCTAATTTTACATCATTTGGAGAGGTGCTGTATAGATGATCTTTCTGCTCCAGTGTCTTCCAGTGTCTACTAGAAAGGTAACTTCTTCCCCTTGGGGACCTATTTTTAGTTTTATCAATGGCTCTTTAAATGTTCTGGTCCCCAAGATGTACAGCCCCTGACACCCCTATTTGTCCTCTTCAAACATTTTTTCACCTTATCGTCGTTGCTTACGACTTCTCTTTGTGTGTCCTCTTCTACAGTAATAGCAATGATAATCAGCAGGACCATCTCCGGGGTTTCTAATTTGGGGAGGTTTCTTATAATCTCCCCTAGGTCTTTGTCCTTCTGTTCTAAACACTTTATTTTCCCCCTTCTGAGTTTCCCTCACAGCTGCTACGAATATCTTGACTTTTGCCTTTTGTATTTCTTCATGTCTCCTCATGTACACCTTTTGGGCTTCCTGCAATAGTTCTTGAAAACCCTGGTCCTTCCAATCCTCTAATTTCTCTAACTTTTTTCTGTATATCTCCCCATGATTTTGCCACAAATTTGAATTCCTACTGGGGAATCTGGGTCCACTCCCAAATACATTTTCAGGCTCTTTCTGAGCCTCTCAAGTCAATCTGTAGGTGATTCATCTTTTTCTTGGTGTACACTGAAGGCCTTGTTAATATTTTGCCCTTGAGGTACCGCATTCCATATCCGTTGTATAATGATATCTCTAAGGTCCCTCATATTTTGTCTGTCCTGCTCGTTCTGGTGATTCCAATCTGGTCTCTGATTAAGCCATTTTTGATCACCACGTGGACCCTGCTGGTGTCTCCTTTCCCAATCTCTCATTCCTGCTTGCCAAATCATTTCCCTTTCTTCAGTAGTGAATAATATTCCTTATATAGCTTGAAGCTCATCCCAGGTGTAGGTATTTGGGCCTAAAAATTGGTCTAACCTCTTGGAAACCCCTAAAGGGTCCTTAAGCAGCTGCCCCATTTCCTTTTTAAATTCTCTTACATCCCCAGTATTAGGTGGGACTGTTACAAACCCTATTCCCCTTTCATTTCCTCCCATAGGTACTTCTCTCAGGGGGAATAGTCTCTTCTTTTGATCTTCCTCCTCCCCACTAGAATTATTTTCCTCGCACTGTTCACTCCTCTTGCTCCAAGTCCTACTAGATGGTGGTGATAGTGGTGCCTCTCAGGGGAGGAGGGAGTTTCCTGCCCTTTATAGGGAGGGGGAAAATTGCCTAATGGTTCCCAAGGTTTTTCTTTTTCTTCTGCCTTTCTCTTTTTTATAGTTTTCAGGGGGTATAATGCTATCACTACAGAGGACCCCCTCCAAAGTGCCGCATAATCACTTTCCTCCTGATCAAAGGGTTCTTTACTATTTATATAAATATTTAAGGCTTGACACATCCAATCATCAAAGGACCCAAACACTGGCCAGTATAAATGATCAGGGTTAATTTCTTCCTTAGTCCACTCTACCATACAATAATATATAATCTTTTCTTTACTTTTTCCCTTCCTAGAGGGCATTGCATTCCAATGCGTCTCACTGTCTCACTTTCACTCAAATACTGTCAAGTCCACCCAACCAAATGATACTCACGGTCCACTGTTCTCATCTGGATCTTCGTGCACTTGAAATACAGGTGATTTAAACTGCAGTTCTCAGGGAGCTCAATTCTTTGCTTGCTTTCTTTACCGGGTTAGAGGTGCCATTAGCTCCCAGGCTATTGGCCTTTACGAACCACAAAAGTGGGGAGCCCCTCACAGTAGCCTCAGTCCGAGAGATCCAAGGGCATCATGTCAGGGTCACCAAATTGATATAAAATTTTGATAGCCAAACTGAATTTTATTTTTAGATCTTTTATTTTAAAGAAAGTAAGCAAGCAGTGCTGGGTGGCCGGGGAGTCACTGCTCCACTAATGGCACACACCACTTACAAGTTCACTAGAGTATATATACTGGTTTTAAGCCTACAAAGCATTTTCCAGTGTGCTTGTGTTAGTCTGAATCAGCAGATATCAATGAGCTGGGATCAGCAATTTTATAATCTTTCCAGGTGGTCATCGGCTTCCTGTCCTGCTTGTGGTTGCCCTGGAGGGACACCCTTCACCAGTGTCCGCTAAATAATTTTACTCTCATACAAGTGCATTAGGCTTTTTATTATACATAAGCATTTAGTTGCTTATGTTGCAATTTCCCTTAGCTTTACCATAACTTCCTCTATTTTATTCTAAGCACCAGTCATTTTTGCCACCTCATCTCTTTACTATACTTCTATTTTCTTGTTTGATGCTTTATTTGGCTATTCGGTCAGAAAGTTTCAAAACCGTTCTTTGTAGTTATCCCAGGAAATGTGTCCACTTTCAACACAGAAGCATTTTCTGATTCCATTGCCAATTGACAGAAATCACAAAAACATTTTTCACACCTGCTACAGCTCCTTTTGCTTTCAGAGGGGGCACCAGGATCAGCTGCACCTGGGGGATTGGAAAGGAAACCCCCCTCTCCATCCCATCCTGCTGTTTGCACCTGCCATTACCCCTAGATCTCTGAACTCGCACCGGAGCGCCCCCTGCCTGCTGTGACCATAACCACACCAAAGGGGAAAGTGCTTGCAGCCGAGAAGGCTGTTACTGTGTTTCTGGTTCTACTTATTGTTGCTGCCACTGATGTTTGTTTGCCTTGTTATACATACTAGTAAAGAACTGTTATTCCTATTCTCATATCTTTTCCTGAAAGTCCCTTAAATTCCAAATTATAATAATTCATAGGGAAGGGGGTCATATTCTCCATTCCAAGGGAGGCTTCTGCCTTCCTTAGCAGACATCTGTCTTCCAAACCAAGACAGATTTTGGCACCAAATGTGAGACCTGAGGGCATTGAGAGGAAAGGGTGAAAAAGGAATAACAGTTCCTGCGTAATCTAATTTTTGTGTGCTGAATATAAAAACCTCATCAGGCAGCACCAGTGGTCTACCTTACCCGTGTTCAGGTGACACGTGGTTGTGGCTATATGTTTCCCATTTGCATCTCCTTATCTAAACATGGGTCCTATGACCCACAGCTACTGTGGCTCTTATCCAGTTTGCACTATGGGCCAATAAGGTGAGGAATTCATGGACTTTTAACTTCCTCTGGAAGGCAGACACATGGATACATGGATATCAAACACTAAGTGTATGCTTTTGGGGTTATGTTAATAATGGTACCTTCTGTGAGGAAATAACACCCAGGGAGGTTTTCTCCCAACCCTTCAAACAGTTCTTTAGGCCTACCCCACCAGATTTTGATGGGTTTAAATTTCCTCTAGATACCAACCAAGTGTTGCTGATAGGCCTATTCTATTTAGCATTCAGAGATAAGGTGACATGGCCTGGGATAACCACCCAGACACCTACCCCAGAGACTAGGGATGCTGCCCCACAGCCTGACACAGCTCCAGACACTAGGGATGCTGCCCCAGAACCTGACACTGTCCAACAGCCCACCAGTTAATGATGATGGGGAACCAGGGTCCTCACAACCAGCAGGGGAGCCAGAACCTGAAATCATCACCAAGCCCCTGTCACACAACAGTCTCTATAATTTGTGAAAAGATATTGTGCAACAGGTACATAAGACTTATGCGAACTGGCTACTTTGGGTTTGGAACCTTATGGGCACATGTGTGCAACTGGAGAGTGGCAAGGAAAGGTGTTTGGGATCCTTGACCCAGGACACAGGTGTGGATCAGATATTCTTGAGGGACCCCAGGGCTCCTTTCTCTCTGGGAGCAGCTTTTGATGAGTGTGAGAGAGAGGTTTGTTCAGAAAGAAAGAATGCAGGTTCTTGTCGCATCATAGGGATGAATCGGAAGTGGAAATAAACCATATGGAGCCTCACATGACAGATTGCAGAAGTTACTGAAGGAGAAAGTGGATCGAGCCAACTTGCTGAACTCAAAGCCATTCAGTTGGCCCTGGACATTGCTGAAAGAGAGAAGTGGCCAAAACTATACCTTAACAATGATTCATGGATAGTAGCCAATGCTCTGTGGGGATGGCTGGAAAGGTAGAAAATGGCCAACTGGCAGCATAAGGGAAAACCAATCTGGGCTGCTGAAGAGTGAAAAGACATTGCTGCCCAGGTAAGGAAGCTACCTGTGAAAGTCTGCCATGAAGATGCCCATGTTCCCAAGAGTCGGGCTAACGAGGAGCACCAAAACAAGAAGGTAGATCAGGCTGCAAAGATAGCGATTTCACAGATAAACCTAGATTAGGAACACAAGGGAGAGTTGTTCCTAGCTCAATGGGCCCATGATGCCTCAGGCCATCAGGGTAGAGATGCCACCTATAAGTGGGCACAAGACCAAGGGGTGGATCTAACCACAGACAGTATTTCCCAGGTTATCCATGATTGTGAGACATGTGCTGCAATCAAGCAGACCAAGCGGGTGAAGCCTGTATGGTATGGTGGGCAGTGGTCCAAATATAAGTATGGGGAGGCCTGGCAGATTGACTTCATCGCACTGCCTCAAACCTGTCAAGGTAAGCGCTATGTGCTGACGATGGTCGAAGCCACCACTGGATGGCTGGAGACTTACCTTTTGCCTCATGCTACTGCCCAGAACAACATCCTAGGCCTTGAAAAGCAGGTCCTTTGTAGGCATGGTACCTCCAAGAGAACTGAGTCAGACAAGGGGACTCATTTCAAGAACAGCCTAATAAACACCTGGACTAGGGAACATGGTATTGAGTGGGTATACCATATTCCTTACCATGCACCAGTGGCTGGGAAAGTTAAACAGTACAACGGCCTGCTTAAAACCACCTTGAAGGCACTGGGCAGGAGGACTTTCAAAAACTGGGAAATGCATTTAGTAAAGGCCACATGGTCTGTTAACACCCAAGGCTCCACAAGCCAAGCAGGCTTGGGCCACTCTGCACAGGCTGCAGGGCTGCCTCTGGCCTCGTCTGCCTCTGGCCTCAGCTGCATGATCTCGTGTGGCAGCTGCGCTGGAGGAGGGGACCTGGAGGCAGGATGTTAACAGCTGCGACCCAGCCCTGCTTTGGCCAGGGCTCCGCAGCCTCCCCTGCCTTCCTGTTTGGCAGCTGCTGGGGCCCAACCCTGCTGGGACCAGGCTCCATGAGACCCCAGATCCCCAGGGAGGGGCCCAGCCCAATGGCAGACCCTGCCCAGCCTGACCCAACTGAGATAGGGGCCAGGTAAGACTTGTTACCTGTTCACAGGCCGGAAGGAAAAGAGGAAGTTCCCGGGCTTTTTTCATCTTTAACGTGTGTTTTTCACAGAGGCATGTCCAGCTTTCCAGTGGCTGGAAGCTTTGCATCACTTCCCTAAATGTCTCCCATGCAAAACCATGACACTGGTTTAGATGTTAGAGTCCACTCCTTAGGTTCTTCCACAGGTCTTTTAATTCTGCTGGCGTGGATCCACCCTCTTTCTCTGGTTTGGATTGCTGCCTCAGTCATCAGAAGTACCTGAAAAGGACCTTTCCATTGTGGAGTTAAAGATAACTATTTCTATGTTTTTACTAGTACCTATTCTCCTGGACAGATAAAATGGATTTTAAATTCTAAAGGTGTGGTTTGAGGGATTATCCCTTTCAACCGCAAATTTTTAAGTGTTCTTGCAATTGTGGTGATACATTTCCTAACATGCACTTCTCCTACTTCATAAGTAGCAGTTTCATGTTGGGTGGTCAGAAAGGGTAATCTGAATATCATCCCATAGGGTGACACTCTCAGGTCTGAGGTGGGCTGTGTTCAGACCCTCAATAGAGCCAAAGGTAAACATTTTACCCACAGCATTTGGGTTTCAGTCATTAATTTTTTTAATGTTCTCTTTAAAGTCTGATTCATCCTCTCTACCCAGCCCAAACTCCATGGATGCCATGGGGTATGTAATTCCCATTTTATTCCCAAGGCTTGAGTTATTTGCTCTAAGACTCTTGATGTAAAATGTGTTCTTTTATCTGAGTCTATTCTATTAACTATTCCATACCCAAGAATAACTTGTTATAAAAGGGTTTTACATACCACATTAGCTGTAGTGCTGACAGTGGGAACAGCCTCTACCTAAAGAGTTAAATAGTCTATTACTCCTAATAAAAACTTCCACCTCTGCACTTGGGGAACTTCAGTAAAGTCCACTTGGATACTTTGAAATGGTTGCAGAGCTAACCCACGGATTCCTAATGTTGTTTTTCTCATTACCTTTTTATTTACCTTTGGCAAGTTATACATTTCTAAGTTATTTGCTTTGTCAATCTAAAGATTCTAATGCACTCATAATTTCTTAAAGAGTGATCACACAAAGCCTGAGCATTCCAATGAGTTTTTTGATGCATGTCTTCTAAGATACATGTCTTCTAATATTTTCTCAGTAAGTGGCTTATTAAGTAACTGCCTTCTATTAGGAAGTTTCTATTTCTTGTATTGATCTTGCTCTCCCCCGATTGTACTGAATTACTTTTCTTCTGCTTCACTAAACATTGGAACTTCTAATTTTTCCTTGTCTGGGGTCAAAATTAACATAACCTTTTGGGCCTCATTTTCTGCTGCATCTCTAGCCTCTAGATCTGCTAAATTATTCCCACTTATTTCTGAGGTCATTCCCCTTTGGTGTCCTTTAACGTATACTACAGCTATTTCTTCAGGCACTTTTAATGCCTCTAAAACCTCTAAAATGAGTCCTTCATGTATCAGTCTTTTTCTTTTTGAATTTAGTAACCCCCTTTCATTCCAAATTTTTCCAAAGGTGCGTACTACCCCAAAAGCATACTTTGAATCAGCATATATGGTTTTTTTCTTGTGTGCTAAATATTCCAGTGCTCTTTTTAGAGCATATAATTCACAAGATTGATCTGATTAATTTGAAGGTAATTTTCCTTTTTCGATGGTCTGCATATTTTTCCCATCAGTCAAGGCATATCCTGACATTCTTTTTCCTCGTATGCATCTGGATGAACCACCAACATATATTCTTTCGCCTTCTGGGAGGGCCTGTTGTGTTAGATCTTCTCAAACTTTAATTTGGTATTGGATAATTTCTAAACAATTATGTGTTAAGTTACTTTTTGGTTCTCTATATAAAAATTGAGCTTAATTCAAACTTTTGTTTACTTCTTGTGTCAAGTCATCACTGTCTATCAAAATTGCTTCATATTTTAACATCTTAAAATTTGTTAACTATTTTTCAGCTTTTTCATTTAACATATTTCGTACCACATGAGGTGTACACACAATTAGTTTACTTCCAAAGGTAAGTTTACAGCCCTCTTCTACCAGAATAGCAGTAGCTGCTATATCTTGGATATATACTGGTCAGCCATGGCTCACTGGATCTAAAAATTTTGATAAATAAGCTACTGGTCTCTTCACTCTTCCTCACTCTTGGACTAAAACTCCATGAGCTGTTGTTGTTGAGGTGGTCACGACACAAAGCAGAGACATTAAGCATTCTCAGATGGCAACTCTTTATTATTGAAGATGACTGACCTTTTATACACTTTCTAATTGTTTATACTTCTTCTACCCTAACTATTGGCCACAATAAGTCAACACAACACCATTGGTGAAAAGTAGCAGTGACTTGAGCGAACTTTCTTGCCGTATGCTCTTTCTCCCCCCTGCTTTCCCTTGTCCCGGCTAACTCTGGGGAGAAGGGGAGCGGGCAGATCTCCAGCGCCTCCTGCTGAGCCTTCGCGGGCTTTGGGCGACGCTGTGTGGGTTGGAGAGCAAGCAGCGAACCCCACGGCGAGTTAATGAAGAGAGTCTTTCTCTGGGGGGCAGAATTCCGTTTTATTGCGATCCAACGGGGAAAACAATAATTCGAAGGGACCGCGGCTCGCGGCGCCGATGTTTGTCTGCGCCGCGCTGCCGAGCGGGGCGGAGCGGCGTGTGCTGGAGCCGGCCGGGAGGAAAGCGGCGGGCGGCTCAGGCGGGGCGGCAGCGCGCGCTGGTGCCAGCCAGGAGAAAGCGGCGGGCGCGCGGCACTCGCGGATTAAGTACAGGACAGGGGAAAACTGGGGCAGCCAATGGGGTAACGCCACGGGGGGTCTGAGGGCAGTGGGGTACGGGGGTACATCCAATGAAGGACGGACAGGTGGAGGGTCCCAGGTCGTCTGCCTATCGCCCGGCTTCCCAGGTGGAAGATTCCAGGTGGAGGGGAGGGATACCGAGTGACAGACAGGCATTTGGGGGTAAACACAGTGACTTGGCATTTTCTCGGGGACAACAAACCCGCGGGGAGAGATGGGAAGACCCGGGGGGAATCGTTACATAACCGAGGGTACATGGAACAAACTTATACATAATACAAATGTAATAAAACATAAAAAACACAACTCTACACTTTCTAAAAATACTTTGTCCAGCTGCAAAGTTCCCTCTTTATGTTTCTTCAATTCCTCTCTTCTTTTGGTATCCTTGGTAACAGCCTTGGAGAAAGCTTCTTATCAGCTTCTTCTTGCTTCTCAGCTTCTTCTCGCTCCTTAGCTAACAGGCTTGCTGTTAGCCCCTTCCACAATTCCCCCTTTTTGTTTTTGAACTGTAAACACAGCTGCTATGGATTTTTGCAGGGCCCTTTGCAAAAATCCAAGCAGACAGGGGAAACACAAACAACAACCACAACCATCACGAAAATTAACATTCCCATTCTTAACACAATCATTCCTGTCCTTCATCCGTCTATAAGTGCTTTTAAGTTTAACTACTCTATCCTATCAAGGTATATATCTAATATAACTTGTAATATATCTAATATAATGGATTGTGAGCCATTCAGGAGCAGGAGGTGGAACTTCCTTTGTTCCTGAGTGACTAATTATAAGAGACCTCTGGGGAGCGCGGCGACCTGGAGCGCGGAGAACAGGAGCGGGCAAACAGGGTCACAGCAGTTTGTGCAGCAGTTCACGCAGGCAGGGCAAGCAGGCAGGGTTGCAGGTTCTTGCTCATTATGTGAGGTGTTTTTATTGGTTACTTTATTTTGGGCTTTCTCCTAGTAATGGTTTTAACCCGGTCAAAATCTGTGGTTGGTACAAGTGTATGTGACCAAGTGGAGCCCTCCAAAAAGGATGTGTCTGTACAGACCTATTCCTGCCTGGAGTGTTTGCGCTTATCCATGGTTTCAGGGGGTGTTGTGGAGGAGGCCTGCCTACGGTGTGAACAAGTGAATGATCTCCTTTCGCTGGTGGCCGAGCTTAGGGAGGAAGTTGAAAGATTAAAGTGTATCAGAGATAGTGAAAGGGAAATAGACTGGTGGAGTTCAGCCCTTACGTCTTTAAGGGAGGCCCACCAAGAGTCAGAGGACTCCTATGCCGCTCACTCTCAGGCAATAGAGGGGCACCTGGTAGATGAAGGGGAGTGGAAATGTGTCCCCGATCGGGGAGGTAATAACAAAAATCCCTCCTTCCCCCCATCCCCTAGCCAGGTGCCACTGCAGAATAGGTATGAAGCCCTGGATCTAGAGAGCCAGCCAGATGATTTAGAAGAATAGTGTCTGCCCTGTGAGCCTCCCAATTATGACTCGTCTAAAAAACGGATTACCACCTCTAACATCAAGAAGAAAAGAAGGGTTATCGTAGTGGGTGATTCCCTTCTGAGGGGAACAGAGGGCCCCATATGTAGACCAGACCCATCCCACAGGGAAGTCTGCTGCCTCTCTGTGGCCCAGGTACGAAATGTCACTGAGAGACTTGCTAGGCTGATTCAGTCCTCTGATTATTACCCACTGATGATACTCCAGGCTGGCAGTGATGAGATTGAAAAGAGGAGTGTCAAGGCGATTAAAAGGGAGGTTAGGGCACTGGGTCAAGCGGTTGATAGGACAGGTGCACAGGTAGTGTTCTGCTCAGTCCCCTTGGTGGCAGAAAAATACGATGAAAGAAATAGGAGAACTCGCATCATTAACAAGTGGCTCAAGGGTTGGTGTCGTTGGCAAAATTTCGGATTCTTTGATCATGAGGCAACCTTTATAGCACCTGCTCTACTGTAATCAGATGGGATACATCTTTTTGTTAAGGGCAGGAGGTTTTTAGCTCATGAACTGGCAGACCTTGTTGAGAGGACTTTAAACTAGGTTTGAAGGGGGAAGGGGATGCATCTGGTCTGTCTGGAAGCAGGCCCAAGGATGGTAAGACTGTGTTAGGGGAGAAATCAGTAGCCCAGCTGAGGTGCATGTATACCAATGCACACAGCATGGATAACAAACAGGATGAGCTGCAGGCCATGGTGCAGCAGCAGAGCTATGATGTAGTCACCATCACAGAAATGTGGTGGGATGACTCACATAGTTGGAGCACTGCACTGGATGGCTACAAGCTCTCCAGAAGAGACAGAAAAGGGAGAAGACGTGGACGGGTGGCCCTTTATATTAGGGGGGTTTTGGATGTCATAGGTATTGAAACTAATAATGATTAAGTTGAGTCCCTATGGGTAAGAATCAAGGGGAAGGCCAACAAAGCTGATATCCTACTAGGAGTCTCTTATTGTCCACCCAACCAGGAAAAAGAGGTAGACAACTTATTCTAGAGCAACTGAACAATGTTTCAGGATCATCAGCCCTTGTTCTTGTAAACGACTTCAACCTACCAGACATCTGCTGGGAACTTAATACAGCATAAAAACAGCAGTCTAGAAAGCTTTTAGAGTGTGTGGAGGATAACTTTTGTCACAACTGGTGGGCAAGCTCACCAGGGGAGGGACTATGTTAGACCTGTTCACAAATAGAGATGGACTGGTGGGTGATGTGGAGGTTGGAGGACGCTTGGGACACAGTGATCACGAAATTATAGAATTATTGATAATTGGTGAAACAAGGAGGAATATAAATAAGATCTCTACGTTGGACTTCCGGAGGGCAGATTTTGGCCTATTTAAGAGACTTATTCAGAGAATCCCTTGGGAAACAGCCTTTGAAAACAAAGGAGTCCAGGAGAGATGGGGGTGCTTCAAAGCAGAGATCTTGAGGGCACAAGAGCAGACTGTCCCTGTGTGCCGAAAGATGAGTCGACGAGGCAAACATCCAGTCTGGATGAGCAACGAGGTTTTGAAGGAACTTAGAAATAAAAAAAGATGTATCATATTTTTAAGGAGGGACTGATTTCTCAGGAAGTATTTAAAGGAGCTGCTAGGGCATGTAGAAAAAAAAATTAGTGAGGCCAAAGCTCAGTTTGAACTTAACCTGACAACTTCTGTTAAAAATAATAAAAAATGTTTTTACAAATATATTAATGGTAAAAGGAAGGGTATTACCGACCTCTGTTCCTTATTGGATGAGGTAGGCAACCTAGTAACTAAAGATGAGGAAAAGGCAGAAATGCTTAATGCCTTCTTTGCCTCAGTCTTTAGTGGTAAGACAGCTTGTCCTCAAGACAACTGTCCTCAGGGGTTGGTAGGTGGTGCCAGGGAGCAGAATGGCCCTCTTGTTATCCAAGAAGAGGCAGTCAGAGAACTGCTGGGACACTTTGATATTTATAAATCAATGGGACCAGATGGGATCCACCCTAGGGTGATGAGGGAGCTGGCAGATGAGATTGTGAAGCCGCTCTCCATCATTTATCAAGAGTCATGGCTCACTGGTGAGGTTCCAGATGATTGGAAACTGGCCAATGTGACACCCATTCATAAAAAAGGTAGGAAGGAGGATCCTGGTAATTACAGGCCAGTTAGCCCGACCTCAGTACCAGGTAAGATAATTGAACAGTTCATACTGAGTGCTATCACACAACACTTACAAGATGGCCAGGGTATCAGACCCAGTCAGCATGGGTTTACGAAGGGTAGGCCATGTCTGACCAACCTGGTCTCCTTCTATGACCAGGTGACTCGTCTGGTGGATGCAGGAAAGGCTGTGTATATTGTCTATTTAGACTTCAGCAAGGCCTTTGATACTGTCTCTGATAGCATACTCCTGGAGAAGCTGGCAGCCCACAGCTTGGACAGGACCACTCTTTTCTGGGTTAGGAACTAACTGGATGGCTAGGCCCAGAGAGTGGTGGTGAACAGTGCTGCATCCAGCTGGTGGCCAGTCACCAGTGGTGTCCCTCAGGGGTCTGTACTGGGACCAGTTCTATTTAATATTTTTATAGACGACATGGATGAGGGCATCGAGTCCTTCATTAGTAAATTTGCATATGACACTAAGCTGGGAGCTTGTGTTGATCTATTGGAAGGAAGGAGGGCTCTGCAGAGAGACTTAGATCGGTTGGATGTATGGGCAGAGTCCAACAGCATGAAGTTTAATAAGTCTAAGTGCGGAGTTCTACATTTTGGACACAAAAATCCCCTACAATGTTACAAACTGGGGACAGTGTGGCTGGACAGTGTTCAGGCAGAAAGGGACCTGGGGGTGCTGGTCAACAGCTGGTTGAATATGAGCCAGCAATGTGCCCTGGTGGCCAAGAAGGCCAATAGCATCCTGGCCTGCATTAGGAATTGTGTGACCAGCAGGAGCAGGGAGGTCATTGTTCCCTGTCCAAGACTGAAGACCAAGATGTTTCCTATTACCATCCGAGTAGCAGTTGCCTCTGGGTAGTTTTCCTTATCTCCTGTTAATAGGCCCATCAATGTCTTGCCACATGACTAAGAGATAACACTCTCCATGAGCCAGTTCTGTTTAACAGGTGATTAAGGACACACCTCGTGACTCAGAATAACATCAGCCCATTGTGAGATGCTCCGCCCAGGAGGGAGAGGCTAGGCATTCCCACCTGGATAAATCCGGGGATTTCTGGACAGAGAGGCAGCCTTTCCACAGGTTTCCAAGAAGACACAGCAACCACATCTGCCATTCCAAGAGGACTGCAGCCACTGCAATTTGGACTGCTACCAGCACGCTGGCCAGAGGGGTGTCAGGTTGTATTCTGACTTTGTCAGTGGTCTTCCTTTTGTATCATTGCATGTATTTTTGTTTTTTCCCCTTTTCCCAATAAATTGTATTTCTGACTTGGAGTGTCTCACTGGTTTTGCTTTCAAACCAGAACATTCCCCTATACTCGGCACTGGTGAGACCACATCTTGAGTGCTGTGTCCATTTCTGGGCCGCTCAGTTTAGGAAGGATGTTGAGATGCTTGAGTGCATCCAGAGGAGAGCAACAAGGCTGGTGAGGGGCTTGGAACACAAGCCCTATGAGGAAGGTTTGAAGGAGCTGGGGTTGTTTAGCCTGGAGAAGAGGAGGCTTAGGGGTGACCTTATTGCTCTCTACAACTTTCTGAAGGGAGGTTGTAGACAGGTGGGGGTCGGTCTCTTCCACCGGGCAGCAAGTAACAGAACAAGAGGACACAGTCTCAAGCTATGTCAGGGAAGGTACAGGTTGGATATTAGGAAAAACATTTTCACCGAAAGAATATTAAAGTACTGGAATTGTCTTCTCAGAGATGTGGTAGAATCACCATCTCTGGATGTGTTTAAAAAAAGACTGGAAATGGCACTTGGTGCTATAGTCTAGTTGAGGTGTTAGGGCATAGCTTGGACTTGATGATCTTAAAGGTCTCTTCCAACCTCATTATTGTGTTATTGTGTGATATATCTAATAACATATAACCACCCAAAGTGCTCAAAAGAAGATCCTGATAAGTGCAAACCAAACCCACATCCTTTAATTACTATAAAAACACATCAAGACTGATGACATACATGTCCTGATATATGGCCTTAGCCAGCGTCATCTGCATGTTCTTATTTGGCTGTGGAACCATCCATTCTATTCCTTCCTGCGTGCTCCAGATAAGGTTTAATACAACGAGCAGGAACCCATTAAGGGCCATTATCTCTCAAAACACAAGCATAACCTCTCCCCCAGGTTATTAGTTCCACTGGACCAGACCAGATACCAGTAATTAAATACTTAACTCATACCTTAACATTTTTACGAAAATCTAGTTGCTTGGAATTCAAAAAGGAAAAATGGTAAAAAATTGGAGATAACTGTGAGTCAGGTAGGTGATGCAAAAAATTTAACACATAAGCAGCTTTATCTAATCTCACTTGAAGTGACTCCTGTTGCGTTCCCCCTTTTTATTTTTGAACCTGATGTTTAAGAAGACCATGAGCCCTTTCGATGATCGCTTGGCCCGTGGGAACATATGGAATGACTGTTGAATGCTCAATGCCCCAAGCATGAAAGAATGCTTGCATTTTCTGCAGGGGCAGGGACAGACCGCATGGCGAGGGGGAGTGATAAGGGACACAGGATCAGGACAAAGGACCGTTGGGGGAGGGGGGAGGGGCGGGCTGGGTCACAGGACAAAGGGGGAACGTGTGGGAAGGGGGGAGGGGGAATGGGGGGGGGGGGAAGAAGAGAAAATTACTAATCCCCCCCCCCCCCCCCCCGCGCTGCCTTTCCCATTGCTGCTCCTGCCTCCCCGGGGTCTCCGGGGTTTCTCTGCCCCTGCCCTATCCCCATTGTCTGCGGCTCATGTTCCCCCCCCACCCCTGGCATGGGGTATAACCAACCCGCGGTCGGTGCCCCGGCGTCTCGGGAACACGCACTGACAATAAACACGTGTCTGCACCCGAGCCCCGTGTCGCTATTTCGTCTGTTCCTGCACTAGAACTGAGTCTCGCAGAGCCGAAGGGGAAAGCGGCCCTGCCTCTCCCCTCCTCCCGCCATGCTCCCGAAGGCGCCCGCCCGGAGCCGGTCTCGCATGGACACAGGCGTGTCAAGTTTTAAACATCCATATAACAATTGAAGAACAACCCCAATACAGATCAGGGAGAAGGGACTTGTCATTGAACAACCCATCTAGCTCTAGCCTCTCAGACCTGAATCTCAAAAGAAAGCTACTCTGTACCCCACTCCATCAAAACAAAAAATCCTGGATTTGAGAAAAACACTGGCTTGGGGTATGCTTTGTTTTCCTCCTTCCTTTTGCCACCTCCTGTAAAAACCGGGAGTTGGATGGTGGGTGCTGTTACCTATTGTCGATTCCCAACAAGCATCTCCTCTGGAAAAGCTGGTTGGATTAGCATTCAGGCAACACAGTCAGATCCACATACCACACTCACCTCAGTTGGTTCAGCGAAGAGAGGCAGAAGGCTCTTTTGTAAGAGTTAGTTCCAGCAAAGTTTATTTGGTGCACTCGCTGAAGGGAAACCCAGATGAAAAGAGAGCTAGCACGTTGTCTTGGTTTGGAAAGACAGGTGTCTGCTAAGAAAGGCAGAAGCCTCCCCTGAAATGGAAAAAAAAAAAAATGTAGGCCCCCCTCCCTCCAAAATGTTATACATTTGAAATTAAGGGGGGCTCTCAGGCAAAAATATGGGAGCAGGAATAACAGTTATTTAATAGGGAAGAAAATAAAAAGATAAAATAAACAATGCAGTGAACCAAAACAACACTGACAGAGTCAGAACCTGACACCCTATTAGTCAGGGTGTTGGCAGCAGTTAAATTGGGAATAATGGCTGGAGTCCTCCTGGAGTGTCAGGTGTGGTTTTGTTGGAGCAGTGATCCTGTAGAAAAGGGTGTAGTCTTCCTCTGAAGGTGCAGTGGAAGAGGCAGCTGTTCCTCTGAGAAATCCAGTGCAGAAAAAGCTGTGCTGGTGTTCCAGAAACTCAATATTATATCCAGGTAGAAATGCTTGGCTCCTCCCTCTGGGCAGAGCATCTCACAATGGGATGCTGTAATTTTTATGAGTCATGCAGTGACATTCAATAGCCCATTAACAGCAGATGTGTCCCCAGGGGGGGAGGATTGGTTTATGGAAGAGATAAAGAAAAGTGCCCATTTAAGAGAAGATAACTGCCACACCTCTAACAGATGGCAATTGAATACATCTTGCCTTGCAATCTAGGACACGTGTGCTGTGGACAGCTGTCACGATCCACTTAGAGTGGGGTGTCGTGATGACTCGTTGTGAGAACCCCGGGATTGGTTCAGGGGTCTCGTGTGGTGGTAAAGTCTCTCCTCCAACCCGTGCTTCCAAAGAAAGACTCCGCAGCCTCTTGTTGTTCGGTCTCAAGGCAGTTTATTGCTAGTTATCTAAAAGATTGTCTTCGCCCGCTGCGGCTGCCTAGGTCAGCGGCCCAGGCAGAGGCACACACTCTCCTGACACCCTCACTGTCCGGTGTCTCCGTCGTCTCTCTCCCCGCCCAAGGCTGCTACTATCTTTTATATGATATATTACGTCTTACATGTTTACAGATTTTCCCCAATACCTACTATCTATGTTACAATGTGCTCTTCTACTCTAAACCAATCTGTGAGTGCCAACATCACCAAGAACATGGAGGTAAGGAAGAAGAAGGAGGAAGAACAGGATCAGGCCCACTTTCCTCCATCTTAGAACTCCTGACCCCCATGTACAAAGTAAAACCCCCCTGTACAGGTATTAAAACCCCCCTGTACAATACTAAAAAATTTTCCCCTCTAATTTGTGACTACTTTTACTATACCATCTAACTTTCTGTGACCGCTTGTTCCACCTTCAAAGTTGGTAACTCATTCCATGGTTCAAACTCAAGATCACAGCTGTTTTCAGCTGCTTGCCAGGGTCTAAAATGCTTTTGACCAAGGCCTGGAACCTCTGAAAATGTCTGAGGGACATTTTGAGTTCAGACAACTCGTTAGCCGATCACAAAGTGCAAAAGACAAACAGCAGGGGACTATCAGTTTAATCACAACAAATGCACCTTTATTAGGGGCCAAAAACAATAAATGCAATAGTGGGATCAGAAAAGAAATAAAAAGGATAGAGAGAAAGACAGAGAGAGAAGGGGGGATGGGAATAGCTACCAACACAGGCGAGGTCCTCACTGGTCCGGACAATGGGGATCCGTCTTGTTGCGCTGGGGAGAGTCTCTAAAGTCCTACCTAACCCAGGGGTCCAGTTATAGTCCACAGAGGGGAAAAAGGGGGGAACATGCAGAACAATGAGAGTCTATTGCAATTGCTATGGGGGGAACAGGTGTATCTACTGAAAATCATCCAGGCAGGATGAACATAATGAAGAATAAGTCCATTGAAGTTACTGGAGAAGAACAGGTCATGTCATTCTCTCCCCCTCACTCTCTGTGGTAGGGGTCTCAGTCCTTGAAGAGAGGGTTCTTGATCTCTGTCTGTCGCGGTGGTAACGAGGCAGATGAGGGGTCTTCAGTGAGAGACCACCAGAGTCACCCTAAGAGTTTGTTCTAGTTTAGGGCAAATTTGGGAGAAAAACCTCTGGAAGGAGCCCTCAGAAAACAAACCCCCACGGCCCCTCCCCACCCACCTAGTTCAGGACAAAATTTTCTCTGAGAGAAGTGGAAAAGAACCTGTTTATTTAACAAACAAAGCACTCCCCAGCACCAAAAAAAAATTAACAACACCAGATGACAACAAAACTCTTTCACCACTCTGAAGAGATGAACAAATCCATAAAGTCTTTCCTGGGAGTGATTGCCTGGGTCTGAACGCTGGGGATTGCTCTCCAGCACTGGGGATGGCTGCTGCCGATCACAAAGCGCAGGCTCTCGGTGTTCCTCGGTGTTTCCCAGGTCCCAGTCCGGAGCAGGTTGGATGGTATTCAGAAAAAGGAAAGGAAAAGAAACAGTCCAGAGAAAGAATTGGACTGCTTAGCTAAACTAACTAGAAAGCAAAGGCAAAAGCAGAAGCAAGCAAAGCAAGCAAGCAAAAGCAGGCAAGCAAAGCAAACAAGCAAAGCAAGCAAGCAAAAGCAAGCCAGCCAGCACTAGCCTCTTCTAGACAACAGACCATAGGGGGAGGTGAACTGGCTGATAACGAGGCAAAACAAACCTTCACTTTCAGAGTCAGTTCTGAAAGCACAGAACATAATATCAAACATAAACAGAACACACGATTGGAGATACAAACACCATAACCTCACCCTAGGACACAGTTCATTCGGCTTAAAGGTGGAGAGTGAAGCAGGAATTGCAGTAGGCTGCCCTGTGCTGGGTCCACGCTGGGTCTTCGCCAAGTCCTTGCCAAGTCCTTGCCAACTCCTTGCCAAGTTCTTGCCAGGCCTTGTTTGGAACAGCTAACGTAATGGTACAGCGGCTGCACCTGCATGTTGCTTTCTCCAAGCCGGAACTGCAGTGGGGGAAGGGAGTTCCTTCTCGTGGCAATTGGCAGACAAATGAGTGAGGGTCTTCAGATGGCCTCTTATAACAGCTTAAGAATGGGAAGGGATGGGGGGGCAAAGCTAAGGGAAAGAGGGAAAGGCAAAGTTTCCAGGGGAGAGGGGGCAGCCACCAGTGGTACCCAACCAATGAGGAAACAGGGAAAGGAGAAACCAGGGAAAGTTGTGAAATATGGGAATCAGTGAGACAGAGGTCCATGAGGAAGACCTGTCTGTCCCACAGGAAGAATGAACTCTATGGTAAGTATTTCCAAGGCAATGCCCTGGGGAATTGGCTGGGGGGAGAGAGTTCATGATACTACAACAACTTCCTACCTTTTCTCTTTCTCTGTGAACACTAATTTTTTAATCAAGTGTAATACAAAACAGTAGTTCTCCACGCAAATTTAACACTAGCAGGGTGTCAGCACAACGGGTCCCTGGCCAGGTAATAATTTACATAGACTCGATGTATTTCACAAAAGGCTGATAATTTTTATTAGAAACCCATACTTTTATACCCTACTTTGCTACAGGTGGACCTAAATTGTCCTTTACTTATAACACCATCACCATTGGCTAATTAAGAAACCACCCTTTGGTAAACAAATCTCCATAACACATTCCACATGTTCACAATACCAGGTGCAGCAAGTTAAGATAAGAATTGTTTCTCATTCTTTTCTCTGATTTCACAGCCTTTCCCAGAACAATGCCTGGGAAAGTTATCTGTTTCTCTCTGTGGCCAGAGAGCTGCTGCCACAGCAGGGTGCTACTATTCTCTTTCCAGGACCCCAGTGGGAGTGCTGGAGCATGGGTCTGTGAAGCTAAACAGTTATATACTGTCCAGAAGGTAACAGGCAGTAGATGTGATGCAGCTCATGTCAAGATTGTCCTAGCCTTTCTTGTTTGTACTTATAGCAGCATGTTTTAACTAATTGTGAGCATAATTAACTGATTAAGTGGTATGAGGAAAAACAAAAAAGTGAAGAAGACTGTGCCACAATGTCCCACCCATACTCCCCTCTCCTGTCCCCATCCCCACGGTGTTGTAATCCCACAGGGAGAGACCCGTGGAGAAGTCAGGGCCAGGAGAGCTCTAGGGGAGTGCTGTGCACGTCTGCCAGCGTGCACAGCTCTGTGTGCATACACAGGTGCTGAGGTGCACACGTGTGACAGTGTGCATGTGTGTTGAATTGCACACTCTCAAGTGTGAGTAGTTTTGTGCACAGCTCTGTGGTTGTGAGTGTGCACAGGCTCTGCAGATGTGACCATGGCCCTGTGTAGGATATGCATGTGTTGATGTGTAGGATACTGCACACATTAGTGTGCACAGCTCTGTATGCCCGTGTGTTGGTGTGCGCAGATTAGGTGTGCATAGCTCTGTGTGTGTGCAAGTGTGTGCTATAAGCAAGTACCAGAGCTCTGTGCAGGTGAGCAAGTGCCTGTGTGTGTTCACTAGCTCTGCACATGTCCCTAGGTGCACACACGAGCTAGGCATGCCCAGAGATGTGGCTCTAGAGACACGGCTCTGGATACATAGCTCCGTGCATCCAGCTGCTGTCCCACCTGGGAAAAACGGACATGTGTGTGTGTTTGTGTGTGTGTCTGTGTGTGTGTGTCACCACTGAGCTCTGCTGGCTGGAGTGACCCCTGGGTCTTTGTTGTCTGTTCTCGTAAAAAAAAAAAAAAAAAAAAAAAAATTGCCGCTGCGTTTTCCCTTTTATAGCTGTTAATGCAAAAAGAGGCTGCCTGCTCTAGAAAGAAGGGGAGGCATCTTAGGCATGGACAGTCCCTTTGTCCCTTTTCTCTAGGAGAACTGTCCCTTTCATGAACCCAAGGGCTGGACAGCCTAGCACAGCTGAGGACCCAGCTGGGTACAGGAAGAGCAGGCAGCTGTGGCCAAAAAGCTTTTGCTAAACCCAAAACATTTTGGAGAATGCTGATGGCAAATCCTAATGGGGCGTTGCCTTCCTCTAGTCACTGTCCCTGTGCTGTTGGGTAGGTAACTGCTGAAAATATTCTTCTTGCCTAGACCAGCTCTACCTTGACCAGAAAACAAGACCCCCTTTTGCCTTTTTCAGTAGTTACCAGTCCTGTTTGTCACTTTTTTCACAAAGTCGCCCTCTTCCATCCTACATGCAGCCCACAAGTGTGAATGCGGCAGTGCCTCCATTGGTGACAGCAATAATCAGATCAGTGACAGTTGCTGCTTGTGCCTTTCACTTGCCAGCAAAAAACCACAACATTTTCTCTTGTCCTGGGAGAATCCCATGCCACAGCCTAGAGTGGCAGACACCCAGGTCTTGCCAGAGAAGATAAGCCTGGAACATCCTAGAGACCTTGAGAACCAAAAATTAGGGGTGTGTGTAAGGTAGTAAGCATTGCTGCTACAAGAAATCAGAGCCTAGATAAATCCACCTGTTTATTGAAGAAAAACTACTTGTGCTTTTGGGTTTTTTTTTATGCTGATGGCTTTCTTTTTCCATGTAAGCTCAAGTAAGATAACTGCAGTGTCTCTGCCAGATGTAAGGGCCAAGAGACACCTGCCTGCAATGGTTCATAAGCCAGCATTGCAGTTCTGGCCAGGCTGACAAGAAGATTGCCTGACTTCTGCCGCTTCTCCTCTTCAAAATACTCTCTAGGACAGAATTAAGAAGCCTGGTGAAAGAACGGACCATAACATCCATACTGGGTGAGACAAGATTGACCCTTAACCAGAAAACTGAGAAGTAACCAGAAAAGCCCCCAAGATGTCTGAAAAATAGAGTCAAGCTTCCACCATCCAGCTCGAAAAGTGCTTAAGTAACACTTTAAACAAGGAATTTGAATTGTATTAGTCATTAATGCAATTGTCCTATTTTAAATGGATGAGAATTATGAGTGCCTGTTTGTGGGTCTCAGATTCAGTCAAAGAGAGAAACTGAGAGTTTCTAGCCAGGCAGAAGCCTGGGAAAGAGTTGGGAAAGAATGTAAATAATTCTTTATCTCTCTTGTTATTCACATTGTTTATAGTTAAGTTCTATCACTGTGCGTCAAGCACTTTGCACCAATGGTGTGGGTTGTTTTCACTTCAGGACCAATGGAGTTGGTCCTCATGAAGCTCTGTATAAAAGAGCGGTGTATTTTGAATAAACTGGAGTTTTTACTCTCACAGCCTTCTGAGTCAGAGTCTTCTCATTCCCGTCCTGCCTCGACAGCAACACCTGTTGAGGAGAGGAACAGTGACAAGTGTTGAAGCAATTAACTTGGAAACTGACAAGTGGGATATGATGGGAAACAGAGGGTAAGACCAGGTTGTCTCCTGTGCTCCCCACCAAGAAGGTTATAACCCTGCTGCGGGCAGCAACTCCATAGGCATGGTAGGTGGGGATAAAAGCCATACTAGACCTCAGTTACTACCTTTTGTCTGTTCATGTCACAAACTCCACAAATTATTTTGCATAGAGAAAACCCAAGATTTCTATTCCTTTTTCCACTGTCCTCACACACATCAACAGATGCTATTATGACTCATCCAAAATCAAATCTGACTTAAGAGAAGCATGACTATGTCACACTACGACACGAAATAACTCACGCACTCACTCTAAGATCAAAAGATCAAAAGGAATCAACTTTTATTTCTGACCTTGCAATATATAGAATTCCAAAAGTGACAGTGGACTGGAGGACGAAATTGCTCTCTCCAACCCCACTGGTCAAACCAACAGTCCATCAATTCTCTTCCCACAAAAGAAGAATGCAAAACAATCATTATTTACATGACAGTGCATGAGAAACTCCAGTAGAAATATGTAAGCATCAGAAGGCATAGAAAGCTTTTAAAATAGCTTTAAAACTTCTAAAAGAACAGGGCAACATCTCACACTTTTTCCATTAAAAAAAAAAAAAAGAAAAAAGAAAAATGAACAATGTTAAAAGGGAAAAATTTGAACAATGTTCAGTGTCCACTTGTGGAGGAATCATTGGAGTGATCACTTGTGTTGTCTGGATCTGAGTGGGAAGTTCTGGAATGTCATGAGGATGGGTCAGCCAAATTGGTTGAATTGAGGGCTGCTGTCATGGAATTTGAGAAACTTTCCCAGCAACCTTTTAATTTGGTCACAGATTCTGCCTATGTGGCTGACATTGCACAGTGGTTGGGTTATTCAGTTTTGAAGGAGGTCAGTTGTGTCGTTTACTGAAGACCTTGTGGTGTGCCATTCAGGCCCGGGTTCATCCATACTACGTTCTGCATGTAAGGAGTGGCACCAATTTGCCGGGGTTTGTAGCAGCAGGTAATGCGAGGGCTGACAAGTTGGCTAACCCAGCGTGAAACGCAGACGAAAAATCAACCCCACATTTCCTATAAAGATTTGTAGGGATGGTATGGTTATTACAGTGCTGGACGCATGTGGGGATCGTTCCCCTTCAAAGGAAATGCGTGGCCCTGAGAACTCCTGATCCCTTTTTTATCCCTCTTTACAAGCTTACATATGCATAGTGTTTCACAATAGGTTCATGCATATTCGTTCTACTGATTTCGCGTTACACTTGCAGCTAGTTACACTTGTTGCAAGTTTTTTATCAAAAAGTACAGAAAGAACTCCTGGGTCACCCTTCCCTGTCAGCTTCAAGGTTCGAGGAGCCTCTCTTATCTCTTCAGCCTGGAAATTCACTTTCTTTCTCCTCACCTGGGGCAGTTTTACTAGAGCTGAAGATTTACCAGACTAAACAGCATATTTTACTTATGCTAGCCAGCTAAAAGTGGCACTTTTCACCTAAATCCAAATGTATTTCTGCCCTGTTAAATTTTCACTCTGTTTCAGGTAGCACCTCAGCCTGGCACTCGCGCAGGCCAAGGCATTGCATGGGTTTTTCCATCAGAATGCACATACCTTGCAGAAGCAGTTTTAGTTGACACCAATTGAGGTTCATGACATTGTCGAGTCTTGTGATGACTGTCATGCACTTGCTCCGCCTCTATCAGCAGGGGTAAACCCCAGAGGACTTAGGGCCTTGGAGCTTTGGCAGACCGATGTCACCCAGATTGCCGAGTTTGGCCGGCTCAAGTATGTGCATGTCACTGTAGACACGTTCTCCTCTGCGATGTGGGCTTCTGCTCACACTGGAGAAAAGGCCTGTGTGGAAATCCTGAGCTTCCCTCTGGTTGCCCTGGAGGGCCTGGGACCCTGACAGGGGGTCGGGAACCCCCCTGTACAGAGCCCTTAGAGACACTGTCTCTGATCTCTGTCCATGGAAAAGAGTTTTCAATCTTACAGGATTAATTACAAGCTCTGAGTGTTTGATATGAGTAATAATTAAGTGTGGCACGGGTGCAAAAGTAAAATTTTAGGTTTCTAGATTAGGGGTTCAGAAGGGACAAGATGGAAGAAATTGTGTGTGTCTTGTCCTTTTCCTCCTTCTTCATGCCCTCCATGTTTCACTGTAGTGTTGGCATTTTTCTATTGGTTTAGGCTGGGGACACACTGTTCAACGTAGATGATAGATATTGGCACATTCTTGTAAATATAGCACAGGTAGTTTCTGGTATATAATGTTTGTAACATTCCACTGGGGGCAGAGCCCCGCACGCTGCCCTGCAGGACAGACCTGCGGCAGGGCAGCAGAACTTGTTATAGATAAGCAAGAATAAACAACCTTGAAAACAGCACAGATGAATTATGGCTTCTTCTTTGGCAACGGTGCAGAAAGACAGAGATTTTATACAATCTCGGAATCATCAATACCCACAGATTCCGACAAATGGCATTCATTGGGTGGGCTTCAGCAAGAAGAACAAGAAGAAACATCAAACAACCTCCAACCTTCATCAGCAGAGAAAAAAAAACCAAAAGGAAGAACAGAACACACACAAGAAGAGAGGGAGCGGAAAGCTCAAGATAAGAACCTGACCTTCACCAAGACAGCTCCTCTGGAGGACAGCAAGGAGGAGGAAAACCAGGAGGAGGAAAACCAGAAGCGCGCCTGGGATTTCTCGCCTGTGACCTGCTGGACGATGAACAGTGCCATCTCTGGACTGAACTCGTGCTGACTCAGCTTTTGGTGAGACTGGTTGAAATTAAGAACATGGAGAAGGGATGCTCCCAAGGACAGACAAAAATTTTTTCAGCCTTACAGGGCAAGACATCTACCCATCCGGTAGAGATAGCCCCAAATGTTGTTTGAGTTAAATTTCTGGCAAGGGATCAATAAGCAACTGTATTACCGAGACACACAAAAAAAAGATAAGACTGCCACAAAACTTTTGCATTCAGCAAGGACGATAGAGTAACCTTCACAACATGGCATTTCAAACCAGACAGCTAAGGCTCCTATGGGAGCACAAGGAGGAAGATGGCCCAACCAGCAGCTTGGGGCAATTTTCCTCACCAGGGGAAGCAGGATTGCCTCCCGTGGAGGATTAGGGGGATGGTGTCTCATCATGCCCTGCGTCTCCAGGTTCCCACTGTTCCTAAGACTCCCTTGAACCTCAGTTCCTAAGCTCCTCCAATGCAGAAACTCCTCAGACAGTGAGAGTTAAGCCAGGCTGCAGCAGCCCTCGGTGGGGGAAGGGACTGGCCATTGCCCGAGTCCAAACCCGCAGTGGGGGGGGCAGCGGCGCCGGCGGCTCCAGGGGGGAGGGTGCAGATGTGAGTGCAGAGCACAGGGAGAGTGAGAGGAGAGAACTCTCGCAGCTGCGTGGGTGGGGAATTCAAAACAGCCCGCGGTGCAGACGAGAGAGGGGGGACAGTGGGAACCATGCGGATGCAAGAGGTGGCGGGAGCGCATGTGTGGCGGTCAGACGCCCAGAGCGCCCGGTGACGCGTTCCATGATGAGGATCCATGAAATTTCGAAAGCAGCCGCCCGGCAGGCGTGGGGGAGTAGCTCCCGGTTCACAGCGGCGGCGCTGGCCAAGCGGGCGGCTGAGAGAGAGAGCAGGACTCTTCTCTCACCGCGGCGATGGCAGTGCGTATGCGCGGGACGGTAGAGCGAAACCCGGAAGTCGGGGCGAGGATCTCTCGCATCTTGAGAACGCGGCAGGGGCGCAGACGGGGCGGGAGCAGCGGTGGCCGCCAGCCAGCCGTTCGCAGACTGCGCGGCGGCCGCGGGGGGAGACCCAAGCGGCGCGGGGCCGGGCGGGATGCGGCCCGGGGCTGCAGCAGCGCGGAACGCGGCGAGCACGCGCTGATGACATTAGCGGAGCGCTGAATCGCACTGGGCTCCGGCAGTGCTATGGGGACCGGGGCGGTGCCAGGCCCGGCAGGGAGAATGGGGGGGGCGTTCCCGAGGCGTGGCCGCGCAGAGCCAGTGCAGGTGGGGCGCGGTCGGGGCGGGGGTTCCTTCTCTTGTTCCCATGGCGACGCAGACAGAGGGGGGTGAATCCAGGCTGCGCATGCGTTTGCGAGAGTTAAAGCGAACGCGGAAGTGGCTGACAGAGTGGGCACTTCGTTCAGAGGGACAGATTGCAGGCGCAGGCTCAGCACAGCCGACACCGGGTGTGAGCAGGGAGAGAGAGCAAGAAAGAGGCGTAGCCATCCTAACGCAGGCAGAAGCGGGGTTTGACTGCGCCAGAAGTGCTCCCCGATGCTCATGCCGGTGCAGGCAGGGGCTGAGCAGAGCCAAGGCAGGGATTTCCTTGGTCACTTCCTCCTCCACAGCAGGTGCGAGCGATGCACTGCCCATTTCCTTTCATCAGCAGCGGCAAACAACAAAATCACAACAGCCAGAGCAAACACTCTTTTACAAGCAGCAAATATCCTACAGCAATGCTGAGGGATGGGACTCCAACATTCACCCCGAAATGAAATTCAGTCAGTCGCCTTTTGAAACCAGTGATACACAAGGCCTTTTCCAAACCTCCCCACTGTTTCTAAACACTAACCCCAGATTTTTCAGTTAGGTCACAGAATTGATCAGCAGACACACCCAGCTGGTGTGATGATAAGCAATCATTGTAAAAAAGAGCAATCTTATCACAATTAAAATTGAAATAGCACGAAAATTAAATGGCATGAATCTTTAGTAATTTATTATATTAAGGTTTAAGTTAGGTTGCATTTTAACGTTCTATTAATGATACAATTGATTTTTATATAGTTGGTTTACGTTAAGTATTGTTTAATTACAGTATATCACTTTTAAGTTTATTTTAGGTTTGGGCCCTGAAGAGGTTGTTTAATTGAGAATGGATTTATATATTATTAATTTGATATATATGGATTTCATAAAGTTAATATAATTTAGGGATTCTTTACTAAGATTGTTATATATTGAGTTTAGGTACTGTTTGATTCAAAAATTATTTTAAGTTTTTCAAAGGTCAAGTTTACTTAGCTAACAAAGTTTAGTTGTTTTTCCTTAAGGATGAGAAGGTTTTGGCTGAAAGAATTCACGAAATAATAATGAACATTGATTTAATGAGAAGACACAATTTATTGGATCCTTGGTTTTGTTTTAGTCTTTTCTGTTTTATTATAAGTTTATCAGTATATAAGAGTTGTAAAGGAATTTATTTTGAGTTTTCTGAGATTGATTTCATTGTTTAATAATCAGTTTTATAGTCTGTTATTTCTTTGTATAATGATACAAAGGGTGTTTGTTTTGAAATCTTTTATTTTTAACTATTTAAGTGTTCTTTAAATGTTATTGTTAAGAAATTTTATCATGTTATCAGGTGAAGCTTTATGCTTTGTTTTTTCATAGTGAATTTTCATATGTTTTATTGTTGTTTATGTAATCTTATCCAGGTTACATGCAATTCTGAAGTCTCATTTTGGATTTTAACTATATTGTGCATTTTTCTAGGTGAACTTTCTGGTTTGATTTTATATCTCTTGTGAATGAAATCATTGCATTTCTATTTTTTATCATTCTCAAATGTTTTTCAGAAGATCTCAGAGAGAGATGCCTGAAGCTCTCTGACAGCCTTTTGTCATTGTCAATCTTATGATTTCTCCAATTTACATCCTTTTCCTTCAAAAGAGTTTCAAGAAAAATGAATCCTTGTGTCATTTTATCAATTTATCAGTTTGAACTTCAAGTGTTTATTTTATATGAAAATGTAATAATAGGTTATGTTTTAAGTATCATTTATGTATTGTTGGTAAAAGCTTTGTTTTAGATAATATGTTAAGGGACATCACTCCAGTTTAAAGTTTGGGTCCTGGCCAGGCCCTGATTTTAACTTGGATAGATGAGTTTGCCAGCAAAATCCAGATTTTTCTGCACAAAAATGAATGATATGCAGGTCATTTTGACCCACCAATTTGATCCTACATAGGTGACAGCTGACAGAGCTTTGAGGTGAAACTTGCCAGCCTTGCCTGGGAAAGGATGCCAAGGGTTTTCACTGAAAACAAATGTTTCAGCTGCTTGCAGATTCTGAACTGCTGGCACAATATTTCTAATGATCATGCTTTGTTCGATTTTATATATGTTATTCGGAATCTCTTTCTTTTGAACTTTCTTGAATTGTTATCAGTTTTGATAGGTTTTATGCATTTTATCACTGAGGTATTTTGTCTTAGTCTATATGATGTTTTATGTTTCAACTTTCCTGTTTCAAAAGAGAAGAAGAGAAATATAGAAAAAAGGAAAAAGAAAAAAGAAAAGGAGTGAAGAAGTGCCTGAAATAAGGCTGGAATGAGGATGAAGATTTTGTATATTTTAATCTCTTGAAATAATTCTTTTGCAGACCTGATTTCGCTGATCATCGAGAAAAATATAAGGAGAGTGCCAGACAGTGGACAGATCAAATTGAAAAAAATCATTCAAATGAATAACTTTGAGAAAGGATTTTGTTAATGTTTTTACGGAAGTTATAAGTGGGTTTTTTTAGTTTGCAGACCCTCAAAAACAATTCTTACAGATTTAGAGATGATAGCTCTGATCATTATTGTGGCAAAGACCAGATTGCTGACAATGTCAGGCAAAGATTTCTTAATCATTCATTTACATTTAAAGAAAAAATATTTTCAGTGGACAATCCAAGTCACAAGATTTTTCAATCATGTTGTTAGGGCATTCAGAAGTTTGCACAGTTCATTTTCCAGGTCACAAAATGTTAAATGCAGAAATAAGTTTTAGAAAGAAACCAAAAATAAGTGAAGAACTGGTGGAAAGGGTGACAGTGTTCACTGATGGTTCAGGGAAAACTCACAGATCACATGGAAAAATCAAAAAACAGGGAAATGGGAATCAGATATCAAAATGATACAAGGTTCACCACAAGTTGTAAAATTGGTAGCAGTAGTCAGGGTTTTTCAGTTATTTCAGGAACCCTCAATCTGATCAGAGATTCAGCGCATGTTTCAAATGTGGTCAAACTATTAGAGGAATCACTTTTATAACACGGACAATGAAATTTTATATTCATATCTATTATGCATGAAAATAATCCTAGAAAACAGAGAACATAAATATTTTGTAATACACATCAGAGTGCATTCTTCACTTCTGGGGTTTTTAGTAAAAGGGAATGCTCATGTAGATAGACTCACAATGCCCACCTTGCAGACATTGCCAGACATTTTTGAGCAAGCAAAATTGAGCCAGTCATTTTTTCACAAAAATGCACAGGCATTGATGGAATCCTTTCACCTTTCTAAAAGCCAGGCAAAGGAAATCATCAGTGCTTGCCAGAGTGCCAGTTTGTGCAGCCTCCTGTATCTACAGGAGTGGTCACTCCGAGAGGTTTGTAAAAGCCTTCAGCTGTGGCAAACTGATGTCACAAAATATGCATCCTTTAAGTAGCTCCAAAACATTTATGTCTCAGTTGACACATTTTTAGGGGCAATTTTTGCATCGTGACATACAGGGCAAATCACAGAACATGCCTGCAGACATTTTTTACAAGCATTTGCATCATTAGGGGCGCAACAAGAAATAGAAACAGATAATGGTCCAATTTACACAGGCAAGGTGCTTGACAAATTTCTAAAAAAATGGAGAGTCAAACATATTTTCGGTATTCTTCATTCTCCCTCAGGTCAAGCAAGCAGTGAAAGAACACATCACACCCTGAAATCCACTTGGATAGACAGAAAAGGGGGGAGGCAGGGTTGAACAAATGTGTTGAAGTTTTTAAATGGTTTTTTCTCAGAGCCCACTCCACCAATTGTCAGATATTTTACAAACAGCCCACAGGAAAAACTAAGGGAAAATCCTTTCATTTTGATCAGAAATCCAGAGTCAGGACAGATTGAAGGTCCATTTACATTAATAACTTGGAGCAAGGGTTTTGCTTGTGTTTCTATAGGACAAGGACTGAAGTGAATGCCAGCAAGGCGCATGAAACCTTATCGGGTGCAGACGCCAGTGGACGTGGACCCGAGAAGCAGAGAGGCAAGCACGCCGACGGAGGCAGACAACGACGCTGCAGACGTCTCGTCGGACAACGATTGATCACCCAGAGACTTGGGGTTTTTTCTGGGAAATCAAGTGTTGTTTGGGTGTTGCTGCATTGCAGGGTTTCTCACAGAGGGTGGGGACATGGACATGGGATTCAGACAGATAGTGTTCATGTGCTTCATTCTCTCGCCTGTTGCCTTGGGCAATAGGACAGACTTTCCCATGAAACAACTAAGGGAAAATGAGTGGGAGACTTTGGCAAAAGCAGCGGGTCTGGAAAGCATTTGCCTGGCCCATTCAAAACTGGGGAAACCATTTTCAACATACTTAGTAGGTGTGCCAGTGGAGGAATGGTCAGTCCCAGGGGACATCCTTCCAAGGGCTCTGAAGTCTTTTTCGGATCCTGTGGAGGGACGGCATGTTTGGACACAGTTCCTTCCTGTGGCTCACTTTGCACCTCTGGATTTGGACATTTTGGGTCAACAACAATGAAATTCTGTATGAAATTCAATCCATTGGGAGTGACAGAGAAAGATAACCACATGATAGATGTCACTCCAAACCAACTCTTATACAAATGCATCATCCTGGTGTAATCACACCAAAATGATGAGCAAACCATCCCTTCAAAAATCCGACCATTCTACTAAAAGGGATGTTTTTTTAATTTGCAGGGACAGAATTTGGCCTGCTATCCCTGCAAAAATCAAGGGTGGTCTATGCAGCATTGAAAGATCTTTTGTTAACACACAGCATGACCTTGATAAGAGAGGAAGGAGGAAAAAATCTAATGAATTAAGTGAACCAGATTGTGACAATGATAATGTTAACACCAAGAAAAAAGGCTCGGAAAGACTGAATGGTTCTACTTTCACAGCAGGTGGCATCAAAAAGAGCCTTGGTACAGTTGGATCAAAAGAGGTTGTGGGCAGAGTATGGATGCCCATGCCATTTCTTTTGCATCAAATGATCTGTTAGCTAGCAGTGAGAAATGAGAACAAAGCAGCAATTAAACTTCTGTTGTGAACACATGGACACAAGAGTGATAAATTTGAAGAGGTATCATAAGAGAAAAGACACCTGGAGAAAAATTAAATCTTAGATGGATGGTGTGTTCAATTTGTTTTACCTTTCACAGTTGTAGAAAGAGATTTTGAAAACAGTTGTATATAATTATAGGGTATTGTAATTCTTCTGATGCTTGTGCTGTGCTTGCTTCAGTGCATGAGGCAGACCATGGACAGAGTTGTCAAAGAAGTGTTCTTGGTTCAAAAAGGAGAGGGAGATGTGGGAATCCAGGGCTTCCCTCTGTCTGCCCTGGAGGGCCTGGGACCCTGGCAGGGGGTCGGGAACCCCCCCGTACAGAGCCCCGAGAGACACTGTCTCTGATCTCTGTCCATGGAAAAGAGTTTTCAGTCTTACAGGATGAATTACAAGCTCTGAGTGTTTGATATGAGTAATAATTAAGTGTAGCACGGGTGCAAAAGTAAAATTTTAGGATTCTAGATTAGGGGTTCAAAGGGGACAAGATGGAAGAAATTGGGTGTGTCTTGTCCTTTTCCTCCTTCTTCATGCCCTCCATGTTTCACTGTAGTGTTGGCATTTTTCTATTGGTTTAGGCTGGGGACACACTGTTCAACGTAGATGATAGATATTGGCACATTCTTGTAAATATAGCACAGGTAGTTTCTGGTATATAATGTTTGTAACATTCCACTGGGGGCAGAGCCCCGCACGCTGCCCTGCAGGACAGACCTGTGGCAGGGCAGCAGATCATGTTATAGATAAGCAAGAATAAACAACCTTGAAAACAGCACAGACGAATTATGGCTTCTTTGGCAACGGGGCAGAAAGACAGAGATTTCATACAATCTCAGAATCATCAATACCTACAGATTCCGACAGGCCTGCGATGTCCTTGCCCACTGGAGACAGGCCTTTGCCATTCTGGGCATACCTTCTGCTGTGAAAACTGACAATGGTCCTGCTTACGCATTGCAAAAGGTGCGGCAGTTCCTGCAGTCGTGGGGTGTGTCACACAAGTTTGGTATCCTTCATTCTCCCACTGGTCAAACTATTGCAGAACATGCCCATGGTACTCTGAAGCGGGTTCTTCAAAAAAAAAAATGGGGAATGCAGGGTGAAACCCCACACAGTCACTTGGAAAAAGCATTGTATACCATCAATCATCTTACGGTGCTGCAGAACTCAAATAACCCTGTCATTTTAAATTATCATCTCTCGTTGCAGGCTGCAGACGAGACACATCAGCCTTGAGTGAAGGTTCAGATGCGGAATTTAGTCACCAGACAGTGGGAATGATAGTAAAAGGGTTTTAAAATCATGGGGGTTTAGGGTTAAAAGGAAAAATAAGCTTGGTAGGCCCTGGAAAAATAAACACCTTAAGCACATGAAGAACTTGTATTTGCTAGAACTGCACCTGTGTAGCTAGTACATGATAAATGATATAATTGTTAGATGTGATGATTGTTTAGTAATTAAATATAATTACTGTTTAATCATAAGAATAATCATCAGAAACTGTGGTCAGGGAGCTAAGAAATATCATGTCAATGTATACAATAGAACAATATAAGTTTAATAATTAATATGTAAGTTTTATAACGATAGAATATAAAATATGTTCAGCTCGAAAGCCATGTTAGAGTCAGATTTTGGTCTGTATCCCTGGTTCCCAGAGCTCTTAATAAAAGCACCTGCATATAATCATATCCTGTGATTATGTGTGTTCTGGAATGCTAACATTTTGGCGACCAGATGGGACCCTATGAGTGCTGCTGAGGACCCCGTGACCTGATCACGCTCCAGACGGTACCGAGGGATTCTCGGGGAGCCCATCGGCGCTGCGACCCTCCGCCGCTCACAACGTCCCCTGGAGAGAGGTAAGGTGCTTTTAATTTGGTGTGGAACCTGCTGATAAGATGCAGCGAAAGCTACGCTCAGTTGGGTTAAAGGAATTCCTGTGGTATTACCTAGGCGCCATTCGTTAGACATTGCAAAAGCGTTGCAGGTTCGTCATTCTGTGGTGTTTTGTGGCTGTAATATGGAGAAGCTTAAAGGTCTCCTGGGCGGCAATGCCCCCATACCACGTTCTTCTCCTTTGGGGTGCTTATTAGCACACTGGAAACAAGGTAATTTTGGGCAAGACTTACATAGGGGTAAGTTAATTGATTACTGTAATACATGGTGGCCAGAATATGTTTTGGAAGGTGGTGAAAAATGGCCACCGAATGGAAAATTGCAACATAACACTATTTTGCAATTGATGTTGTTTTGTAAACGGGAAGGAAAATGGGATGAGGTTCCGTATATTGATTTGTTTTTCTACTTGCAAGATAAGCCAGAATGGCAGGTTGAATGTGGATTGATGGTAGTTAAAAAGTAGAAAGAAAGTCTGAGTCGGAGGAATGATACAGATGTTGATTTACAGGTAGCCCCTGCAAGACCAAGAGAACCTAACCATATCCTGCCTGCCCCTACAGGCTTGTAATGGGAACCCTAGATGATAATTTTCCAACCGAGGATCCAGGGGTGGCCATGGACTGGGGAGAGGAGGTGGACTTGGCAGGGGACACGGGGGAACTGCTGTGACAAAACTGAGATTTAACCAGTGCGCTTTTCGCCTGCAAGAAGGTCGCTGGAAGAACGAGTGTCCAAACCAGTTTTACCAAGGCAACCAGCCAAGCGAGGATCAAGATATGGCAAAATTAATGGTGGTGGGACAATACAGCAGCTGTCTAAAAAATAACAAGGAACATTTCGTGACCATACAGCTAGGTGATAGAGCAGTAAAATTCCTGGTGGATACGGAGGCCACATATTCTGAACTGAATGATTTGCAAGGACAAATTGGGGACAAACAAATGACAATAGTCGGGGCCACAGGGAAGGAGGAAAATCGACCATTCCTACAACACTTAGATCTGTGTTTTGGAAATAAGGTCCTGACGCATGAATTCCTGTATGTGCCTGAGTGTCCAATTCCCCTTTTAGGTAGAGATTTATCGGCAAAACTTGATGTGGTGATAACCTTTCATAATGGGGAGCTTTTAATGAAAATACCTGAATCAAAGACAGGAAAAAATTTAATGATTAAAGAAAAACCAGCTCCCTCTATTCCTAGGGAAGTAGAAGATGCAGTAATTCCTTCAGTATGGTAAACAGATATACCTGGGAAATCTAAATTAGCACAACCAATACATGTTGAATTAAAGGAAGGGGCAAAAGCAGTACAAGTTAAACAGTATCCTATAAAAACAGAAGCACGACAGGGAATAGTAAAAATTATTGATAAATTCTTGAAATACCAAATTTTAGAAGAATGTGAATCAGAATATAATACACCTATATTTCCAGTGAGGAAACCCAATGGTGAGTATAGACTAGTGCAGGATTTGAGAGCAATAAATGAAATAACTAAGGACATTTATCCAGTGGTTGCCAATCCCTACACATTGTTGACATCCGTGAAAGAGACATATAAATGGTTTACAGTAATTGATCTAAAAGATGCCTTTTTCTGCATACCCCTTGACAAAGAAAGTAGGAACCTGTTTGCCTTTGAGTGGGAAAATCCAGGAAACGGAAGAAAGACCCAGCTCACCTGGACACGGCTCCCACAAGGATTCAAGAACAGTCCAACCCTATTTGGAAACCAACTGGCAAAGGAGTTGGAGACCTGGACAACAAGAGGGCAAGTACCAAGAGAACAATACCTGCTGCTTCAGTATGTTGACGATATACTGATAGCCACAGAGGAGGAAGCAACCTGCATAAAGGTAACAATTGAGATTTTAAATTCACTGGGAATGGCAGGATATAAGGTATCTAAAGAAAAAGCACAAATTGCCCAACAGACTGTGATTTACCTGGGATGTGAAATCTCACAAGGGCAGCAAAAACTGGGTACTAACCGTATTCAAGATATTTGTGCCATTCCAGAGCCCCAGAATCTACATGAGTTGTGAGTCTTCCTTGGGATGACAGGGTGGTGCTGCCTGTGGATCATAGACTATGGACTAATTGCAAAACCTCTGTATGAGGCCCAGAAGACGCAGCCATTTACCTGGGGCAAACCACAGAAGGAGGCTTTCCTCAAACTAAAGGAGGCCTTGACAACTGCTCCTGCATTGGGGTTACCTGATTTGTCCAAAGATTTTCAGCTGTTTGTACATGAAAGGATGCGTCTGGCATTGGGAGTCTTAACCCAACGTTTGGGAAGCTGGAAAAGGCCGGTGGGCTACTTCTCCAAACAACTTGACAACGTCAGTGCTGGATGGCCTTCATGTCTGCGGGCAGTCGCAGCCACTGTGATCCTGATACAAGAAGCCAGGAAGCTCACCATGGGAAGGCACATAGATGTCTATGTACCACATATGGTAACTACTGTGTTGGAACAGAAAGGGGGCCATTGGCTCTCCCTGAGTCGAATGATGAAATTCCAGGTAATCTTAATGGAGCAAGATGATGTAACATTAAAAACAACTAACCTTTTGAACCCAGCCTTGTTCCTAGGTACAACATCTGAAGAAAGCCCATTGGAACACGATTGCGTGGAAGTAATAGAACACACCTGTGCGGCTAGAGCAGATCTGAAAGATGTCCCCCTAGAACAGCCAGACTGGGAGTTGTTCACAGATGGAAGCAGTTTCATGGAGAACAGAATCAGACACGCTGGATATGCAGTAACAACAATCAGTACAGTGGTAGAGGCCAAAGCATTGCCACCAAATACATCCGCCCAGAAGGCAGAACTGGTTGCTTTAACCAGAGCACTAGAATTAAGTGAAGGGAAAAAGGTGAACATACGGACTGATTCAAAATATGCATTTGGAGTAGTGCATGTGCATGGGGCCCTATGGAAAGAACGGGGCCTGTTTTCATCTCAAGGGATGCACATTAAACATCAAGATGCAGTTCTGCAGCTGATAGGAGCAGTACAAAAACCTGAACAAGTGGCAATTATGCACTGTAAGGCACATCAATCAGGAAACTCCAAAATTTGTGAGGGAAATCGAAAGGCAGATTGGACAGCTCGACAGGCTGCTCGAAAGGTGCAAACAACAATGGCATTGGTCCCCTTAAAACTTAATGTATCTCAATTCAATTTACCTCCACAGCCGAAATATTCAGCAGAAGATGAGAAATTGGGACATTTGCTGAATGCACGGGAGAATCCAGAAGGGTGGTATGTAACTGCACATGGACAGATAGTGGTACCCCCCGGGTAATGAGAGAGGTTCTACAAATTAAACATAACAAATGTCATTGGAGTGCAGAGGCATTGGTAAAATTTCTAAAACGTTATTTGGTCTCAGTACGAATGTTAACAATGGCAAAATCAATAATGTCAAAGTGTGAGATTTGCTTGAAAAATAACCCAGTGGCTAGATGACAGGCACAACTAGGAAGTGTTCAGGTAGGGATAGAACCAGGAGATTATTGGCAGGTAGATTTTGTAGAATTACCAAGAACTCGAGGATACAAATATTTGTTAGTAGGGGTTGATACATTTTCTGGATGGCCAGAAGCCCTTCCCTGTTGCATGAACCAAGCAAAAGAAACAGTTAAGTGGTTACTACAAGAAATCATTCCCAGATTTGGGGTTCCTCTAGGGATATCATCAGATAGGGGACCCCATTTCATAATCACGGTGGTAAAAGAAGTAAGTAGGTTGCTGGGAATAACTTGGGACCTCCACACACCATGGAGATCCCAGTCAAGTGGACAGATGGAGAGGATGAATCAGACACTAAAAAGGCAAATCAGTAAAATATGTCAAGAAGCCAAACTGCAGTGGCCACAGGCTTTACCAATAGCATTGCTGAGAATCTGGATAAGGCCTAGGAGTGGGATGTCAGTCAGTCCTTATGAGATATTGTATGGGAAACCATAAGAATCTCCTGGACCCAATCCAAATGTACACGTCACAGGAAAACAGGAAATATATAACTATATTCTGTCTCTCGGGAAAACTTTAGCACGACTTCGGAGCGCCCTCGTGTGGAATAGGCCGCTGACTCTCGAGAATCCTATTCATGACATACATCCAGGAGACGAGGTGTACATTAAGAATTGGAATGAAGAACCACTGAAAGAAAAGTGGACTGGACCCCATCAGGTACTACTGACCACCTTTACAGCAGTCAAGGTAGCTGGAGTGGACTCCTGGATACACTACACTCGAGTGAAGAAAGCCCATCCCGGACTGCGGACTGTGTAAACAGTGGGACCAACAAAGCTGCAGATAGGATGTGTTTAATTGTTTCAGGAATGTTACCAGTAATTGTACCAATGCTCGTTTCATGGTTCTTGGGATGTGGAATGCAAAAAGATCAATTAACTACTCTTCATTCTAGGATGAAGAGAGAGGTGCAGGCAGAAACAGAGGTGATAAAGGTTTCCAATGCAATTCGGGCTGAGAATGTAATGATTGGATTAGTTTAAGATTTTGTCAAAATGCAGAACACTAGCAGAATAACTGCCTGTCTGCCAATACCTAAGGCAGCGGGAGACCAAATAAATTGGGGAATCATAACGACAAAACTGTCTGAAATTCAAAAGAACAAAACAATTACATGCAAACAGGTACCAGAATCAAGACAGGTAATCAAGGTAACCTGGAAAGTAATAGGACAGTGGTTGCATCCTTTGAGTCAACGAGACTGTCTTCAAAATAATGGCACAATAGGATATCCAATAGAATGGTCAGGGGGCATCCCAAATCAATGGCAGTGCTACTTACCACATTATAAAAAGGTTACAGAAAATGTTACAGAAACCTCTCTTGTTGGGAAGGATAGATAAATATGATTGTCTAGCAGAAGAACCACAATAGTACAGCCAGGATGAATATCATGCCCCCTACTGGCTGGACAATAACCTTACCTACAGAGGGGTCCAAAAGCCAAATGGAGTGTTCCATCTCACCCCCCAGAATGTATGGTTCATCCCACACCTGTAACCCTCCCCTGAAACATCAAGTGCCTGTAACCCCATTGGCCCAAGTCTTGTTCCAGCCCACCTTGAAGCCCCCCTTGATAAGGGGTCTCGGGGGGGGGGGGGGCAGGCGCCCTCTTGGATCTTCCCCTCCCCTCTTGGAACTTTCTCCCTCCTCCTGGATTCCCTGCTCTTCCCTTTGTCTCACCCCTCCCCCATCACCTCAGGCCCGGCCACGTGCTGTGTCTAGCAGCTCGAGGCAGGGCCTTTCTCCATCCCGAATAAACCTTATCCGCCAAGAGCAATCAGCAGAGATCTCTTGTCTGTATCCACTCAAACTGTCCTGGAGCCCTCAAACGTCTTTACACACTCTGGTGTGGAAGTGTGAGGTAAAAGATCACAAAGGTCAAATAGAGCCTTGGGACAGTGGATGGTCTCTGAGTATACTTCAAAAATTCCAGTACATGGCTACTACTCCTTGGTGCATTACATGGGAACGTTCATAAAATGAAACAGATCCAGCAGTAGTGAACACTGCCACTAGTAGTAGAACAAAGGCAGACAAAGTAAGTTGGTGGGCATGTAATAAAACTTATAATTGCACTTCTGATGATATAGAAATAAAACAAATTCCACCACTGGCAGTAGCCTTACAAATTGGTTGTGCCTGCAGAGGTATCAAACACAAACAGGGTAAAGTGAATTATAAAATACTTATAGGATGTACCAAGAGTACACTCCAAAGTCCAGGACAATTTGTATGGGCAACAAGTGATGGTGCCTGGACAACCCATCTACCTGTAGATGGGAAAGTAAAAGAAATTACTTTACTCCTCCCTACTTTGTGTCCAATTTGGAAAAAGTCCCCATTTAAGGGAAAAGATGAACTTCTGCAGATAAGAACAAGACAAGAAGTTCTAGATAATGAAAATCAAGATGAAACCTGGACCGAACCCTCTAGTGGAGTGAAATTTGGGTGGGCCTTAGAGTCTTTGCTTGGCCCTATAGCAAACTATCAGAATAAAGAAATGTTTTACAAACTCACAGGTCAGGTAGATAGACTGGCTAGGGTCACTAGGGAAGTATTGAAAGAACTAAACGTACAATTACAAGCCACCACAAAAATGACCTTACAAAATCGATTTGCCTTAGATTTGTTACTTCTGAAAGAGCATGGAGTGTGTGGATTTTTAAAGGGACAGATTGATCATTGTTGCATCCACATCCCAAATGTAACTGCAGATGGAGAATATGACATCAATCAGTTAAAACAAATAGAGCATGAAGTACCAAAAAAACATAAGGCTTTGATCAATACTGGTGCACAATGCACGTTAATTCCATCGAGACACGTAGGGGCAGAATCTGTCTCTATTGCCGGTGTGACAGGTGGATCACAGAACTTTACCTTGGTGGAAGCTGATGTAAGTCTGACAGGAAATGAGTGGAAGAAACACCCTATTGTGACTGGCCCAGAGGACCCATGCATTTTGGGCATAGATTACCTTTGAAGAGGGTATTTCAAAGACCCAAAAGGACTCAGGTGGGCATTTGGGATAGCAGCTGTAGTGACAGAGGGCATCCAGCAATTGAACACCTTGCCTGGACTGTCCAAGAATCCATCTACAGTAGGACTTCTGAAAGGAGAAGAGCAGCAGGTACCAATTGCCACTTCAACAGTGCATCGCCGACAGTACAGAACAACTCGAGATGCTGTGGTTCCCATCCATAAGATGATCCGAGAGCTGGAGAGCCAAGGGGTGGTCAGCACAGCCCCACCATCTGCCATGGACTGATCCAGGCTGCACTGGACAAGGGCAAAGCTCCAGAACATCTACAGTATATTTATGATATCATTGTGTAGGGGAACACAGCAGCAGAAGTGTTTGAGAAAGGGGAGAAAATCATCCAAATCCTCCTGGAAGCTGGTTTCGCCATCAAGAAGAGTAAAGTGAAGGGACCTGCCCAAGAGATCCAGTTCCTGGGAGCGAAGTGGCAAGATGCACGGTGTCAGATTCCTATGGATGTCATCAACAAGATTACAGCTATGTCTCCACCAACCAATAAGAAGGAACCACAAGCTTTCTTAGGCACCTTAGACTTTTGGAGAATGCATATTCCTGAGTACAGTCAGATTGTGAGCCCTTTTTACCTGGTCACCCGCAGGAAGAACGATTTCCATTGGGGCCCTGAGCAGCAACAAGCTTTCACACAGATTAAGCAGGAGATTGCTCATGCAGTAGCCCTTGGCCCAGTCAGGACAGGACCAGATGTGAAGAACGTGCTCTACTCTGCAGCCGGGAACCATGGTCTGTCCTGGAGCCTTTGGCAGAAGGTGCCTGATGAGACTCAAGGCCTACCACTAGGATTTTGGAGTCGAAATTACAGAGGGTCTGAAGCCAACTACACCCCAACAGACAAGGAAATCTTGGCCACCTATGAAGGAGTCCAAGCTGCCTCAGAGGTGATTGGTACAGAAGCACAACTCCTCCTGGCACCCCGATTACCGGTGCTGGGGTAGATGTTCAGAGGAAAGGTTCCCTCCACCCACCATGCCACCAGTGCTACATGGAGCAAGTGGATTCCTCTCATCACGCAGCACACCCGTATTGGTAAATTGAATCGCCCTGGGATTTTGGAAGTAATTACAAATTGTCCCGAAGGTGAAAGTTTTGGTGTCACAGACGAAGAAGAACCAGTGACACGGGCTGAAGAAGCTCCACCATACAACCAACTGCCAGCAGAGGAAACACGTTACGCTTTATTCACTGACGGTTCCTGTTGCATCGTAGGGATGAATCAGAAGTAGAAAGCAGCTGTATGGAGTCCCACACTACAGGTTGCAGAGGCCACTGAAGGAGAAGGTGGAGCAAGCCAGTTTGCTGAACTCAAAGCCGTTCAACTGGCCCTAGACATTGCAGAAAGGGAGAAGTGGCCAAATCTCTACTTCTACACTGATTCATGCATGGTAGCCAATGCTCTGTGGGGGTGGCTGGAGAGGTGGAAAGAGGCTAACTGGCAGTGTAGAGGAAAACCAATTTGCGCTGCTGAAGAGTGGAAAAACATTGCTACCCGGGTAGAGAAGCTGCCTGTGAAGGTTCGCCATGTAGATGCCCATGTCCCCAGAAGTAGAGCTAATGAAGAGCAGCAAAACCACCAGCAGGTAGATCAGGCTGCAAAGATTGGGGTGTTAAAGATAGAACACAAGGGAGAGTTATTCCTAGCTCGATGGGCCCATGATGCCTCAGGCCATCAGGATAGAGATGCCACCTATTATTTGGCATGAGACTGAGGGGTGGATTTAACCATGGACAGTGTTTTTCAGCTTATCCATGACTGTGAGACGTGTGCTGCTGTTAAACAGGCCAAGCGGGTGAAGCCCCTGTGGTATGGTGGGCAGTGGTCCAAGTACAAGTATGGGGAGGCCTGGCAGATTGACTACCTCACACTGCCCCAGACACACCAAGACAAGCGCTACATGCTGACCATGGTAGAAGCCACCTCTGGAGGGTTGGAGGCTTACCCTGTGCCTCACACTACTGTCTGGACCACCATCTTGGGCCTAGCAAAGCAAGTCCTGTGGAGACATGGCACCCCTGAGAGAATTGAGTCTGACAACGGGACCCATTTCAAGAACAGCCTTATCAACACCTGGGCCAGAGAACATGAGTGGATATATCATATCCCCTATCATGCACCACCTGCTGGGAAAGTTGAATGGTGCAATGGACTACTTAAGACTACCTAGAAGGCACTTGGCGGAGGAATTTTTAGAAATTGGGGAATGAACTTAGTAAAAGCCACCTGGGTGGTCAACACCTGAGGGTCCATTGATCGAGCTGGTCCTGCCCAGTCTAAACCCTTGCACACAGTGGATGGACATAAAGTCCCTGTGGTACATATGAAAGGTATTTTGGGAAAGACTATTTGGATTAATCCCACCTCAAGCAAAGACAAACCCATGTGTGGGATTGTTTTTGCCCAAGGACCTGGTTACATTTGGTAGGTAATGCAGAAGAATGGAGAAAGCAGTTGTGTACCACAGGGAAACAGTCTTAAGTGAGAACTGTGTGTAAGCTTTCATTGTGATGCCGATGGAAATAGAATAAGGGGTGGATAATGTCCTGGATTGCAAGATAATGTGTATTCTATTTGCCATCTGTTGGAGGTGTGGCAGTTATCTTCTCTTAAATGGGCAGTTTTCTTTATCTCTTCCACAAACCAATTCCCCCCTCTGGGAAATATCTTCTCTTGATGGGCCATTGAGTCTCACTGCATGACTGATAAAAATTACATCATCCCATTGTGAGATGCTCTGCCCAGGGGGAGGAACCAAGCATTCCTTCCTGGATATAATCTGAGATTTTGGGACACCAGGCCAGCCCTTTCCCACTGGATTCCCAGAGGAAGGCCAGGCCCATCTACACCCCCACTGGATCTTCAGAGGAAGACTACACCCTTCTACAGGATCACTGCTTCAACAGAACCACATCTGTCACTCCAGGAGGACTGCAGCCATAATTTCAATTGGACTGCTACCAACATCCTGACCAACAGGGTGTCAGGTCGTATTCTGACTCTGTCAGTGTTGTTTTGTATTACTGTATTGTTTATTTTATTTTATTTTTTTTTACATTTTCTTCCCTAATAAAGAACTGTTATTCCTGTTCCCATATCTTTGCCTGAGAGCCCTTTAATTTCAAAATTATAGCAATTCAGAGGGAGGGGGTTTACATTTTCCATTTCAGGGAAGACTCCTGCCTTCCTTAGCAGGTACCTGTCTTTTCAAACCAACACATATTTTAATAGTTTTGTTAACATTATCTACTTTTCCATAGACTGAAAAAGAGTTATCCATAATAGTGGTAGTTACGGTAGCATCTTAAAAATTGCTGGCTTTCTGCCATTCTAATTCTCTCTTCAGTCATCTGCAATTTTCAACCTTTTTCTCACCTATTAGGTTGTGATTTTTCAGTGGAGAACCACACACTGGTATTTTGCAAGAAGGATACAGGGAATCTAATGGGGGAAACATTTTACTCAGTACAGGGAAAAATATTTTTAAAATTATTTTACATTATATAAGAGCTACTGAGTCAAAATTTGATCTGGAAATAATTCTGTTCCCTCAGGGGACCAGACAGCACTGATGGGCTCCATCCAGGAGAATAGCAATGGGTGATGCTCAATCATGACAATGTCTTCTGGGGAAGCCTGCCCTGATTTTACTTCTCCCCCTGATTCCTGTTAAGGGCTGTTAGGACAGGCTTCATTCTGTTCTGGTGTACTGCAAGTTGTTTAAATAATCCATGAAAGAACTTAAAAGATCAGAGCAAAACAGAGATGAAGTTTGGGAGCACAGGCTCAGGGGATTTTGGAGGTGAGGCTGAACACAAGCAACCTTTAAAATTAATTTTGTCAGTTGAAGTCTAGGGTATGGAAGGTTTTAAAAGCTAAAATATTCATGTCTGTAACCCTAAGTCTTTCAGTGCCAAGATACAAAGTTCTTTAACATGTAAGCAATATTGCAGTTAGATCCTTAATACTGATCACTCACATGCATAGTGCTCAGTCTCATTTTCTCCACTCAATTTAACTTTTAAAGAGAACTTGAACTGCTACTCCAGGTAAAAACAATTTAATTGTTATAAATTCCCAGTCAAGTTATAAAAAAATTTGTTGCAAAATGGATCCTTTCACCTGGTGTGCAAGAGGCCAATCTACACACTGAGTCGAAGTATTTGATTTATTTACAGTCCTGTGCAGAAAGGGGAGCTGGTTGGCAAATGCACAAAGCCAGCACGATGAGTATCAAAATTTTAAACTATTTTTACATTTCAGCAAACAAAGGAATTAGTGTTCATTGGCTACAAGTTACATAGTTCTCTTATTAATTAGTATTCTATCTTATATTGGTTAATGAGTCTCTCCCTTCCCATGCTGATTAGTCCAAATGCTCAGTCTCTCTTCTTTTGGGTTGGTGGTCCATGAGTTGGTGGTTGCGATCTCCCCCTGCAACAATTACTTTTTACCCAGTCTGTGCTGATTTCAGCACAGTTGCTGAGTTGGGTTTATTAATTTCTTCTTTATCTTGGGAGTTCTGACAAATGTCCTAACGGCCCATAAATGCTGCATTATTTGTGTCCACTATCAGTGGTACATCCTTTTTATCAAGCTTTGTTAACCTCCTCCTAGGTCTGAGATCATTGAAGCATGTCAAGCCCCAAACCTTAACAAGGCAATTCTACTGACAAGTAATTTATCTCTCTAACACATGGACATGAAAACCATTAACAAGTTATTCCATTACAACTCTTCTTGTCTAACACAGAGCAAGTTTTCATGGGTTTACTCCCTAGGGTAATTAAACTGCCACTTATTGAACTTGGCTTCCAAAAGAACATTTAAATGGGGAATCTATTTTTCCTCCCATTTCCTGTGGGCATGTTTTAATTTGCTGGCAGAGCATTCAGTGAATTTCATGCCAAATCGATTAATAGAGCTAAACATGACCTATCGAAGATGAGGTTTTGTACCTACACTCTTTGGTATTCCAGTTTTAAAATAATAAGCCTTTTGCTTTGCTAAAGGACAAGGAAACCAGTTAACAAGGTACTCAGGCCCTGTTCGTGCAAGAATTAGCCAGGCGCTCGCAGCTGCGCCTTCCCCACGTATGATGAAACTATTTAACCATTCTGCGTGCGGTGTCCGGGTCGTCGTGCTTGCTTCCTCCGCTATGCGACCTCCTCATCGCAGGATCTATGATCCAGTCCCCTGGCAGCCTGGGGCGGGTAGTGCGTGTGAAGGAGGGTCGGGGGAGGGGGACGCGGTCCCGTCCTGGTAGTGGCGGCCTGGGTAGCTCCTTGGGAAACCGGAGGGAAGAGAGGTTTTTTCCCACCTCCATTCTTGCAGGGGAACTCGGAGTCCCGTCGGCGCGGAGTGAGGGCGCCCGCTCCACCGCCAGCCCCAGCTAGCACGGGAAGAAAGGCTGCCCGCCCAGAAACACCTCCAGGGAGCAGTCGAGTCCGCCGCTAGAGCGCCCGCATGCTAGGACGCTCTGGCAGGCGCCAAGTGCTTCTCTCTGTCGTCCGGCCCGCCTCTCCGACTGTGTAGCACTGTCGCAAGCGGAGCAGTCGTGCATGCTCCGCCATGATGAGCAGTGGAGGGATCGGGGTGCCGCTAGGCTTCCCCTTGGCCCCCACGTCTGTCATCCAGATCACGAACCTCTCCTCGGCTGTGACCAGTGAGCAGATGTGGACTCTCTTCAGCTTCCTGGGAGAGATCGAGGAGCTGCGCCTCTATCCCCCGGAGTAAGCAGGGTCTGCGTCGGCCCTCAGAGCAACAGAGATTTAGGATGAGGAAGAGGCTTAGAGGGGTCTAGGGGATGGAGGGAAAGGAAGAGGCAGAAGATCCTATGTGCCATCTTGAGTGTGGACATCAGTCTCCCGCACGTGGGTGTGTGTCTGTCACGTGGTCCCACCCCTTTGTATGGGGCAGGAACGTTAGGAGAAAGGGGCTATGCCTGGACTTAGGATGGTTGCCTCGGTCCGGAGGAGGGGAGCAGTCGCGGTATCTCTGGAGCGGCCTGTAGAAACACGGCGAATTTTGTGTTCTCGTGGTGGTGGTCAGAGCCGCGGTCACCCCATGGTGGTTGTCGGCACTGAGTCACGGCCTGACAAGACGCGTGCTCGCAGGCTGCCCCGAAGCGCTTCCTAGGTGCAGGTCTCGTTTCCCCTGTTTTCCTGAAAACCTGTTTTCTATACCCCACCTTTCTCTTCGCTCGGATTCATCCCAGGGGGAGGGGGAGAGGACGGGCGGGAGCGCTCCAGGCCTGACCTCCGCCCGGCTACCTGGTCTCGCCGGCACTCATCGCCCGAGTGGCGCGGCCGGCGAGACCAGCTCTTTTTGTTCGAACGGCTGTTTTAGCCGGCGAGAAAGGGTCACTCGAACAGAAGTCAGCATAGCTGTTAACAGAGGAACAGTACCTGGCCTGTGCTTAGAAATGTTTCTGATAGGACGTTTGCAGTAAGTGAAAATTAATAACGGACATTGCACGTTTCTCTAAATTGTAACTGTCTTCATTATGTCAACTGCAGGCAAGGGATCTGCTCAAATGAGAGATAATGTTATTTTGCAAACCTCAATGTTTCTTCCAAGCAGATGGAACAGAAGAGGAAAATAAATATTTTTTTCTTAACACATCTGTTGTATTAGGAAGTGAATGGCAGACTGGCCTTTTCAAACCAATTATATATATATATATATATATATATATATATATATATATATATATAAAATAGGAATATCAGGGGTAGGGGGAGTAATTCACATTCAGACTTCAATTTTAATACAAAGAAGACAGGAATAAAATTTCATTATAAAAAACTAGCAAAAGAAGATGGTGTTTGTCCATTGTAATGTGTTACTAGATTATACATAGCTAGGTTTGGATGAGGAATGTTCAGAAAAATTAAATGTGATTTAACATACATAATGTATGTATAGTAGGCATCCATTCATGTCAAGATAAAACAGTTTTACCTAAGTTTTAAACACTCTAATAGATTTATTGTGATTTTTGCAGTTTTCTAGGTTTTTATTTTGCACTTGTTCCACAGTACACTTAATACACTTATCAGAGAATAGAATCATAGAATGGCTTGGGTTGGAAGGGACCTTAAAGATCATCTACTTCTAACCCCCCTGCCATGGGCAGGGACACCTTCTGCTAGACCAGGTTGCTCAGGGCCACATCCAATTTGGCCTTGAACACTTCCAGGGATGGGGCATCTACAACTTCTCTGGGCAATCTGTTTCAGTGCCTCACCATCCTTACAGCAAAGAATGTCTTCCTAATATCTAATCTAAACCTACACTTTTTCAGTTTGAACCTATTCCCCTTTGTCCTGTCACTATATGCTCTTGTAAAAAGTCCAGCCTTCTTGTAGACCCCCTTTAGGTACTGAAAGGTTACTATAAGGTCTCCACTATGTCTTCTTTTCTCCAGGCTGAACAGCCCTAGCTCTCTCAACCTGTCTTCATAAGAGAGGTGTTCCAGCCCTCTGATCACCTTCATGGTCCTCCTCTGGACTCTCTCCAACAGGCCTATGTCCTTCCTGTGCTGGGGACCCCAGAGCTGGATGCAGTGCTCCGAGTGGGGTCTCACAAGAGCAGAGTAGAGGGGGAGAATCACCTCCCTCACCCTGCTGGCCACACTCCTTTTCATGCAGCCCAGGATACAGTTGGCTTTCTGGGCTGCAAGCACACATTGCCAGGTAAAACAATGTGATGAAACAAAGTTGTGTGTTGCATTGTGTAGAATTGTAGCCTGTTTTTTCTCTTATTCTGTATTGCAAATATTCAGCATACACACAAAATATTTTTACTTAGTCAAGCTTGAGTTTGCAGAGTACAATGAAGTTGTGCTCTCTTCTGTATGCATAATTTTGTTTATTAAAAAAAAGGGCATTCAAGTTTAAAGATTTACTGCAATATTTGTAATCCCATTGCCTTTGCTGGGCATGTTTCTTTCTGATAGATATGAACTTTTAGCTCTGTTGATGCTCAATATTAAACAGAATATATAGACATTATATGTATATGTACATGTGTATATACACTTGATAAATCATATAAACTCTCATTTTTCTAATTCAGCATTATGATCTTTCCAAATAAAAGTATAAATTTTCCTTCACCTCTTCAAGATCAGTCATGTTTGTCAGCCTTCTACTTTTTCCCTTAATCTGTTGAAGTCTAATACATAAAATCTTATATTAAATAATAGTGTTGTTATTAATTTTTTTTTAATTTTTTTTTGCCTCAAAGGAAATAGATCTCATTCTGGTATTTGTAAATTAACTTGGTCAAGGGCATGGACCATTTTGAAGTATTGATCTTGGTAATTTAATTTATTTTTGAAATATTTTTCCTCATTCTTGGAAGATGCAGCATTACAGGTTTAACTTTGGATTATCTTTTTCTTCTTAATTCTCTGATATTTTCCTCTGTCAGAGCAATCCAAGAGATTTATAGAAGTAGTGAATTTGATCAGGTGATCATTTCAACTTTATAGGAAATTCCTTTGATAACACTGTTCCACTATAGTTAATTGTGCAATAACCTACTGCTGACTTGAATGAAAAAAAAAAGAGAGAAGATTTATGACTTACTGGGGAGTGAGGATGATGCATCTTGTACCTATAGGCTCTTCAATGATTGTAGAACAAAGTATAGGGCTGTGCTATGAACTAGCATCATGAGAGAGAAGTTGCTTTTCAGCAATTTTATACATTTTCCCAGTGTCCTTTTATTGCCTCTAAAAGTGGAATTCGCCACTTGGTGTGCAGTAAGACAATCTCACACACAGAGATAAGGTATTTGGTTAGTTCATATTTGCACAAAGGTGGATGCTGGGTGGTAAATCCACAAAGCTAGCACACAGAGCAGAGAACTTGATCATTATTTATACGATGTTAATCTAATATATTCCACCTATCTACTACATATTCAATGTTTACTACTCTACTATTGGTTACTTATAAAAGGGCTGATTGCATAAGCTATTTTGTAATTCATTATTAGCTACTGCGCATTCTCACGGCTCTTTCATTTGAATTGAGGGTGTTTGGTGGTTGTGATCTCCCCCTGAAGGAATTACCTTTTACCCAGTTGGACCTGCTTTCAGTACAGTTGATTAGCTGGCTTTGTTAGTTTCTTCTTATCTTGGGCAAATGTCCTTTTGGTCTGTAAATTCTGCATTCTTCTTGTCCATTATCAGTAACCTCCCCCTGAGTCTGTGGCCCCCAAACCATGTCAAGCCCCAAACCCCAATAAGGCAATTCTATTGACAAGCAACCCATCAAAGACATCACTCTCATTAACATATCCCTTGGTTTTATAGGGTGCAACAGAGAATTTCTTTAAAAAACTATCAGCTAGTCTAAATTGTTGAATTACTTTAAAGAGAAAATATTAATGTTGGATTAGTTCACTTAAAGTTCTTGTAAGGATGCACAATGTGGAGAAGAAGAGAGAAACCATCTCAGTTTTTTAATGCATTAAATAAAAGGCAGGTTCTTTAAAATGACTCTTCAGTATTTCTAGTGAGCTTCCTGAACCCAGTGACTTTCCCTGGCAATTAATATCTTAAGACTGGGGTTATAAAGTAGCAGTTTCTGACAAAGTCCTATATTTTGTATACTGAAATGATTGGGATGACTTTTATGAATGTTGAGCTAAATCACACTCTTTGGTAGTTTGTCACTTCATGTTTTATCTTCATTCATCAAAGCCCTTCAGTTTCTTCAGTCACTGTTAATGAGACATCCCATTAAGAAGGATGGATTTCATATCTGCCATTTTCCTGAAAGCCTAGTTCTCTGTGAGGAAGTGTCTCTCTCGTGTATGAGAGGTTTTTGCACTTTAAGCAGTTGCCAGTAAATGCTATTTTATTATTATTGTTATTTTCTGAAGAGGTCTGTGTGAACTGTGAATAAGCTGCTTTCAGATTCAGCATTGAGGGCATAGGAAACTCTTGGTACTGAAGTTTCCATATGGTCATCATTCTGATTTTAGCTACTTGTCAGTGAGACTTCATTGACACCGAAAACAATATTTCTTTTTATTGAAAAGCTATGAATATGTGTCATATTTCAGTAGGTCATAATGCTTGTTACTGGTGGCTGTTTTTATTTACCTGTTTTCTTACAATAAAAATTTAAATTTGACTTGACTACAACTATATACTCTTCTGTTCTCTGGAAGACTTTCCATTGAAATTTTAATCTAAAAATTGAAAGCACCTATTTGATGAATAACATCAGTAAACAAGTTATGTGGAGGTGGGAAGAGTTTTTTGTTTTTTTTTTTTTTTTTAATCCACTCATTTTACTCTTAAGTAATTTGTATTTGATTATCAAATCTCAAAGAGACTAGCTGAGTTTATATTTTATCTTGTTGCAATTGTCTGCTGTATTGCTTTAAAATTGGTGTCATAAACTTTCCCAAGAAACTTTGACTTCATGAGATTTTTAACCATTTCCTCATAAGACCTGTCTCTTATAGACTGCTGTAAGTAGCTTTCAGTGCTCAAAGACCTCTTTTATTCCGTTTCATTACTATTGCCAAGCATTTTGGTCACCTCTTCTTCCCTGTCCCATAAACAGAGCTTTAGCCTTGAGAAGTATGTTCAGAGAATTTGTGGGGTCTTTTTCTTTTCCTAATTGCTCAGAAATGAAAGTAAGGGATGCTTGTAAAATCCTTTCAGAAAATAAGATTTCTATGTTGTTGGCTTTTTTTATTTACTTGTACACATTTTTCCCTTTTGCTTACATCTTGAGGAAAATAGGACTGTATTGCAGGTTTCTAATTTTACCAAATGAAATCTGTTTTTTTTTCTGATGATAAAGACTTAAATATCATAAAGAAAAAATAAAGATGTAAATGAAAATGACTTGGAAAATTGTTGTTAGATAGGGTGAAGCAGTTAACAAGAACATAAGATAATATTACAGTCACAGCCTTGGTAAGAGAATTTATGTCCTACAAGTTATTACTACATCAGGGCCTTGGTGTGGATTTGCCACTTGCGTGTAGAAGAGGGTGGCTTTAGTGGGGCTTCTGTCATCTTCAGTGATACTTTGTCATCAAAGTCTGAGGAAAAACTCCTGACATTTTGAATATCTGTCTATGGTCCTCATTTAGGTAGAGATCTAAATTCTCATGTTGAGAATGGAGAATTGTTGTCATTGTTTAACAAGTGCTCCTCAGTTTTCCATTTGCAAAACCATGCTTTTGTGTTAGGTTTGTCACCCAGTTCAAATCCGTGTTTCAGAGAAGCCTTTAAAATTACATTTGTAGTGATAAACCTTCAAATGTGGCTGTAAGAGGATCTTTGATTAGTCAAGTACTGAAAAGCTTTATGGAAATTGAACTTTTGCAGAATTAATTGTTCGAAAGCAGGGAGGCACAAAATGTCTGCATTAGGTATTGAAAGCCTTGCTATAATACTGTTTGCTTATGGGTGTTCTGGAGTTGTCTTGGAAGCTAATACATACGAGTGTTTCTTAGATATTGTTATATCCTGCAGTGGCTGCAGTATAGATAAGGCCTTTGAGATAAAATACACAGAGCTTTATTTAAATGTGATCTGCACAATTATTCCAGAACATCTTATTTTGACAGGTTATTAATTTCTGTTGTCTTCTCCACCATCAGCATCCTGAGAAAATTTGGACCCTTAGAGAGATATTTTGTAGCCTTTTATTTGATTTTTTCACTGTAGGTTTCTGGGTTTCTGAATAGGTCATTCTTAAATTTTTGGTTGGTTTTTGTTCTGTTGGGGGATGGATGTTACTGTCTCCCTACAAAGAAAAAGAAAAATGGTAGAAACATCTGAATACTATTTATATCTTGTCGTGGTTTGACACGGAAAAAGAATTCTCTTGGAAGGAATAGGTCAATCCAGTCAGGGGTCAGGTTTGGATACTGACACTTGGAGTGACCAATTGAAGGTGGACACACCTCTGAGAACACAGAGGGGTTAAAAGCAGAATTCCCAGGAGAACTCTCGCTCTCTTTGGTTCCTGTCATCTGAGAGTGCAGATTTCCCCTGCCCAGCCACAGGCTGGATGGGGGAGGGGAAGCCATGCGTCCTGGGGAGGTAGGCCAGGGGGTGAAGGATCTGGAACTGAGCCAGCTCTGAGGCTCTGAGATGTCTTTGCCTCCCCCCCCCCCCCCAACCTAGAGGGAAAGAGATAGAGAGCCTGAAGGCACCTGGAAGTTTGCCGGCAGAGGAGAAGGGGGGGGAAGGTGGGAGTCTGAGGAGTCCGGGACTTTTAACCCTTTCCTGGGAAATGAAGGCTCTGTGAAATATTACTCCTCCTCAATTTGAAGGAAAGAGAAACAGCCTGGGACCTGAGATGTTAGGGAAAGAAGGTTGGGGGGGGGAGATGATGGAGTGGCTTTTGGCTGGACTTTTCTTGTAAGCCATAGACTGAACCCATTTCTCCTCCAAGAGAGACTGCATTTTAGGGGGATGCATGGTGAGCCAAAAGACCTACTTCAGCAACTACCAGTACAAGAGTAGAGTGAACAGAGAAAGAGCTGAGGAGGGTGTGATGATGCCCTCTGTCCTCAGAGAAGAAGAAGATCTCTGTTCTTGGACCCTTGGCCCCAGGGGAAAATATGGGGGACTGTGGTCCCAAAATGAGACACTGGACTGTTGTTCCTATTGGTCCTTGGCAAAGCATCCTTAAAGGAGCCCTATGAGCAGTCTGTCCATGCATGGTGGTGAGAGCACTGTGACATGGAGAGGAGAGTGTCACACTGGCAGATTCTCTCCTGGCAGTGCCATGTGTGACATGGAAACACAAGAGGTGGCAGCTGTGTTTCCTGGGGGTCTATGGTGCAAGAGAGACTCCTCTCTCCCCTGATGGACTTAGTATTAATTATATTGAAGGGTGAATACTTAATTAAGGGTCCAAGTTGTGTCTCACTGTGGTTTGTTGGAGTTGGGTGGTGGGAGGAGGAATGTTTTGAAAGGTTTTCATTTTGGATTTTGTGTGCGCTTTTCTTTCTTTTTTCTTTTATAGTAGTATAGTAGTAGTAGCTTAATAAAGTTTTTTTCTTTTCCTTTGTTATTAAGCTTGGGCCTGCTTTGCTCTGTTCTCGCTTGTATTTCACATCATTCAGTTGAGAGGTTGCATTTTCATGGGGGCGCTGGCATTATGCCAGTGTCAAACCATGACAATCTTTATTTCCTTTTTGAGTTTTCTTGCATTTCTAAAGAAACTGGATTATAGTAACCTTAAATCCGAGATGTAGGACTTGCTTTTTTGCAACGATGCTTTGTAACCATAGGAAGAAGGCTATGAGACTACCTCAATTCAGCCTTGAAAAGGATTGGCAAAAAAAAAAAAAATCAAAAAAAGTGATTAAAACAAAATAGGACTTTTCTGCTTTAAGAAAGACTTCTTACGAAACCTACTGGGGAAGTTTAGGAGGTCCACTTTGCAAAAAAAGAGGACTCAGTCACTGTGAAACTTTTTAGAATTTCAGAACTTCTGGATCCTTATAGTCTCCCTCAATGTAGATGCAGCATTGATGTGTTTTCAGCAGAGGTGGTCTCCTTATTAGAGAATTTTTCCTTTTCATCACTTCTCCGGTGAATCTCATGATTAGCTTAACTTTCAGAAAACACTTTGTAGCAAGTTTTTTTTTTAGACCCTTGTTGCAGTAGTATTCTTATGTTAATATTTTTAACCTACTCAGATAGCTTTTGTGATTGAAATCCAGGAAATACAGAGAGGGAAATATAGAAATGACACTTGTTATAACTGGCTCTGTAGTTGTTGGAATTTATAAGGTTTATTTATGGAGCCTTTAACTGCCTGGAACAGAATTATGTTGTTGAGTTACCAATGAAAACAATAAAGAAAAAAAGATAAGAGATGTTAGAAGTTTGAACCAGAGAATCTTCAATGGAGGCTTCAACCATTTGGGTTGTAACACTGGCATATGTATTTAAGAACAAACAAACCCCAAACAACAAGAAAAAACCCAAATGACCCTCCCCCTCAAACTTACCCACATAGGCGTCTGTCCCCCCAACCCAAAACAAACAAAAAAACCTGTGGCCATTAAAAAAAAAAAATCTTTGCAACGAGCAAAGTCTGTCTCTTCAGAATATGTAATATTACAAATTGCATGCAAACGTTTCTGCTGAGTACTGAGATAGTCATAGCTCTTTGTCAGCTCTGATGGAAAGTGTCCTGAATCAAGATTTTACAGATGGCTCAAAAGCCATTTTTATGCATTTATTTCCTTCCTGAATATGAAAGCTTGAAACTGGGAAAACATTGTCCACTACAGACAGACTAATGGACAGAAGAAATGTAGTAATCTTCCAATGTTTTTATAAATTGCATAAGGTTGACTTTCATATTTATATTTCTTCCCCTCTCTGCTTATTTTTCTCCCTCAATGTTTCTGTTTATACAGAATTTTCCATCATGTTTCTGATTGTCATTCTGAAGTTGACCAGCTCTCTAGCTATTTTATCTAGATGTCACCTTTCTGGTAACCAGAAACATACCAATCTGCCTGCCTCAGACTAAATTCTGGGTTCATTTATGCAATTAATATGATGAAATAATGTGCCTAAAACTTGTGAGGTTTTATTTAAATACTAAAGCTTAATTAATTCCATCCAACAACTTTGGGAGTACCTGCTTGGAATTTGAAGGACTACAAGATGGATTGTACTAAACTTGAACTGTTACTTCTGAAAGCTGACAAGTGTTATAGTTGAGAGGGTCAAGATTAAACAGTTCAGGCAGTGTATTTTCTATGATCTATGATTTACTACTTTTCTAGAAGATAGAATACAAAAGGATATTGCTGAAACATTAGCAAGTTCCATTAAAAAAAAAAATCTATCTTTGAAGGTTTTACCTGTACTTACTTCATATGAAGAAATAAAGTAATTTTGTAGAGTATAAATCTTGACTAGGGAATACATCTTTTAAAGCAAACTTTGTTTTTGATTGAGATTACAAAGTTTGCATATTGTGCTTTCTGATCAATCTGTTGGTGTACCTTCTAATGGAAAAGCAAGTTACCCAACATACGCATTTTTCATTTCCTTTCTTTATTCTAGTCTAATAGTGAAGTCTTCCTACCTCCTCCAGTGTTATCCTGTACCACACTAGGCCAAACTAAGATAAGATGATAAAAAGGATTTTTGTTACATTAGTGAACTAAGATGTAACAATTGTAAGAATTCTCAAGAGTGTGTTTTTATCTTAATATGATTTAACAACATTTATTTTGTGAAGGCCTAAGAATATCAGTTAATATGGGATAATATCCAAATGATACACTAAAAATTACTGGGCTTATTATCTTAGAATTATAGAATACCCTGAGTTAGAAGGGACCCACAAGGTTCATCAAAGTCCAACTCCCAACTCTGCACAGCATTATCCCAAGAATCACACCATGTACCTGGGAGTATTGTTCAAATGCTTCTTGAACTCAGTCAGGCTTGGGGCTGTGACCAATTCTCTGGGGACCCTGTTCCAGTGCCTAACCACCCTCTGGGTGAAGAACCTTCTCTTAATATGCCACCTAAACCTCCCTTGGCACAACTTCAAGCCATTCCCTCAGGTCCTGTCACTGGTCACCACAGAGGAGAGAGCAGTATCTGCTCCTCCTCCTCACAAGGAAGTTGTAGACTGTGATGAGATCCCCCTCAGTCTTCTTCAGGCTGAAGAGACCAAGTGACTTCAGCTGCTCTTTATGCGTGAAGACCCTTCACCATCCTCTTGGCTCTCCGTTGGACACTTTGATGTTTTTAAACAAGGTTTATTTGGAGGACAAAAGATAAACTATACATCATTTACTCGACAAAAGTGTCCTGTAAATATGCTATTTACAATAGCAATGTAATTTTGTTTAGCAAGATTTGTAAAGGAAATCAGCCTTGTTAATTTGGGCTTTTGGCTTCTGTAAGTTTCCATTAAAAAGAAGGAGGGGCTATACTATGAGTTTTTAAGTGACAAGGCAAATTAGTAAATTTGTAAATGTTGCAAAAATTAGTACATTTTTAAGTAGGCAAATTAGTACATTTCTATACTTGTCTTTTGGGTAACTTTTCCAGGAAATCTAACTTTTTTTTTTTTTTTAAATTAAGAAATAATAGTTGAAAATATATGCGTACATTTATTTAATATTTCTAATTGTTGGTTTTTTTCCCTTTTATCTTGCAGCAACACACCTCTTACTTTTTCCTCCAAAGTATGTTATATTAAGTTTCGTGAAGCATCAAGTGTTGGTGTGGCCCAGCATCTAACTAACACGGTTTTTATTGACAGAGCTTTGATAGTTGTGCCCTGCGCAGAAGGTTGGTATTTTAGACATTCTTCTGTAATGTTGGTCTTTGTCCTGTCTGCTAATTGTTTTAAGCTTTCTATCTAAAGAGGCAGTGCTCTGTTATTGTATTTCTGTAAAAAAAAAAAAAAAAGCCTTGAAACAAAATTGGAAATCAAATGAAGAAACCAAATTATATAGATTAAATTGAAATCCAGCATTAGAAAAAAAAATAGTTGATTTAAATTAGAATAGTTCAATTTTCCACAGTTATTACATGTTTTGTGTGAAAATAAGGTAAACTGATACTCTTCATTATGGTTTGTATTGGCAAGCTTATTCCCACACAAAGTTCCCTCTGAACTCAATGGAGCACTGCAAAGATAAAAAAATTTCCTGGCAGTGTGATAACACTGCGGTTTGGATCTTAATGTGTTGCCCTTGGTGTGATGTTTTTTGTTTTGGTTTTAAGATAGTAATTATTTTGCAACGTTTTAGACCAAATTCCAATTTTGTCCTGTAGATGTTATATATGCATTTAACTATTTTAGATTAATCTAATCTTATGTATTTTGCATTTGTGATAATAATTGCTGTTTGAATATAAATATTTACTTTCAAATTTAATTAAAAAATGTTTCAATTTTTTTTTTTCTTGTTCCTGTGGAAAATATTACTTTGTGTGCAATAAAAAGGCTTTCTTATGCATACTGGTGCTCTTAATTGATTTTAGATATCTTTAAAAATGCAATCAAATGTACAGAATGCTTCTAAGTGTAAAATATTTTTATAACTCTTAGTAAAATAAAGTGCTTGGTGAATGTGAAATTTACAAGTGCTTCTTTAACTAGCTTTGAAAACAACAGTCCTGCTTTTACATGTGTTGAATACAAAGTAGTTCTTATTGTTAGTATACTATCCCAGATTTAAATGCAGTTCTATGAAGCATGACTCTACTTACTGTAGGCAGATCACTGGAGTTAGGCAGAGCCCCATTGACTTAATTGTGATAATTGTGGGAACTGAACATTTGCCCATTTGCATCTGGATTGCCTCTTTGGAGTGGAGTATTCCAGTTGATGGAGTAAAGATAACGTCACATGATAGCTGTTTTTCTATGAAGAAAAGTATTGAGAAAGATTGATCCATAAACTGCAGCAAATTGAGAAATATCTGCTATTAACAGGACTTTTATAACTTCAGTAGTCAGGTTTTGGTTCAAAAAATACTGTTGACTTTTTTGAGTTTGTTAACAGTGGTCCCAGAGTGCCATTTTTTGGCATGTTTGCCACATCATGATCTAGATAGTATGAGATTAGTGCTGCTGCAATGATGGTCTGGGGTTTTCCTAGCAAACTCTGAGAAGTCTTAAAAATTTTATAGACTCTTAGATGTCCTACAGTATACCGTCTATTCTTGTAGCCTTGTTAACATGGGCATATTGACAAGTCTTTGTGAAGCCTAGATTTTTAGTTGCTTTTATGGTTTGGGGGGATTTTGGGTTTTACTTTTGGAACTTGTTCTTAAACCACAAAGAGGATATTGCTGTATCCACTTGAAGCTTTGTAGAGGCTTTGGATAGCCAAAATATATCAGAACAGCATCCTTACTGAAAAATTGCCCTTAAGTAATAGACTTCAAATTCTTCAGAATGTTAACACCGGTTCAGTACTACCAGAGAGGAAAGATTGCTACCTAATGAATGAACAACACTTCCTGGTATTTTTCTTGAGATCACTGCATGATGTGATATGACAACAGGCAGGTAGAGCTATGTTTTCTTGTGTCTCTTGATGGCAATGAGGGGAAGGAGAATAAAATGAAAGTTCTGAGAAATCTTGTTCCAACCTTGTTTGTAGCTGACTTATTAGGCATTTATCAGAAAATGTGTTACAGAAAATCTGTCACTGTTCCAGACCATTCTGGACCCCACAGAGATTTATATATAATTAGGTGAACAAGTGATTGGGTTGTGAGGTCAGTTTCTATTTTCAAATCAGAATACTGTTTCCACATAACTTTCTAACAGAATAACTAATTTTAATTTGCAAATATGTGAATTCATATAGGTTTAACTTTCTGAGACCATAGTGCAACATTTTTTATTCATTATGTATAATTGTTAACAGAATCAGTGGAGTGTACAATGGGCTTTAAAAATAACAATGACTATATTCTACTAAAAGGTTAAATTATGTTGGTAGCCAACAGTGCCAGCAATAAAATGTTTCATGTGCTGAATCAAACATATAGAAGGGGTAAAATGAAACTCTAAAAACTTGGTTTTAGAAAACAGAATAAAATCTGAAATTTTTAGTGTATTTAAACAGTGGTAAATTAAGAGTATGAGGAAGGAATCACTACACAATGAAAACTGTTCATTTTGTGACATTTAATAAGCAATGTAACAAAAATATAATTGTAAATTAATTAACATTATCAAGTTGTCAAAATATAGCTTTCTTTTGTGTGTATCATTAGGTTTTTCTTTAAACATTATAGATTGAGAACACAAAAGTTGAAAGATAAACAAAGATACCACCCTAATAATTCTAAATTTTATGTCCACATTGTCTAGTAGATGGATTTTGACTATTAATTTGGTTTTGTATGTTTTCTCTGTGTGATATTTGTGCATTATTAGATGACTAGACTGGCCAAGGCAGACCTGTTACACTTGCCTGAATTAGGCATTGTTTGCCATGCCACTAAACCTGCCGCCAAGTGAAATCTTCATGGGGTAAATGAGATTGAAGTCTGGCCTGCTGATGATGGACGCCCTGTCTCTGTTTTCATTTTATTTTGCTTTCCTTTCTTTGTTTCTTTTATTTTCACTTTTTAATTTTTTTTCCTTTTAGTTTTGTTCTGTTAAATCCCTTACCCTTGTACTTGTGAACTGGTAATTCAGCTCTGAAAAAAATTATGCTTTGTAAAGGGTTCATAGTGTTTCGTTTTGAAGTTGACCTGAAGCTACTTGTGGATGGTATACAGAGAATTTAGGATATGTTTAAGTTTTATGCTGTGAATTATGGATACGTTTTGTTTGGAATACATTTGAACATCTAAATTCAACAGATGAACACATTTTGTCAGACTGGAATAGTGAAAACTATATACATTTTCGCATGCAGTCTTTCATATGTTATGCTTTGTGAGCTTATCTTGAAAGAAAAGTTAAAACTTTCTGGACAAATTAACTTTACGAAGTAAAATCATTATTTTTCTCTGCTATTTTTCCTTTTCAGAGTACTTTTAGGCTGCATGATCTGTTTAAAAGAAGTCTTTCTATTTATATCTAATAAGAAGGGTTTAAAATAATTATTTCTGATATTGAGCTTTCATGAGTATTGAATGTCATGAAATATTTGTTTGCTTCTGATGAAGCCTTGCTCCAGTGAGGTCAGTGGCAGTAAGATTTCATCCTTTTGTTTTTGTAATTTTTAGAAAAAACTGTTTACCACTCATAAGTACAAATGCAGCCTGAGATTTTTGTTGGAATGTGTTGTGAGGCACATTGTCTTTCAACACTGTTATTCATGGGAAGACTGAAAAGTTTTGTGTGCATGTACGTGTGTATGTGTGTATTGCACTTTTACATGCTCCAGTGGTCATTATTTCAAGAAGAGGTTAAAAACAAAGTATCATCTCACAATCTCAGAAGCCCTGGCAGTTCATGCTGAAATGATTGAGAAAGTTCTTATCCCTAAATGATGTTTGTTCTTGTGAAACAGAAGCCCTAAAACAGAAGTGCTGGACCAGGTAATGTGTCTAGTCCTCAAGCATTACTCTTCCCAGCCAGCTGCATTGGGACCAATTGGCTTGATTCTCATAATGCACCAAGCTGAGAACTGTAGCTGGGAAAAGCTTCGTGACCTCTGTTGGATTTAGCTGTGCCAGTTGAGGTAATTACAAGTAGTTGTAATCTCTTTAATCTCTGCTGCTAAATCCAATAAGAATCATGAACTGAATCACACAGAAATTATTTTATTTGTAAGTGTGCATTTTCCATTTATTTAAAAAAGAAAAATAACAATTCCTTCAAATTTTTTTCAAGTAAATGTAAAAAGTATTTTAAAAAGAAATGTACTTAGTTATTTTTGAAGCTTTTTTGGGGTGATGGGAGGATTAACCATGTAGTTTCAGTATAAAGAGTAAGAAATTAATTTCTGAGCACATGGACAGTGATAAAAATACTGTGATTAGTACCTGCTTAACACAGATATTTCTGTTCAGCATTTAACAAAATGTATTCTGGTACAGACTAGGTTGTCTAGGGCTCTTAAGCACTTACTTAGGAAAACTGTACATTTCTGAAGAAGCATAAGGTATCTATAGTTAATACAGAGCTAATCTACATTTGCTTCCAGATTCCTTTGCAAAGTGAAGAATAAATAAATAAATAAATGATCATAGAATCTAATTTGCTAAACACTCATGCATTCAAATAAATATTTCTAAGGATGCGGTATAGATGTGGCAAATTTATTTTACTTGTTTCCCTTATTAGAAAATAAATATATTTGCCCCACTTCCATTCAGCTTTTAAATACCATGAGTTTAAAAACCAAAACAGTTATTCTTAAAGTGTCCTAATTTGTTATGTCATTACTGACATATTTTGTTGTATTTTTGTGGGCTTCTATCCCTTTTTAAAATAAATTAATGGAGGCTGTAACTTCTGAGGTTATTTAGCCTTACATATCAATTTGTTTTTCAAAACTGTCTAAAAACCAGGGAAATAAATTTGCAATATATTTCAGGATTATTTTTTTTTTTTTTTTACCCTCAACAGTTTATTTTCTATAGAATTGTTTAAAAGTTTAACCTGATCTTAAAAACTTAAAACCTAGAAAGGGATATCTTTTCAAAAGACAGTATCTGAAAATACAATCAAATTTTCAGGGTTCTGTCTGTAGAGGAAGACCTTTCTTCATTCTTGAAAAAAATAAATTAACAGATCTTTGTGGCATGGACCTGATCAACTAGATTTTGTATTTAACATTAAACATTATGTTGTTGAGGGACCAAAGTATTCTGGAAATAATGCTGCTAACTTTATAGTTTATATATGTATGTAATTCATTTTTTTTTAACTATAATAGTTTATCTAACGGAAATTGTTCAATTGATTCCTTAAGCAATGTTTGAGCAAATTAATAATTGCAATTATTTCAGTAAGGTGAACCATATGCTTAAAGTTTAGAATTGTATTTAAGTACATTTCTGAACTTGACTCCCTGTCAGTTTAGTTATAGCCATATGCATAACTCATTTACTATCTAAAAGGGATAAATGTCTTAAACATCTCTTAAGTTTATCTGGTTAAGTGTGTATTGAATTGGCTGTATGTAAGTGCATACTTAAATTAGGCATATGCTTATGTATATTATTGACCAAGGATCTAAATTACAGTGCAGATGTACCACTTTAGGAGCCATTAAATTTACTTGAGCCGTGTCTGTTGATCCTGTAGAAACCTCTATGAGTATCCAGTTAATTGCAAGATGCTGGCTCAGCAATCATTTGAAAACGCTTACATTTGGTTTTTTTTTTTTTTTCAGAAGAACTGGTATATAATTGTATGCCTAATTTGCACACACAGTTGTTGGAACTGTATATTTGGAAGCCTGTAAGCTACATAGTAGGCAGGATGTGAGGCAAGGTACCTGATTCTCATGAGCAGTCTTGCAAATCAAGTACACCTCTCATTGCATGCCTGACTTCAAAATGAGACCTGTTAAGAATGCTCAGCATTGTGATGATGACTCAGATTTATGCATGCTTTTCTAAAAGCCCTGGAAGACATAATAGCACAGTTAATTCTTAATTGTTAATAATTTTCCTATTTTTCTTCTTTAGAGAGCAAAATAAAGTGGTTTGTTACACGTTAAGGAGCAAGGTGCCTCAAAACTTAAATAAAATAACTCTAAATAGAAGGTGTGAGAAAAAAGAAGAGTACTGTTATTTTATCTTTTCTAATCCACTCATGCTATATATAAATTAATTTTCATTTATATTTGTTTTGTCCTTTCTATCTCCAACTCTAACCGAGTCCTTGCTGCAGATCTGTAGAACAGGTTTGCAACTTTTGTCTTTTTATTTTTTTAAGTAGCATGATTCCTGTGGAGTTTATTTTCACAAATATAGCTAAAATTGCACAGTGTTTTGAAATTAAAATAAAAATGTGGGTTTTGAGAACAATATTTATAATAAATTTAAAATTCTGAAGGTAAGGGCTTTATAGTTAAAACACATAAAGTTTGAACCAAAGCAGTAAAAGCCACTGGCACAGTATTTGTATATACCTTAATTTTAAAACAATGTTTAAATAAAAGCATTTACATTATTAAAGTGCATGGGATAATATCAAAGGGCTCAGATTGGTAGCATATATACAGTTATTTCAGTACTTTTTAATAAATCATAGATAATGAATGTAATTAGCACCTTTTTTTTATTTTTTCAGTTCAGTGTTTAATATTTGTACCAGTTTAAATGCCTTTGCATTTAAAATTTAAAACATATGTTTAATTACATTTGTAATTAACTATTGCATATTTTGATTTTTTGAAGATTTTTATTATTTATTTACCAGTCTAATTGTAACTAACTTTGAATGAAACCTGTGTTTAGTTCAGATTGCTTAAACTTTTTGCATGACAGGGAAAATATAATATGGTTGAAATAGTAGGAAATATAGGAAAATATAGCTTGCTTAGCTGATCAGTTATGATTCTCTTCAATTTCAGTAAATTTAAAGCTAATTTATCAAAATTGTAGCTAAACTGAGGTGACCTAGAATGTAAGACAGTACAAATATGAATTTTTCAGCCCTCCCTCCACTCCCAACTTCATTTGTAGTATGTCTTGTGTGGAGTCACAGTAGGGTTTGTTTTGTTTTTTTTTTATTTTTACATCAAAAGTAGGTAACACCAGAGGGTGAAAAAGCTCATGAATTTCAGTTAACACATACTTTGTTTCTTTCTTTTTTTAACTGATTTGGTTATTTACCATTTCTGGGGATTAAACTTTAAAAAAATGTTCTTCTTTTCTGTATCTGATGTTCTGTGTGCTATTAGTGATGCAGCCAACACGAACGGTTGTCATGTGTAAAACAGCTTTCGATCACCGTGAAAACACCGCCCCGGGAAAGCGTCCATGCTTGATATCGTTTGGTTCATGAACATTAAGTTTCCAGTACAGGTGACCCATAGCTCCAAGTTTTAAATAATTGTGTACATTATTCAGTTTTTAAAATAATAATCCATTAATGACATTGTTAGTCTTTGAAGTTCTGCTCACTTTTGTTTTTCCTAGTAGATGCAGGGTAAAAGGAAATACATAAGTTCATATCTCTTTCTTTGTAAGGATCTGGTAAATAGATTCATTCTTATTTATTACTTTTTTAAATGCAAGGGTAATTGTAAAATCATAGAAAGAGTAACATCTCTGTAGTGTTCCAACTCTGTGTAATGCTTTCCTTTGCTTCTTCAGGTAAAATCCCAGATGAAGCCAAAGCCCTTTCTCTATTGGCACCTGCTCCTACTCTGACAAGCCTGATAACCGGTGCAGGGTTGCTTCCTATACCTACAACAACCCCTTTAGCTACAGTAAGTAAAATTCAGTCTCTATTTGATTTCTGGTTTTCCTTTATACTCAGTAGCCTTTCTGTGTTCAGAGAACAAGAACTATCTGATCTGTGGATGTTGTCTTCTCATATGCTAAATCAGTGAGGATTTAGCTGTGGTGCCAAGAGGGTAGATCACAAGATGTCCATGCACTACCTTTCCTGGGTGTTTCTTTCAGATTCTTGGTTTGCAAAATAGTGGGTAAATACTGGGTTGGGTTGTGTTCATTTTAGTTGTTGTCCCTTCACTATACCCATTAATTTGATCCACTAGCAATGCTATCCACCTCCTAATAAATTATTAAAAGATCATAGTTAAATTGAAAGAGTTCTTCATAATATTAAAATGCTGGAATAGGATGTTTTTGCAATAGGATACTTTGACCCTGGTGGAAGCTCAGGTGAGCCTGACTGGAAATGAGTGGAAAGAAACATTCCATTGTGACTGGCCCAGAGGCCCCGTGCATTTTGGGCCAAGACTTCCTCCAAAGTGAGTATTTCAAAGACCCAGAGGGACTCAGGGGGCATTTGGGATAGCTGCTGTGGAGACAGAGCGTTAAGCCATTGAACACATTGCCTTGGCTATCAGAGAACCCATCCACAGTAAGCCTTCTGAAGGGGGAAGAGCGACGAGTACCAATTGCCACCATGACAGAGCACCACCAGCAGTAGCGGACAACTCAAGATGCTGTGATTCTCATCCACAAGATGATCCGAGAGCTGGAGAGCCAAGGGGTAGTCAGCAAGGCCTACTCACCCTTCAACAGTCCCATTTGGCCTGTACACAAATATGAAGGAGAATGGAGATTGACTGTGAACTATCGTGCCTTGAATGAAGTGACTCCACCATTAAACGCTGCTGTGCCCGACATGTTAGAGCTCCAGTATGAGCTGGAGTCCAAGGCAGTGAAGTGGTACGCCACTATTGACATTGACAATGTGTTTTTCTCCATTCGTCTGGCAGCAGAATGCAGGCCTCAGTTTGCCTTCACCTGGAGGGCCATGCAATACACCTGGAATCAACTGTCCTAGGAGTGGAAGCACAGTCCAACCATCTGCCATGGGCTGATCCAGACTGCACTAGAAAAGGGTGAGGCTCCAGAACATCTGCAGTACATTGATGACATCATTGTGTGGGGGAACATGGCAGCAGAGGTGTTTGAGAAAGGAGAGAAAATCATCCGGATTCTCCTGAAAGCTGGTTTTGCCATCAAGAAGAGCAAAGTCAAGGGACCTGCTCGAGAGATCCAGTTCCTGGGAGTAAAGTAGCAAGATGGACGGCATCAGATTCCCACCAATGTCATCAATAAGATCATAGCAATGTCTCCACTACCCAAGAAGGAAATGCAAGCTTTTTAGGTGCCATAGGCTTTTGGAGAATGCATATTCCTGAGTACAGCCAGACTGTGAGCCCTCTTTACCTAGTCACCTGCAAAAAGAACAATTTCCACTGGAGACCTGGATGGCAACAAGCCTTTGCCCAGATCAATCAAGAAATTGCTCATGCAGTAGCCCTTGGCCCAGTCAGGAAAGGACCAGAAGTGAAGAATGTGCTCTATTCCACAGCTGGGAGCCATGGTTTGTCCTGGAGCGTTTGGCAGAAGGTGCCTAGTGAGACTTGGAGTTGACCACTGGGATTCTGGAGCTGAGGTTACAGAGGGTCTGAAGCCAACTACATTCCCACAGAAAAGGAAATCTTGGCCACCCATGAAGGAGTCCAAGCTGCCTCAGAGGTAATAGGCACTGAAGTACAACTCCTCCTAGCACCCTGACTACTGGTGCTGGGGTGGATGTTCAAAGCAAAGGTTCCCTCTACTCACCACGCCACCAATGCCACATCGAGCAAGTGGATTCCTCTCATCACACAGTGCACCCGTATTGGAAAACTGAAGCACCCTGGGATCTTGAAAATAATTACAAATTGGCCTGAAGGTGAAAACTTTGGTCTCACTGATGAAGAGGAGCAAGAACAAGTGACACGTGCTGAGGAAGCTCCACCATACAACCAACTGCCAGCAGAAGAAACATGCTACGCTCTTTTCACTGACATTCCTGTCATGTTGTAGGGATGAAACAAAGGTGGAAAGCAACTGTATGGAGCCCCACACAACAGGTTGAAGAAGTTACTGAAGGAGAAAGTAGATTGAGCCAACTTTCCAGACTTAAAGCCATTCAGCTCAGGTGGGCTTTTGGGATTGCTGTAGAGACAGAAGACATTAGCCAACTGAACACCTTGCCTGGTCTCTCAGAGGACCCTACTGTGGTAAGACTCCTGAGCGTTGGGGCAATGCAGCAGAGGAATTTTTTGAGAAAGGGGAGAAAATAATCCAAATCCTCCTGAAGTCCAGTTTTGCCATAAAGCACAGTAAGGTCAAGGGACCTGCCCAGGAAATTAGATTCCTGGGGGTAAAATGGGAAGACAGGCGCAGACAGACTCCAACTGAGGTGATCAATAAGATAGCTGCTATGTCTCCACCGACCAGCAAGAAGGAAATGTAGGCTTTCCTAGGCGTCATGAGTTCTTGGAGGATGCATGTCCCAGTGTTCAACAAGATTTTAAGCCCTCTCTACCTTGTGATATGAAAGAAAAAATATTTCAAGTGGGACCCTGAACAACAGTAAGCCTTTGAACAAACTGAATAGGAGATTCCTCATGCAGTGGTCTTTGGGCCAATCAGGACAGGACAGGATGTGAAAAATGATCTCTACACTGCAGTCAGGGAGAATGGTCCTTCCTGAAGCCTCTGGCAGAATGTACCTGGAGAGACTTGAGGATGATCTCTCAGGTTCTGGAGTCAGGGATTCAAAGGATCTGAGCCCAGCTACACCCCAATTGAAAAAGAGGTTCTTGTAGCCTATCAAGGGGTTCAAGCTGCCTCAGAAGTGATTGGCACTGAAGCACAGCTTCTTCTGGCACCCCAGCTACCAGTGCTAGGATGTTTAAAGGGAAAGTCCCTGCAAAACATCATGCCACTTATGCGACGTGGAGTAAGTGTATTGCTCTCATCCCACAGCAAGCTTGTCTAGGAAATCTGAATTGCCCTGGGATCTTGGAAGTCATCATGAACTGTCCTACATGTGAGAATTTTGGGTTATCATCTGAAGGGGAAGAAGAGCAGATGACATATGCAGAGGAGGCACCACTATATAACCAACTACTGGAGAGTGAGAGATTATACTCTCTCTTCACTAATGGATCTTGCCATATCATAGGGACCAGTAGGAAATGGAAAGCAGCTGTATGGAGCCCTACACAGTGAATCAAGGAAGCTACCGAGGTGGATGGAGTCACATTGCAGAGCTGAAAGCTGTCCAGTTGGCTTTGGACATTGCTAAATGAGAGAAGTGTCCAACACTCTACCTCTGCACTGACTTGTGGATGGTAGCAAATACTTTATGGGGGTGGCTGGAAAGATGGAAAAAGGCCAACTGGCAGCACAGAGGGAAACCCCTTTGTCTGCCAGAGTGTGGCAAGATATTGCTACCCAGGTGACCATGAAAGTCTGTCATGTGGATGCACATGCACCTAAGAGTTAGACTCATGAGGAGCACCACAACAATGAACAGGTGGATCAGGCTGCCAAAATCAAGGTGTCACAGGTAGATCTGGACTGGCAACATAAGGGTGAGTTATTTCTAGCTCGGTGGGTCCATGATGCCTCATGTCATCAGAGAAGAGATGCAACGTACGGGTGGGCTTGTGACTGAGGTGTGGGCTTAAACACAGACACTATATCCCAGGTTATCCATGATTGTGAAACATGTGCTGTGATCAAGCAGGCCAAGCCGGTAAAGCCCCTGTGGTATTGAGGGCGATGGTCTAAACAGAAGTATGGTGAGGCCTGGCAGATCAATTACATCACACTGCTGCAAACCCGCCAAGGCAAGAGTTACATGCTTACAGTGGTAGAAGCAACCACTGGATGGCTGGAGACAACCCCATGTCTCACACCACTGCCCAGAACATTTTTTTGGTCTTTGAAAAGCAAGTCCTGTGGTGACATGGCACCCCTGAAAGAATTGAGGAAGACAATGTGACTCATTTCACAAATAGCCATATAAACATCTGGGCTAGACAACACAATATTGAGTGGGTGTATTATATACCCTGTCATGCACCAGCCACTGGGAACATCAAATGATATAATGGACTGATAAAAACAACATTGAAGACACTGGGTTGTTAACTTTCAAGCAGTGGGATCTGCACCTAGCAAAGGCTATGTGGCTAGTCAACACCAGATGTTCCACTAACTGAGCTGGCCCTTCATAATCAGGATCCCTGCATACAGCAGATGGAGATAAAGTCCCCGTGGTGCATATGAGAGGTATGCGAGGAAAGACAGTTTGGATTAATCCTGCCTTGAGGAAAGGCAAACCCATCCATGGGATTATTTTTGCTCAAGGACCTGGTTACACTTGGTGGGCAATGCAGAGGGATGGGGAAACACATTGTATACCTCAGCGGGATTTGACTTTGGGTGAGAACAGCCTGTAATGTTGAATTGCATATGTAACACTGGTTGCTGAATGTCACTGTCACTGCATGTCGTAACTACCACGGACAATGAGAACGGACTGCTCCAGTTGTATCAGTCATGGATCAAATGAATTAAATCCATATCCTGGAGGATAGTCAGTGGCTACTAAAATAATAATTGCATTTGTAAATATTTATATGTATTTTTGTGTACAGGTGAAAGGTATTCATTTGGGCAGGAGTAGATGATATGGAATAAGGACTGGATAATGTCCTGGGTAACCCAAAATGTTATTGTATTACACATCTATCTGTGCCCAAAATTGTTACTGTCTCTTTAAGACCTGGCAGCTGAAAAATGGAATGGTAGGGCAGGGGCTGGAGGGTGGCCCAGGATTTTTAGAAGTCAGAGCACTCAGGCAGAGCTCTCTTTTGTCTCTTGCGTCTCTTGCCTCTTGGCTTTTGCCATAGAACTGAGGCAGCATGGGTGGAGGTTCCTCTTTGGGTTTCTTTTGGTCTTTTTTCTTTGAGGGGGTGCTTTGGGTGTTTTTTTTAATTATTATTCAAAAGGCTGTGTTTTGCAGTCCTGGACTGCCTCAAGGTAAATTCTGCGAGTGCCTGACTACAGCTACAGCATCACACCGAGAAGAACATAACAGCCCTGCTCCATATGGTTGCCCCAGCACACCAGCAGCGCCCGGTCAAAATGGGAAGGCACAGAGTCTGAGTTACCCCAGCTGACTGCTTGCCGTCTTCTGCCAAGAAGGCAACGAAGTTCCTCCACAAGTTCTAGACATTGACTGAACTCCAACCACTGGAGTGTGCAAGCTGCTTTTTGCTTTGTGCTCCAGCCCCTTCACCATCTCTGTTGCTCTTCTTTGGATGTTCTCCAGCATCTTGTCATGAGGGTCCCAAACCTGAACACAGTATTAGGGGTGTGGCCTCACCAGTGCCGAGTACAGGGGAAGAATCACTTCCTAGTCCTGCTGGTCACACTATTGCTGATACAAGCTGAGATGCCATTGGCTTTCTTGTCCACCTGGGCATAGGCTGGTTCATGTTCAGCCAGCTGTTGACCAACATCCCCAGGTCCTTTTTTGCCAGGCAGCTTTCCAGCTGCCCTTCCTCAAGGCAGTAGTGTTTCATGGGGCTCTTGTGGCCCAAGTGCAGTACTCAGCACTTCACCTTGATGAATCTCATACAGTTGGCCTTGGCCCATCAATCCAGCCTATCCATATCACTCTGTAGTACATTCCTACCCTCCAGCAGATCAACACTCCCACCCATCCTGGTGTCATCAAATTTACTAAGGATGCACTTGATCCCCTCATCCAAATCATTGATGGAGATTGATGTATTAAACAGGACTGGTGTAATAGTGGTGTTTAGAGACATTTGTTTCTAAACTAGCCATCTGTAATGGTTTTGCAAAACCATGACACCATCTAAGGTAAATTCACTTTGGTTTTAATATACATATTTAATAAATGTCCTAGTTTAGGGCAAATTTGGGAGAAAACCTCTGGAAGGAGCCCCCGGAAAACAAACCCCCACGGCCCCTCCCCCCCCACCTGGTTCGGGACAAAATTTTCTCTGAGAGAAGTGGAAAAGAACCTGTTTATTTAACAAACAAAACACTCCTCAGCACCAAAAAAAAATTAACAACACCAGATAAAAGAATTGTTTCACCACTCTGAGGAGATGACAAATCCAGAGAGTCTCTTTCCCAGGTCTGGGCACTGGGGATTGGTCTCCAGCACTGGGGATGGCTGCTGCAGATAACAAAACGCAGGCTCTCAGTGTTTCTTGGTGTTTACCAGGTCCCAGTCCGGAGCAGGTTGGGATGATATTCAGGAAAGGGAAACGAAAAAAAACAGTCCAGGGAAAAAATTGGACTGCTTAACCAAACTAACTAACAAGCAAAGGCAAAAGCAGAAGCAGAAGCAAGAGCAAGAAAAGCAAAGCCAGCAAAAGCAAGCAAGCAAAAGCAAAGCCAGCCAGCCAGCACTAGCCTCTTCTAGACAACAGACCATGGGGGGAGGTGAGCCAGCTGATAACAAGACAAAACAAACCTTCACTTTCAGAGTCAGTTCTGAAAGCACAGAACACAATATCAAACATAAACAGAACACACGACAATCACCATGATGTCACCCTAGGACAATAAATTATCTGTGAATTTTAGGATACTAAAGAGAAAGTCAAGCTGTATAACTTTAATGGGTTGACCTTGGCTGGACACCAGGTGCCCACCAAGCTACTCTACCACTCCCCTTCCCAGCTGGACAGGGGAGAGAAAATAAAAACTCGTAGGTTGAGATAAGGCAGTTTACTAAAGCAAAAGTGAAAGTTTGCATATGAACAAGCAAAGAGAAAAAAACGTTTATTCTCTACTTCCCATCAGTGAGCGATATTCAGCTGCTTCCCAGAAAGCAGGGCTCCAGCATGTGTAGTGGTTGCTCTGGAAGGCAAACATTGTAAATAATGAATGCACCCCCTTCCTCCTCCTTTTCTTAGCTTTATATCTGAGCTGACATCATATGGTATGGAATATCCCTTTGGTTAATTTGGGTCAGCTAGCCTGGTTGTGTCCTCTCACAAGATCTTGCCCACTCCCAGCCCCTTAATGGGGGGAATGCTGAGAGACAGTGTTGATGCTGTGCCAGTGCTGCTCAGCAGTAGCCAAAACACTGGTATGTTATCAACACCTTTCTAGCTACCAATGCAAAGCACAACACTCTCAGAGCTGCTATGGGAACATGAACTCCAGCTCAGCCACACCCAGTACAATAATCCTCTGTTTAATAATAAAAGGATGATTTCAAATAAAGAGAGTAGTTTTGTTACATAAAAAAACTACTGGTGGTTAGAAACTTCATTTGCTGGAAAGGAAGTTGATTTTTGGATGGAGAAAAAATTCAAACCAGGAACTCAGCAGACCAATTTATTAATCATTTTAAAGTGACTTTTTAAAATAACATTCTCCAGGAGAAATTTCAATTCCCAATTCTGGGACCTTACAGTTTAAAGTCTTACCTATATTAATTAGGTTTATTTTTACAGAAATGCACAAGGAGGGCAAGTATTAAAAGGTGAAGTGTGTCCTTCCTGTGCTTGGTTGCAAAGCATATCCCATTTTCATATTTTCCAGCTTGGTGTTTCACTTGGCACTTTGGGGGCTATACCAGCAGCAGCATTGGACCCTAACATTACAACACTGGGAGAAATACCACAGCCACCAATTATGGGGAATGTGGACCCATCCAAGATTGATGAAATTAGAAGAACAGTCTATGTTGGAAATTTGAATTCACAGGTAGCTTTTTTTGTTTTTGTTGGTAATAATAATGGAAGATACAGAATTGTTAATTTGCGAATTACAATCTTACATTTTAAGTGTTTTCATTAGTTGATGCCAATAGAAGTTTACTAGAGATATTTCAAATTCTTGAATGCTCTTTTGCCAATCAGATCAGACTGTTGGAATTCATTCTAGCAGGAAAACAGACAAATCACACTCTAATTGCATTCAATAAACATTTATGATTGTGGGTGTTGATCAAATGTCCAGCTGGATTATATTAGCTGAACAATGCCTCAGAATTTGTGAGAGCATGGTAGCTGTCCCCCACAACACTCTGCAGTTGCTTAAGTACAGTAAGAAGAAATTATTTGTCCCAGTAGAAGTTGAAAAATTAGCATAAATATATTTGAGATGCTCTGACAGGAAAGTTGAGTCTGTCAGAAATTTCTTTTTCAGCAATTGATTGAATTGATTGAAAAACAGTTTGATTTTGACTGATGGAAATATAAGTATTTGATTTGTGTGGTTTTTGACTGCCAAAGTAGCTACTAGAGTATAAAACTATTATTGATCACAATAAAATAAAACAAGCTTGAAAGGAGTAGAAAAACAGTTAAAAGTGAAGTCTTGTAATACTGCTTGGATTTTTTTTTAGTTGATCAGAATTCACAATCAGTATCTTGGACATAGATGTATCATCAGTTATTTCAAATAAGTTGTCTGAAAACTACAAAATCCTGTACAAGTGCTTTTTTTAACCTAGATGTAGGACTTCAGGGCTCATGGTTGCACTATTTTAACTTGTAATATATTTTTTAGATTAATGGAAGAAAAAAACCCCTTTCTCTCTTAAAGTATAACATCACCAAATTCATGTCACCTGTGTAATGATGATGAGATGTCTTTCCAAATCTGTAGCTGTTAGATTATCTGATATGTTGAAGAAGTGGTTTTTATTATATATTTTACTTCAGCTGATCTCTTTGACTCTTTCTAGACTACAACAGCAGATCAGCTGCTTGAATTTTTTAAGCAAGTTGGGGAAGTCAAATTTGTGCGAATGGCAGGTGATGAGACGCAACCAACGCGATTTGCTTTTGTGGAATTTGCAGACCAAAATTCTGTACCTCGAGCTCTTGCCTTTAATGGAGTTATGTTTGGAGACAGGCCATTGAAGTAAGAAATTAATTATCCATTTGAATACTGAATGAGAGATGTCTTAGTATCCTTATACATTTATGACTCATGTGCAGGAAACTGCTGTGATTAATATTTTATGTTATTCTATATTTATAATATTAATATATTATCAATGTAAAGATCTATTGTTAGTAAACAGGAATGCTTTTATGAACTCAAATTTCAAGGTTGGATGTAACTTTTTTCCAAGAAGAATATGGTTGGCATTAAACTTTATATATGATGTGTATGTAATTAGTAGGTATTAATGTAGAATTTTGATCTGAAATAGATTTATAGACTTGTACTAGAAAAAAATTTAACACAGAAATATTGTGCCACAATTATTTAAAAGTCATAAGATTTGAAAGCAATAAAACCCAGACATTTCATATACTTAGAAAAGCTGAGTGTTAGAGGAAAAAGTTATAGTTTAGCTGAACTTTGACGTTTTTAGTCATACATGGAAGTTGAGGTGATTTCATTTTTTTTTTTTTTTCATTTTTCCTTTTCAAGAGTTTGGAAGTTAAAGTTTTTAGTTTTGTCTTAATTTAGAATAAATCACTCCAATAATGCAATAGTGAAGCCTCCTGAAATGACACCAGAAGCTGCTGCCAAGGAACTGGAAGAAGTGATGAAGAGAGTAAGGGAAGCTCAATCTTTCATATCTGCTGCTATTGAGCCAGGTAGGTATATTATGTTCATTACCTAACAGACGTGTTCTGTGTTTACATTGACACATGCTTTTAAGAGCACTTTCAAACACAGGAAAAGGGTACTCAGAGGTGATCAACATGTATGTGGGAAAACAAAAGAAAACAATCAAAATTGTTTTCATGCAACAAAGCAGTGGAATGAAGCTGACTATTTCATCATGTCTTATTTTCAGATACATGCTCACCAAATGTTTTCAAAAATGCAAAGTCAATGCTAAATTAATATTTAATGTTGTTGCTTTTAAAGTTCAAAGTACTTACAAACTTAAGAAATGCTTTATATTTTGTTTTCTCTTCTAGCACCCATTAATACCATAGTTTCATGATCAGAGTTAGCGAGTGTGCTGCTGAAAGCAGCAATATTATGCTTTTCTTTGGCAGGTTAATTTTATCACTGTGCTATGCTCTTTTTCATACTGCCTCAAGACTATATGCATCCTCATAGCAAATGAAATCAGAGAATGAATCTGGGATACAACTTAACATATTGTAACAGAATTTTTTTAATTCAACTTGGTTCCCTGATCCCTGTTATTACTGAAATGCCAGGTCAAGGAGGAAGGTTTCAGTGGGTTAAGTGGTTAAGCAGACACTTCAGTGCTGATTTATGTTGACTTAAACTGATTACAACACCCCAATGTAAAAAATTTTAAACTTGTTAAATTTGCAGTTGAAATCCTCCCTTTTTTTTTCATCAGCAAGATTTTGTCTTTCTTACACAAAGACACAGACATTAGCTTATGTCGGTTAGATAGCTGTTCTGGTTTGAAAGCAAAACCAGTGAGACACTCCAAGTCAGAAATACAATTTATTAGGAAAAGGAAAAAAAAAACCCAAAATGCATTCAATAACACAAAAGAAAAACAACTGACAGAGTCAGAATACAACCTGACCCCCTTTTGGTCAGGGTGTTGGTAGCAGTCCAAATTGGAATGACTGCAGTCCTCCTGGAGTGGCAGATGTGGTTCTGTTGGAGCAGTGATCCTGTAGAAGGGTGTAGTCTTCCTCTGAAGGTCCAGTCGAAAGACCCAGCTGTTCCTCTGGGAATCCAGTGGAAAGGCTGAGAGCAGTGGCCCAGAAACTCAGATTATATCCAGGTATGAATGCTTGGCTCCTCCCTCTGGGTAGAGCATCTCACAATGGGATGCTGTAACTTTTATCAGTCATGGAAGTGATATTCAATAGGCCATTAACAGCAGATGTCTCCCCAGGGGGAGGATTGCTTTGTGGAAGAGATAAAGGAAACTGCCCAGTTAACAGATGATAACTGCCACACCTCTAACAGATGGCAAGTAGAATACATCTTGCCTTGCAACCTAGGACAATAGTAGAGGGTCTTGAGGTTTTTGTTTTTTTTGGGGGGGGGGAGGTGGAGTACTTTCTGTCTTTTTTGAGAGTTGTGAGAAAAATAGTTCTAACATTTCCTCAGTGTTAGGCAGCAGAATGATAATCTTTCAGAGTCTGAACCAAGGTCTGCAGAAGTCACTGATAAGTTTTCTGTTGACTTCCTGGCCTTCGGATTAAACTTTTTACTCCCTTCTTTCCATCCCTTCCTACCCCAAAACAGCATTTGAGGAATAGAACTTCAGTATTTTTACAGTGGTTGGAATATTTAAAAATATAAAAAGTACTAATTATTATTTGCATTTTATGCTTGTTTTCAAAACTCTGCCCTCTAAATTTATTCTTCTGATGTTATTTTAAAAACGTAATTAAATTAAATAATATACCAGAGGAGAACCTGTTGTAATCTTGTGCATTGTGACAGCAACATAAATCCCATTCCTAACAAGCTGGCTGTTTATAATTATTTGGTTTATGTGTACTGTTGCAGGGTGACTGCACTCAACGAGTATATACAATGACTTTATTGGATGTTTCTCAATGATATTAACAAAGAAGGAAGATGTGCAAAGCATGGGCACCTTGCACTATATGTGTGATACATTACACTTGTGCCAGATTGTTAGCTGGGATCTTTCAATATTCTGAGCTTACATTGCAGTGTTTTCTTCCTCTCAGAGTCTGGAAAGAGCAGTGAAAGAAAAGGTGGTCGATCTTGTTCCCATTCTCGTTCAGAATCCAGGTCTAGCTCAAAATCCAAATCTAGAAGGAAAAGATCTCACTCAAAACACAGGTAAATATATTTATTATTTTGGACTAAGAATTCATACTGGAGATTTTTTGAGTTGTGGTGGTTACTGAAATTTCTTACTGGGTTGTGAGACAAGTTTCCCTGTAGAGAAAATTAGTAACTTAAACTAACCTAGACAGAGTAACTAGGAAGTTTGTCTCTGAACACATACTCTTTCCTTCTAAATGCTGCCTGTTTTCTTTATTACTTTCAGGTAAAACACACTAGAAGGTACTTTTTGTGCCATGTAGCATAACCATTTTTATGGTTTAATGGTTCATTTTGTGCCATGTAGCATGATTTCATTTTGTAACATTTGTCTTTTAAAAATAAATAATCTCTGTTTTGTGGATGGAACATTTAGTTTACTGTTAATGCCTTAAACAGACAGGCTGGCTGGTTTTGCTAGTAGAAGGTTGCTGCTGTCCTGAACTTCTAAGCATTTAGTTAACAAATGCTGTATTTTTATTAACTGTACTGTAAATGTAAAGCTGTATTTTTTAAAAGCCAGAAGAAAAAAGGCTTTAAGGGTAGTTTTTCATTCTTCAGATTTTTTTTTTTTTTTGCTTTGCTAATTTCTTAAGTTGTAAAACAGGCTTTGGAATATAGGACAAATAAAATTACTAGATCGTCCATAAAGTTTACCCATTAAGATTTTTTTTTTTCATGAATGAGACAGTCTTTCTACGTAAGACTTATAAACATTTCCTGAAATGGTACAATGTCAGGAATGTATTTTGATCATTTACATAATCAATCTAAAGATATTTGACTCCATTAAGTATAAAAAAACCCAACAAAACCTCAGTGTATTTGATAGCTTGCACTTTAAAAACGTGAGTGTTTTCAGTGTTGCAGCGACAGCACTCTCCCATTCTTTTATCCATTGTTTTTTCAACAGGGCAGCTAGAGTTCTTTCACATACAGAAAAGCTGGCCAGAGGGAATATACCACATCAGTTATACTACCAAACAAGATATAAGTGGGCAGACTTCAGATTTCATAAAATCATAGAATAGTTTGGGTTGGAAGGGACCTTAGAGATCATCTAGTTCCAACTCTCCTGCCATGGGCCGGGACACCTTACATTAAACCAGGTTCCTCAAAGCCCCATCTAACCTGGCCTTGAACACTTCCAGGGATGGGGCATCCACAACTTCTCTGGGCATCCTGTTTCAGTGCCTCACCACCCACACAGTAAAGAATTTTTTCCTAATATCTAATCTAAACCTACCTTCTTTCATTTTAAAGACATTCCCCCTTGTTCTCTCACCACATGCCCTTGCAAAAAATTCCTCCCCAGCTTTCTTGTAGGCCCCCTTTAGGTACCAGAAGGCTGCTATAAGGTCACCCTGTGTATCTGCGCGCTGTGGTCACAGGGAAAATGTTCTCCAGCCAGCTCACTCCCCAAGACTGGTGTGCAGTCATGAGAGGGGCTGGCCCCGAATCTCTACTGAGTTCCCCTGGGTGGCAGTGCTTACAGGGGCTCGCAGCAGACAGCTGTGGCATGGGTAACACAGAAGCAGCCCAGTACGAGAAACCAAGGCAAAGGAATAGAGAGGGGTCACTTGTTTCAGTTCCAAGGAAGTTTTATTCCCCAGAGGATTCAGGAACAAATGGTAATAACTGAGGGCAAAAAGCTGCTTTTAAGGAGAGGCGGGAATAAGGGGAGGACACAACCTTTTACCAATAGGAAGGCATTAGGGGAGGAGTGCAGGGTAAGGGCTATCCAATAGAAGCCAGCAAGGGGAAGGAGCAAACCCTGCACCCCAATCTTGCTTCAAGGAGGGGATGAAGGACAGGGAACATTCCAGAAGGGAACAAAGGAGGTACAAGGAGATTGACAGGTGTATTGACATACACTTGGCGGGAGAATCTTGGGGTAAACAACTCGGGACTGAACCATTAGGGAAGCCAAATGGGGTACATGGAATGAACCATTACAAACATATAACAAGGAATATTTAAAACCTACTACAGAAGAGAAAACTGTTAAATAACATACTACCACAACCCTGGAGACTTCTCTTTTCCAGGCTGAACAGCCCAGCCTCAACTCTTTCAGCCTGTCTTCATAGGAGAGGTGTTCCAGCCCTCTGATCACCTTCATGGTCCTCCTCTGGACTCTCTCCAGCAGGCCTATGTCCCTTCTGTGTTGGGTACCCCAGAGCTGGATGCAGTGCTCTAGGTGGGGTCTCACAAGAGCAGAGTAGAGGGGAAGAATTACCTCCCTCTACCTGCTGGCCATTCTCCTTTTGATGCAGCCTTTGATGCAGATTATTTTTGATATGGTTTGCTGTCTCTGCTGCAAGCACACATTGTTGAGACATTGTCATGGTTTGACACTGGCCCAATGCCAGGCATCCATGAGAGTCACTCTCTCACCCTCCCCTGCCACAGCTTGGCAGAGGGAAAAAAAATATCTGACACTTCATGAGGGACATAGGGACTGGGAGAAATATTTCAAGGGCAAAACAGGCTCAACTTAAGGTTGCAAAGTTAATTTTATTACTAACAGAATCAGAGGAGGATAATGAGAAGTAAAATAAGCCTTTAAAACACCTTTTTGCCCCCCAGCTCCTCCCTCCTTCACACCAACAACACAGGGAGACAGGGCATGGGGGTTTTGGTCAGTTCATCACTGAGACTTTCTTCTGCTGCTCTAGGAGAGGAGTCCTTCCCCTGTGAGACCATGGGGTCCCTCCCACGGGAGACAGTTCTCTGTGAACTTCTCCGACTTGGGTCCACTCTCATGAGCAGCAGCCATACCACACCTCCTGCAACGTGAACTCCCCCCACGGGAACGCAGTCCTCCTAAAACTGCTGTGACGTGGCTCTCTTTCCACGGGGTGCAGTCCTCCAAGGGCAGGCTGCTCCAGCCTGGAAGTAGGGGCCCGCTCTCCATTGGGTCTCCCACTGGATCACAGCCTCTAGGCATCCACCCGCTCTGTCATGGGCACCTCCCCTATGGGCTGCAGGTGGATCTCTCTGCATCCCCTGTGGACCTATGGACTGCAGGGGGACAACTTGCTTCACCATGGTCTTCACCACAGCCTGCAGAGGAATCTCAGCTCCAGAGCCTGGAGCACCTCCTCCCCCTCCTTCTCCACTGACCTTGGTGTCACCATGTTGTTTTCCCTCATATATTCTCACGTCCTCCTCTTCTCTAACTACAAGCAAAAACTTGTGACTTTTTTTTTTTTCTTCCTAAATATGTAATCACAGAGGCGTTACCAACCTCTCTCATTGGCCCAGTTTTGGCCAGTGGCATGTCCATCTTCAGAGCCATCAACCATTGGCTCTGTTGGACATGGTGGGAAGCTTCCAGCAGCTTCTCACAGGAGCCATCTTTGTGGCCCCCCGACTGCCAAAAACCAGGCCATGCCAAACCAATACATACATATCAAGCTTCTTGTCCACCAACACCCCCAAGTCCTTTTCCCCAGAGCTGCTCTCAATCCGTTCTTCACTCAGCCTTTACTTGTGCTTGGGATTGCCCCAACCCAGGTGCAGGACCTTGCACTTGGCCTTGTTGAACTTCATGAAGTTTTTACAGGCCCACCTCTCAAGCCTGTCAGGGCCCCTTTGGTTGGCATCCCTTCCATCCAATGTGGTGACTGCACCATACAGTTTGCTGTCGTCAGCAAACTTGCTAAGAGTGCACTCGATCTCACTGTCCATGTCACCAACAAAGATGTTAAACAGTGCCAGTCCCAATACTGACTCCTGAGGATCACCACTGGTCACTGCTCTCCACTTGGACATTGAGCTGTTGACTGCAACTCTTTGAGTGTGATCATCCAGCCAATTCTTTATCCATCGAGTGGTCCATTGTCACATCATAGAATCAGAGAATCAAAGAATCGCAGAATCACAGAATATGCTGAGTTGGAAATGACCCACAAGGATCACTGAGTCCAACTCCAGGCCCTGCACAGCACCATCCCCAAGAACTACACCATGTGCCTGAGTGTATTGTCCAAAAGCTTCTTGTCCAAACTCTGTCAGGCTTGGGGCTGTGACCACTTCCCTGGGGAGCCTGTTCCAGGGTCCAGCCACCCTCTGGGTGAAGAACCTTTCTCTAATATCCAACCTAAACCTCCCCTGACAAAACTTCAGGCTATTTCCTCAGGTCCTGTCACTCATCACCACAGAGAAGAGATCGGTGTCTGTCCCTCCTCTTCCCCTCACAAGGAAGTTGTAGACTGTGATGAGATCTCCCCTCAGTCTCCTCCAGGCTGAACAGACCAAGTGACCTCAGCCACTCCTCACAGAGCTTCCCCTCAAGGCCCTTCACCATCTTTTTTGCCCTCCTTTGGATGCTCTCTAGTAGCTTAATATCTTTCTTGTATTGTGGTGCCCAAAGCTGCATACAATATTCAAGATGAGGTCACACCAGTACTAAGCAGAGCAGGACAATCACCTCCCTTGACTGGCTGGTGATGCTTTGCCTGATGCATCCCAGGACACAGTTGGCCCTCCTGGCTGCCAGGGCACACTGCTGACTCATTCAACTTTCCGTTGACCAGGACCCCCAGGTCCCTATCCTTTGCACTGCTTTTCAGCATCTCATTCCCCAGTCTGTACATAAATCCAGGGTTGCCCCATCCCAGGTGCAGATTCTGTCACTTTCCCTTGTTAAACTTCATGCATTTGGTGATTGCCCAGTCCTCTAATTTGTCAAGGTCTCTCTGCAGGGCCTCCCCACCTTGGAGGGAGTCTATGGCTCCTCCCAGTTTTGTATTATCTGCAAACTTGCTTAGTATCCCTTTGAGTCCTGCTTTCAAGTAATTTATGGAGGTATTGAAGAGTACAGGGGTAAGATGAAGCCTTGAGGAATCCCATTAGTACCAGGTTGCCAGTCTGATGTCACCCTATTCATTATAACTCTCTGTACCCGACCTGTGAGCCAGTTGCTCACCCATCACATGACACGTTTATCCAGCTGTGTGCTGGACATTTTGTCCAGAAGGCTTCTGTGAGAGACAGTATCAAAAGCTCTACTGAAATCCAAAAAGATGACATCAACTGTCTTCTCTTGATCAATGAGGTGGGTTACCTTGTCAAAAAAGGAAATCAAGTTTGATAAGCAGGACTTTCCTGTCATGAAGCCATGCTGGCTGTGACCGATGACTGTATTGTCTTTTGGGTGTTTTTCAATACCTCCCAGAATAATCTTCATAACTTTACCAGGCACTGAAGTGAGACTAACAGACCTGTAGTTTCTGTGGTCCTTCTTACTGACCTTGATAATCGGGACAATGTTCAGCAGCTTTCAGTCAGCTGAGACCTCTCCAGATTCCCAAGACCACTCAAAAATCATTGAGAGAGTTTTTGTGATGATATCAGCCAGTTCCTTGAGGATTCTTGGATGAATCTCATCAGGCCCCATAGATTTGTAGGGATCCAGCTGGAGCAGCAGATAACACACAATTTCAGGGTTGACTAGGAGTAAATAATTCTCACAGTCATGGTCCTCCAGCTCAGGACATGGAGACCCCCTTGGTCCATCATCCATGTTGATGACATAGACAGAGAATGTGTTAAACACCTCTGCCTTGTCCATGTCCCTGTTTGTGAGGTGACCATCCTGTAACAGGCAGATGTTATTTTTACACTGCCAATTGCTATTATTATATTTGAAAAAACTCCTTTTATCATTCCCCACAGTTCTGGCAGCTTCAACTCCAGTTGAGCTTTACCATACAGATTTTCTCCCTACAGTGTCGAGCAGCATCTCTGTATTCTTCCATGTCACCTGACCTTGTTTCCACCTGGCATACACCTTCCTGTTTTGCCTTATTTTTAAGAGAAGATTCCTGTTCAGCCAAGTCAGCCTTCTGCCTGGCCTGCTTGACTTCTTACATTTAAGAATTGCCTGCTCCTGGTGACCTTACGAGGTGATGCTTAAAAAGTTACCAGCACTGATGGACCCCAGCACCTACAAAAACATTTTCCCAAGGGACCTTTGTACAAGTCCAGGTAGATGACATCAGTCACTCTTCCTTCATCCACCACTGCTGTATCCCCATTGTAAAAGGCCACTAAATTTGTCAGGCACAATCTGCTCTGGCTGTCAGCAATCATCTTCTTATTTTCCAGTGCCTGTGTTTTGTAATAATGTTACTCAGTGTTATATAATGACATCAAAACATTGGGTACCTTTTTAATGCAACAATCATTAGTTCAATTATTTATTGCTTATCTTCTCTAACTCAGGAGATAACTGAAAAATGTACAACTTTGTCCTGTGGGATTAAGGATGGCAAACCAGATATATAGATATAGATATATTTAAATTAATTATTTATTCTGATAAATGATTAGGCAAAAAGATCTTAATCAGAATTATTTACTACAGAGTATAGAAGCTAAGACTACTAGTATAGTATAATGTACTATATTGAAGCAATTATATTAAAGCTACCAAACCCACACAATTTTTAAGTAGAGATTGATGTTACTCACCCATACCAACAACTCTGGGCTCCTTCTTTCAGCCTCAAGGAGTAACCTTGAGGAGCGTCCTCACCCAAGGGAAGAATCTTCATGCACTCTCCAAGAAAGGGTGTGTTAGAAGAACCTGCCATTTGAAAGCGAGACTGAACTTTTCTAGTATAAAGTGATTGACTGTCAGTTATATGTCTCCAGGTCAACTGTGCCAGCTTAGCATTTTTAGCTAAGGATACTTTACCATATCTGCTACATCTTCACCTCCATATAAGGATGCTTAACTTTGGGATTGATGAGTCAGACTGACTTAGCATAATTCAACACCAAAAGCGACATGATATCCCCCTCTTAGTTCACCACTGATAGCTTTGCAAAATAGGGCATTGTTTGAGATGTTTTACCTGCTCATGGCTGTTCTTCAGAGACAACTCTTCACACTCAATCTGCTTCTTGATGTAGAAGGCAACCTGTCTGCCTCTCCTTTACCCCCGTCTCTTCTGAACAGCCTTTAGCCATAGATACCCACACTCCAGTCATGGGATTCATCCTACCAAGTTTCAGTAATGGCAACAAGGTCGTGGCTTTCTAGCAGTATGGTGGCTTCTAATGCCCCCTGTTTGTTGCCCATGCTGTGTACATTGGTGTAAAGGCACCTCATCTGGGCTTTTAGGTGTGTTGCCTTCCTAGAAGAAAACCCCTTAATTCAAGATAATTTTCTGGTGTTTCCCTGTTGGCTTTTATTAGCTTAGGAGTCCATGGCTCGTCCCTGTAAGACTGCAAGTGTGTTTCAGTGTGGCCAGCACTACAGCTGGGCTATTGATTTCACCCCCAACACTGTCATGCTGCCCCTTAACTCATCTCTGCTGAGCATGGTCTTTTCCCCTCTCTCCTTCAAACCTAGTTTAAAGCCCTCAATTAACCCTGCCAACTCACAGACTAGATTCCTTTTGCCCTTGCTAGACAGGTGAGCCCCATCTGTTTCCAGCAGGCCTGGTGTTGTATAAACCACCTCATGATCAAAAAAGATGAATTTCCACTGATGGCACTGATCTTTGAGACACATGTTGACCAGGTGGGTTATCCTGTTCTTTTTGGCATTCTTCCCTGCTTCTGAAGGAACCGAGGAAAACGCCACTTGTCCTCCTGTCCCTTCAACCAGTTGCCCCAATGCTTTGAAGTCCGTTTTGATTGCCCTAGGACTTTTCTCAGCAACCTCGTCACTGCTAACCTGGGCAGCCAGCAATGGGGAATAATCAGAGGGCTGAATCAGTCCAAGGAGTCTTCTGGTAATATCCTTTACCCAGGCCCCAGGGACGCAGCAGACTTCCCTGTGGGATGGGTCCAGTTTGCATACCAGGTCTTCAGTTCCCTTCAGAAGGGAGTCACCCACTACAATTACCCTTTATTTCTTAACACCCATAGTTGGGATCTGTCTGGTTGACTGACTTGTTCTGGTCAGCCCCTTAGATAGATCTTCATCTCCACTATCATCTGCCTGATCCTCGAGTTCTAGAGCTTCATATCTATTCTGTAAGGGCACCTGGGAATGCGAGGGAGGCCAGAAGGGGATTCTCCTACCTCCCGAGCAGAGACCTGTTTCCATTCTCTCCCATTTTTTAGGTCTCCTTCTGCCTGATGGTAAGAGGGTCAGGGCTTCTCAGACTCTTGCTGAGCTTCCATCCACTGCATTTTTTTCAGGGATGGAAGGGTGTGACTCCACCAATCTATTTCTCTCTCACACTCCCTGATACTCTTCAGCCTCTCCACTTCCTCTTTATGCTCTGCCACCAGGCACAGCAGATCATCCACCTGGTCACACAGCACGTAGGTGTTGTCTCTACTGTCATCCAATGTTACCAGGAGTACATGAGTATTACTTAAATGGTGCATTGTTTCAAAGGAGAGTATATGCATCTGGTGAAGCTTAAAGTATCCATTTTTACAAAAATGTTGATAGGCAGTATATTACTGATGTGTAGCTATATAATTTTATGTAGTGAGGCAAGATTTATGTGGGGTTTTTTTCCTTCTTGGTTGACCTAATTTTTATGAAGTTTCAATATTAAAGTACTTTTCTTCTGGCATTATTCATATAGAAGTAGATCTGGCAACAGATCACTCTCGAGACAAAAGGACAGACGAAGATCCAGAAGTCCCCTGAAAAAACGGTCTAGATCTAGGGAAAGGTGGAGATCAAGAAGTCGCTCTCATTCTCGGTGAGTTCCATTCCTTAGAAATTATACTGCTCATCTTAGCACATAGCACAAAGTTTTTGAAAACAATCTAACAAACCTTTTAGGCGATGGCAAAGAAAGGAATCTCTAAATACTTTAGCCTGTCCCAAGGCTTTGTTTGTGGAACAAAAGAATAGAAAGTAAGGTTTTTTTGTGCTCAGTGTACAGGTTTTGTCTGTGATATAGTTTTTTCATAGTAGTTCATATGGTGCCTTCAGGGGTTAAACCACAACCCTGAGGTACCTAAACTTTGATACCAGTCTAGTCTGCATTTATACGAACATCAAGCTGATTGAAAGTCGGTAACTTAATTGTCAGACTTTAACCAATTAATTAGGTATGTTCTATGTAGCCTGTGATACAAAAATGATGATGATGCTTCTTCAATGTTGTCACCAGTTGGAGTCAAGCTGAACTTGATCCTGAATTCTGAGAACATGTATAAAGCTTTTGTGCACGAGATTGTCATGCCGGCACATGTGACCCCAGGAACAGGTCAGCCGGGAGCGTGGCAATAAATAATAAAGGATAATAAAGAATAAATAATTTGGGAATCCAGGGCTTCCCTCTGGCTGCCTTGGAAGGCCTGGGACCCTGGCAGGGGGTCAGAAACCCCCCTGTACAGAGCCCCGAGAAACACTGTCTCTGATCTCTGTCCATGGAAAAGAGTTTTCAATCTTACAGGATGAATTACAAGCTCTGAGTCTTTGAGATAAGTAATAATTAAGTGTGGCACGGGTGCAAAAGTAAAATTTTGGGTTTCTAGATTAGGGGTTCAAAGGGGACAAGATGGAGGAAATTGGGTGTGTTTTGTCCTTTTCCTCCTTCTTCATGCCCTCCATGTTTCACTGTAGTGTTGGCATTTTTCTATTGGTTTAGGCTAGGGACACACTGTTCAACGTAGATGATAGATATTGGCACATTCTTGTAAATATAGCACGCGTAGTTTCTGGTATATAATGTTTGTAACATCCCATTGAGGGGCAGAGCCCTGCACGCTGCCTTGCAGGACAGACCTGCGGCAGGGCAGCAGAACATGTTATAGATAAGCAAGAATAAACAACCTTGAAAACCAGCACAGATTAATTATGGCTTCTTCTTTGGCAACGGGGCAGAAAGACAGAGACTTTTTACAATCTCGGAATCATCAATACCACAGATTCCGACAAAATAAAGGATGGGTGCAATGGATTTGCCCAGAAAATAAGAACCTTTAATAATGCACGTAAATAACAAACGTGGAGAAGCTGTGCACAGTAAAAGGGGCAGGATCCAAAGACCTAACAATGGGGCGCACAGAAACTTATATAACTTTATCTGAGGGGCAGGGCTGAGGGGACAGGATCCAACCAAGGTAGAGAAAAAAACATGACTAAATAAGGAAACTGTAATAAACCAATCAGAGGCTAAGGTTCAGGACATGGCCTTATTTGGAATGGCTTACTTTGCATAAGTATTCTCATCATTCCATGCTCATTCCATGCTACTCACCCTAACTTAACAAGATGTTTCCCATGGCCTAAGGTAAATGCTTTCTGAGTAAGCCGGTGGGGCCATTCTGCTGTCCATCCCAACCAGACCCACTCCAACACAAGATTTTTTTTTTTTTTCCCTTTGGCTATTTCATATTGGCCATACACTACTGTAAGCACAAATGTATATGTCTATTATGTAACATATTTACATTTCAGCATCTAATACACCTATATTTTGCCTAGTCCATTAATTTTTAAGTCTGATTATCTAAGTATTGAACTGTGAAATTCCAAGAAAATAATTCTTTTATCTCCTTGGATGATAATGTAACTTTCTGAGGGGTAAAATAGTGAATATTCACAAAACAAAAGTGACTGTAAAAGTAGCTTAATGAATAGAACCCTTGGTACTTTTCTTTCTGTTTCATCTCTTTAATTCCCCAGGTTCATTTAAAGGGAGCTTCATACTTAGGTTGTCCAGTTGTTTTCTGAGGAAAAAAGTTTTGTGGGAAATAGAACTGCAGATCTGTGGACCTCAGTGGGAACAGTTAGGAGGTAGGCTACATAGCTGGGCTTCATTGATGGATCCTTTTGACTCTGTTGCTGTCTGAAGCTTCTTGAGATATCTGCTCACTGGAAGGGCCAAATCCAACGAAATCTCTGTGATAAATTACTAGAAGGTGCTTCTTGGGTCATTGTGAAACCCCTTGCTATTGCTGGGACTGTGTGTTTTTTCATCTTAATGATCTTACACTTCGTATGTGAGACATCCAAAGAGGTATTTGCCAAAACCTGATGGGAACCAAAGCCTTCAGGTCACAGACCATGAAACAAGCCTACTATTTATTAGTAGCCAAACACTTGTTCCAATGAAAAAAGGCTGTGTGTATAAATATCCTAGAGGCAGGTCTAGGAGTCATGTGTCTCCTTTGTTAGAAAGATGGTTTGGGGTCTCATGCTTCTAAATAATCCTTTACCAGAATGTAATCTTTCAGTGTCTTGGTTTGAAAGACAGGTGTCTGCCAAGGAAGGTAGGAACCTCCCTTGGAATGGAAAAGTTTACCCCTTCCCTCCAAATTATTATAACTTTGAAATTAAGGGGCTTTCGGGCAAAGATATGGGAAAAGGATTAACAGTTCTTTATTAGTATGCATATGTATAACAAGGCAAACAAACAACAGTAACTATGGCAGCAACAACAAACAAAACCAGAAACCCAGTAACAGCCTTCTCTCGGCTGTCAAGCACTTTCCCCTTTGGCGTAGTTATGGTCACAGCCAGCAGGGATTATGTTGGATCCCGGCTGGGCAGGGCAGGTGCGAGGATTCCCTCGCAGTTGCAGGGGGGGCTGTGGCATGAGTTCAGCTGAATCTCTCATGTGGTGATGGCAGGCATGCAGATGGTGAAATGGACTGTAACAGGAACCTCGGAGCAGTGGCTGGGACGACAGGGCCTGCCTCACTTGAGGGTAGCAAGCAAAATGTAACAGAGACTCGGGGCCGTGCACAAAATTGTGAGGTGTTCAGGTGTTGGGTAACAGTGTAGCAAGAAGTCCTGAAGCAGCGGCAGAGAGCAGCAGGGCTGGGCAAGGGATCGCTCCCCGTGGTAGCTCACTGGCCATGGATGGTCCCTGGGTCAGGCTGCGTGGAGGGGTGCAGCCCCCGGAGGGGAATGGGGTGGTCCTGGGTCCCAATGTGGCACACACTGGCTCTGGGCTCCCAAAGAGCAGAGAAGCAGAAAAGCAAGCCAGTAAGCTCCAGTCACAGTGCCAAAGGGAAAGGGGGAAAAAAAATGGGCAAAAGCCAAACGGCAACTGTATCTCTCAGAGAGATCCCACCACATGGCAGTGGAAACCAAATCGCCCCACCAGAAGAGGAAGCAGCCACCCCTCGCCCCCCAACTCTCACAGGAAATCCTGGGCTGGCTCTCACCCATGGCGATACTCCCAGAGCCGGGGGGAGGGAGGGGGTGGGGGCGGCAGTGACCACCCCGGGAGGCAAAACAAAAAACAAAACCAAAAGAACCATCCCCAAGACATCCAGACAAAGCTGTGATCTAACTGTGTGCACTTTTGGGCTCCATAATGTAAAAAAGATATAAACCTATTGGAGAACATTCAAAGGAGGGGTATGAAGATGATGAAGGGTCTAGAGGTGAAGCCATACAGGGAGCAGCTGGGGTCACTTGGCATGTTCAGCCAGAAGAGGAGACTGAGGGAAGACTTCATCATGATCTACAGTTTGCTCACAAAGCAGAGGGGCAGGCATTGATCTTTTCTCTCTGGTGGCCAGTGACAGGACCCAAGGGAACATGAAGCGGTGTCAGGGGAGGTTTAGGTTAGATATTAGGAAAAGGTTCTTCACCCAGAGGGTGGTTGGGCACTGGAACAGGGTCCCCAGGGAAGTGGTCACAGCACTAAGCCTGTCAGAGTTCAAGCATTTGGACAATGCTCTCAGGCACATGATGTGACAAAGCCAGGGACCTCAGATAACGGAAAGCTGGACAGGATAGAACGCACATCCAACCAATATGATTAACGTTCTCCCGTTTATTAGTAAGAAGATGGCAGTTTATATACACTTCCATATAGTTTACAGTTTACAAAGGCACTCTGATTGGCGAGCTAACATTGTTTACCTTTGCCTTAAGGTGGTCAGGCTTTTCACAATTCAGCTCTACTCTAATTCACACTCGGATAGCTCATTACTTTGTAGTTACCTTAACATAATTTTTAACTGTGCCACAACTGAATTCTTACTGCATCAAAGGCTTCTAGACTCCGTCAAGGCCGCTTATCAGGGGCCTAGTCTGAGGGGGTCACTCAGTTCTCACTCCAGACATAAATCATGCCCTCTCTCTCTCAGAAATTCTGTAACAGTGTGATTCTTGGGGACGGTGATGTGCAGGGCCAGGAGCTGGATTTTGATAATCCTTGAGGATCTTTTCCAACTCAGCATATTATATTATTTTATGATTAATTTTTATTTGGCTTGTCTACTAGAACATCCACTGGATTTTTTATCACTGTTTTTATGAACATGTATCATTCTCCCCATCACAAAGAATCTGACTTGTTCTGTTACATTGCTTCTGTTTTTATGGTCTTACTGATTTTTCAATAATTTTCTAATTCATAATGGCATTGCAGATAGTTGAATTGTCTTGGCTGAGTTTTTGCTTTACATTTATCTTTTGAGGGAATGTGGTGAAATTTTATCCCAGTTTTTTTTGTTTCTGTGTATTAATTGATGTTGGATTTGCAAGCAGTTAAAAGATATTTATGTGAGAGAACACCACAGAACAAAGACTTCAGTCCAGTCAGCTGTCATTAATTCACATGGAGGTGGTTAATCTGCAGTCTATTTTACATGTACACCTATTTAGTAAAGAAGGGATTTACAAATTGTAGAGTTTGTCTCACTCCTGATAAAATGTAGAAAATTTATGTATGTATGGTAGCGTAGCTGTGAGGTGAAAAGACATTCTTTCAAAGTGTAATGATGTCACTTGGACAATCACAGTTTGATTTGATTTTTGCCCCCTCTTCCTCAATATGGTTTCCAAATTTTTCCTATCTATATAGCCTCTCCCACATGGTGAACAGGGGTGACAAATGAAAATTTTGAATACTTACTATTTTTCAACAGAAATATATTTTGTTTTGAACAATTAATGTATGTTAAAGAGTTCGTTGCAATTTTTATTGGAAAGTTCAAATATTAATTAATGGATTTGTGTTTGGCTTTTCACAGGGACAAAAAAAGAGACAAAGAAAAGGTCAAGGAAAAAGAAAAGGCCAAAGAAAAGGAGAGAGACCAAGACAAAGAGAAGGAGAGAAACTGGGACAAAGAAAAGGAAAGAGAGCAAGATAAAGAAAGACATAGGGATAAGGACAAGGAGAAGGACCAGGAGAAAGAACAGCATAAAGATCGAGAGAGAGTTAGAGACAAGGATAGGGATAGCGACAGGGACAAGGACAGGGAAAAGAACAAGGAGAAGGAAAAAGACAGAGAAGAGGTAGACCAGAACAAGGAAAAATATGATGTTATGAAAGAGGGGGAAAAGGATAGAGAGAAGATTAAAGACAAGGAGGGAGATAAGGACAGAAGAGAAAAAGGGGACAAAGAAAAGGAGAAAGATGAGACAAAAGAGAAGAAGGAGCAAGAAAGAGAAAAAGAGAGAGATGATAAAAAAAAGAAAGAGAAGAGATCCAAAACACCTCCAAGAATCTATAGCTCTTCAAGAAGATCTCGTAGCTCCAGCAGGTTTGTTTAGAATTTTTTTATGCTTTTTTGGACTTGTCAGTACAATGATGCACCATGTAAAATGCACATCCTAATTTTTATGTATCGGTATCACCATGCCATTTACTAATTCAATTTGTATTCTTTCTGTTTTTTAGATTTCCCCATAAAATAAAATCCATTCCAAAGAGCTCTATATGATGCTTGATGGAAAATCGTTTATTGTTGGGCAACTGATACTTGCCTTTTACATAACTGTATAGTATAGTCCTTGAGGACAGTAAGTAGATGGTTCTTATGCCATTTCACTGTGTTGGAGCCATCCAAAACTTATGATAGAGGGACATTAAACACCATCTTTGTCCTAATGATGTTTAAGTCACTCGTACATAGTTTCTTCATTACTTACATACTGTACAGTGTTGGTCTGTAATGGAATTTGTTTGGCTTATGAACAGTTGGGTGGCAGTATTTGCCACTTGGCAACCTTAAGGATGGCGAGCAATAAATTTTCTTGGCTGGATGGCTGAAGAGCAGGAAGCAAGCATGTTATTTGGCTGACTAACCATTCAGAAAGTGAATGTATGTATCTCAGTTGAAAAATAAGGATGTGTTCTGGTTTTAAAGCAAAACCAGTGAGAGACTCCAAGTCAGAAATACAATTTATTAGGAAAAGGGAAAAAAAACCCAAAATACATGCAATAATACAAAAGAAAAACCACTGACAGAGTCAGAATACAACCTGACACCCTGCTAGTTAGGGTGGTGGTAGCAGTCCAGATGAAATGGTCTTGTTGAAGTGGCGATCCTGTGGAAACAATCTGGTAGCTCTTGTCCTCTGGAAACCAGTGGGTAAGGGTAGCCGTTCCTCCGGGAATCCAGTGGAAAGAACTGACTGCTCTGTCCCAAAACCCAGATTATATCTAGGTGGGGATGCTTAGCTCCTCCCCCCTGGGCAGAGCATCTCACAATGGGCTGATGTCATTCTGAGTCATGCGGTTGGTCCTTGATTACTAGTTAAACAGAAATGGCTCCTGGACAGAGTTATGTCTGAGTCATGTGGCAAGATATTTATGGGCCCATTAACAGGAGATAAGGAAAAAAAAAAAAACCCAAAGCCCCTGCTGGTTTCAACAGCTCTTAAGGATGGGAATAGAATAGATTTTTATATTGTAACTTAGGACAGCATGCCTTGTTTAGTTGATTAAATGTCCAAATATGAGTAAAAATTAACACTTCTTAACCATGCTGATAGTAAACAGGAAAGCAGTCAAAGTTAATCTAGCTGTTGTTTTTGCCTGTGAGGGAGGGTAAACTGGGTGGAAGTCTGGGTAAATTCAATCTAGCAAAAGAAGACTGTGAGATTGATTATAAGCTCTGTAAGTGGACTAACTCAAGCATATTCAAAAGCATAGCAGCTAACTTAAGTTCAGAAGCTTTCCAAATACTTTGGCAATTATGGAGTTCAATAACATCATGTGACAAATTTAGATAGAAAATTTTGTTACCTTGAGACAATGAAATGCTACATTAATTGGAAAAAGTTCTACATATAATAATCACTTCCCTGGACAAAGGAAAATTTTCATAGCCCTCAAAATTCTGGAGTTTATGGTTCATATAATGCAGAAAAAGATGCAATGGTTTCTGAACATTCTGTTTGGGTTATATTAAATGTCCCTGCTGTTCTGGAGGTTTATGGGCAAAATATTGTGGCTTCTTTAAACATATACAGCTTCCTATTTTAATGCATTTTTAACATTATTTCATGGGTTAACTACTTGCACAGAGTAGAGGTAGTTCTGTTAGCTTTGAAAACAACAATTTCTGCATGTATGTATCAGGAGTCTAGAATTAGACAATTAATTGTGCTGGACTGGCCTAGGTTGAATGGCAGGTGCTCACTAAGCAACTCTATTGCTCCTTCTCCTCAAGTGGATCAGGAATGGTGTGGCCAGCAGGAGCAGGGAGGTCATTCTCCCCCTGTACTCTGCACTGGTGGGGCTGCACCTTGAGTGTTGTTTCCAGTTCTAGGCCCCTCAGTTTAGGAAGGATGTTGAGATGCTTGAGCGTGTCCAGAGGAGGGCAACAAGGTTGGTGAGGGGCTTGGAACACAAGCCCTATGAGGAATGGCTGAGGGAACTGGGGTTGTTTAGCCTGGAGAAAAGGAGACTCAGAGGTGACCTTAGCATTCTCTACAACTTCCTGAAGGGTGGTTGTAGTCAGGTGGGGATTGGTCTCTTTCACAAGGCAGCAACTGACAGAACGAGAGGTCACAGTCTCAAGCTGCACCAAGGAAAATATAGGTTAGATATTAGGAAAAAGTTTTTCACACAAAGGGTGATAAAGTACTGGAATGGTCTGCCCAGGGAGATGGTGGAGTTACCATCCCTGGATGTGTTTAAAACAAAGACTGGATGTAGTACTCAGTGCCATGGTTTAGTTGAGGTGTCAGGGAATGGGTTGGACTCGATGATCTTGAAGGTCTCTTCCAACCTTGTGATTCTGTGATTCTGGATGGGGGAGAAAAATACCATGAGTTGAGATAAGAAAGGGGAGAGATCACTCACCAATTACCACTATGGGTGTGGTGGGTTAACCTTGGCTGAATTCCATGTGCCCACCAAGGTGCTCTGTCACTCCTCTTTCTCAGCTGGATAGGGAGAGAGAATAAGATGGAAAACAACTGATAGGTTGAGACAAGGCAGTTTACTAAAGCAAAAGTGAAAGTTGGTGTGTCCACAAGCAAAGAGAAAAAAAAAAATTATTCTCTAATACCCATCCAGCCACTTCCTGGGAAGCAGAGTGTCCTGCTTTAGGGCAAATTTGGGAGAAAACCTCTGGAAGGAGCCCCCCTCAGAAAGCAAACACCCCCCCTCTCCCCCACGGCCTTTCCCCCCACCTGGTTCAGGAAGAATTTCCTTGGAGAGAAGTAGAAAAAAACCTCTTTATTTAACAGGCAAAGCACTCCCCAGCACGAAAAATGAACAACACCAGATGGCAAAACTCTTTCACCGCTCTGAAGAGATGACAAATTCAGAAAGTCTCTCCTGGGAGTAGTCGCTCTGTTATCCGTCCCTCCGGCACTGGGAATGGCTGATGCAGGCCACAAAGTGCAAAACTCTCGGTGTTTTCCCAGGTCCCAGTCCAGAGCAGGTTCAAATGGTTCCAAGAAAAGGGAAAGAAAAACAGTCCAGGGACAATTTGGACTGCCGAGCTAAACTAACTAACAAGCAAAAGCAAAAGCAAGAGCAAAAGCAGGAGCAAAAACAGCACTATGTACTGCACCGTCTGTGTCCAGCAGACTCTGGGGGAGTGAGCAGGCTGATAAGAAAACAAAACTTCACTTTTCAGAGCCAGTCTTGAAGGCACAGAACATAATATCCAGCATAAACAGGACAGGCAACTGGGGATACAAGCATCATAACGTCACACTAGGACATTCCACCCCTTATCCCCATATCATGAACATACTACCAAACATCATGCATTTTATTCACGTAAAACTTCCATCCGTTCTCCTCAAAAAATTACAATCAATACCCATCATGCCCCTGTCGCATCCACACACCAAACCACTGAATCCAGGCCCCAGGCTCCAGAGCTCCAGGATTCCCCACTTTCATTTTACTCATTCAAAAATCCATCTTTCACGTACTCAAACTTTTGCCACTTACACATTTTCTTCTATCTCATGTCTGTGTGGTTTAATGTACAGACGCTGGCAGTAACATCCAGCAAACAGTGATATCTACATATGAGTCTTACCCCACAATCAGATCTCCCTGAGGTACATATAGTGTTTTTCCATCTGTCAGCATTACCCACCATGTGCAACCTGGTCCCTGAGCAAAGACAACCCCACAAATAGGTTTGTCTGTACTCGAGGTAGAATTGATCCACGCTGTCTTCCCTAACAAACCTTTGACATGTACCACTGGGACTTTGTCTACTATATTCAGGGGCTCAGACTGGGCAGGACCTGCTCTGTTGGTGGAACCTCGAGCGTTAACTAACCAGGTGGCCTTTGCTAAGTACTGCTTCCAGTTTTTGAAAGATCCCCCACCCAATGCTTTCAAGGTGGTTTTTAATAGTCCATTGTACCTCTCCACTTTGCCTGCAGCTGGTGCATGGTAGGGGATGTGGTACACCCACTCAATGTTCCCTAGCCCAGGTGTTGATAAGGC